>NC_136332.1:4944719-4947219 GCF_964198595.1 Lampetra fluviatilis | reverse complement strand
TGTTATGTGTGGGGTGTGTGTGTGTGGGGTGTGTGTGTGTGGGGTGTGTGTGTGTGTGGGGTGTGTGTGTGTGGGGTGTGTGTGTTATGTGTGGGGTGTGTGTGTGTGGGGTGTGTGTGTGTGGGGTGTGTGTGTGTGTGGGGTGTGTGTGTGTGGGGTGTGTGTGTGTGGGGTGTGTGTGTGTGTGGGGTGTGTGTGTGTGTGGGGTGTGTGTGTGTGGGGTGTGTGTGTGTGGTGTGTGTGGGGTGTGTGTGTGTGGGGTGTGTGTGTGTGTTGTGTGTGTGTGTGGGGTGTGTGTGTGTGGGGTGTGTGTGTGTGGGGTGTGTGTGTGTGGGGTGTGTGGGGTGTGTGTGTGTGTGGGGTGTGTGTGTGTTGTGTGTGTGTGTGTGGGGTGTGTGTGTGTGGGGTGTGTGTGTGTGGGGTGTGTGTGTTATGTGTGTGTGTGTGGTGTGTGTGTGTGGGGTGTGTGTGTTATGTGTGGGGTGTGTGTGTGTGGGGTGTGTGTGTGTGGGGTGTGTGTGTGTGGGGTGTGTGTGTGTGGGGTGTGTGTGTGGGGTGTGTGTGTGTGGTGTGTGTGGGGTGTGTGTGTGTGGGGTGTGTGTGTGTGTTGTGTGTGTGTGTGGGGTGTGTGTGTGTGGGGTGTGTGTGTGTGGGGTGTGTGTGTGTGGGGTGTGTGGGGTGTGTGTGTGTGTGGGGTGTGTGTGTGTTGTGTGTGTGTGTGTGGGGTGTGTGTGTGTGGGGTGTGTGTGTGTGGGGTGTGTGTGTTATGTGTGTGTGTGTGGTGTGTGTGTGTGGGGTGTGTGTGTTATGTGTGGGGTGTGTGTGTGTGGGGTGTGTGTGTGTGGGGTGTGTGTGTGTGTGGGGTGTGTGTGTGTGGGGTGTGTGTGTGTGTGGGGTGTGTGTGTGTGGGGTGTGTGTGTGTGGGGTGTGTGTGTTATGTGTGTGTGTGGTGTGTGTGTGTGGGGTGTGTGTGTTATGTGTGGGGTGTGTGTGTGTGGGGTGTGTGTGTGTGGGGTGTGTGTGTGTGTGGGGTGTGTGTGTGTGGGGTGTGTGTGTGTGTGGGGTGTGTGTGTGTGGGGTGTGTGTGTTATGTGTGTGTGTGTGGTGTGTGTGTGTGGGGTGTGTGTGTTATGTGTGGGGTGTGTGTGTGTGGGGTGTGTGTGTGTGGGGTGTGTGTGTGTGTGGGGTGTGTGTGTGTGGGGTGTGTGTGTGTGTGGGGTGTGTGTGTGTGGGGTGTGTGTGTGTGGGGTGTGTGTGTTATGTGTGTGTGTGGTGTGTGTGTGTGGGGTGTGTGTGTTATGTGTGGGGTGTGTGTGTGTGGGGTGTGTGTGTGTGGGGTGTGTGTGTGTGTGGGGTGTGTGTGTGTGGGGTGTGTGTGTTATGTGTGGGGTGTGTGTGTGTGGGGTGTGTGTGTGTGGGGTGTGTGTGTGTGTGGGGTGTGTGTGTGTGGGGTGTGTGTGTGTGGGGTGTGTGTGTGTGTGGGGTGTGTGTGTGTGTGGGGTGTGTGTGTGTGGGGTGTGTGTGTGTGGGGTGTGTGTGTGTGGTGTGTGTGGGGTGTGTGTGTGTGGGGTGTGTGTGTGTGTTGTGTGTGTGTGTGGGGTGTGTGTGTGTGGGGTGTGTGTGTGTGGGGTGTGTGTGTGTGGGGTGTGTGGGGTGTGTGTGTGTGTGGGGTGTGTGTGTGTTGTGTGTGTGTGTGTGGGGTGTGTGTGTGTGGGGTGTGTGTGTGTGGGGTGTGTGTGTTATGTGTGTGTGTGTGGTGTGTGTGTGTGGGGTGTGTGTGTTATGTGTGGGGTGTGTGTGTGTGGGGTGTGTGTGTGTGGGGTGTGTGTGTGTGTGGGGTGTGTGTGTGTGGGGTGTGTGTGTGTGTGGGGTGTGTGTGTGTGGGGTGTGTGTGTGTGGGGTGTGTGTGTTATGTGTGTGTGTGGTGTGTGTGTGTGGGGTGTGTGTGTTATGTGTGGGGTGTGTGTGTGTGGGGTGTGTGTGTGTGGGGTGTGTGTGTGTGTGGGGTGTGTGTGTGTGGGGTGTGTGTGTGTGTGGGGTGTGTGTGTGTGGGGTGTGTGTGTTATGTGTGTGTGTGTGGTGTGTGTGTGTGGGGTGTGTGTGTTATGTGTGGGGTGTGTGTGTGTGGGGTGTGTGTGTGTGGGGTGTGTGTGTGTGTGGGGTGTGTGTGTGTGGGGTGTGTGTGTGTGTGGGGTGTGTGTGTGTGGGGTGTGTGTGTGTGGGGTGTGTGTGTTATGTGTGTGTGTGGTGTGTGTGTGTGGGGTGTGTGTGTTATGTGTGGGGTGTGTGTGTGTGGGGTGTGTGTGTGTGGGGTGTGTGTGTGTGTGGGGTGTGTGTGTGTGGGGTGTGTGTGTGTGTGGGGTGTGTGTGTGTGGGGTGTGTGTGTTAATGTGTGTGTGTGTGGTGTGTGTGTGGGGTGTGTGTGTTATGTGTGGGGTGTGTGTGTGTGGGGTGTGTGTGTGTGGGGTGTGTGTGTGTGTGGGGTGTGTGTGTGTGTGGT
>NC_136332.1:4912219-4939719 GCF_964198595.1 Lampetra fluviatilis | reverse complement strand
TGCTGTGTGTGTATGCTGTGTATGTGTGCTGTGTGTGTGTGTGTGCTGTGTGTGTGCTGTGTGTGTGTGCTGTGTGTGTGTGTGTGTGCTGTGTGTGTGTGCTGTGTGTGTGTGCTGTGTGTGTGTGTGCTGTGTGTGTGCTGTGTGTGTGTGCTGTGTGTGTGTGCTGTGTGTGTGTGTGCTGTGTGTGTGTGCTGTGTGTGTGTGCTGTGTGTGTGCTGTGTGTGTGCTGTGTGTGTGTGCTGTGTGTGTGTGCTGTGTGTGTGTGTGCTGTGTGTGTGTGCTGTGTGTGTGTGCTGTGTGTGCTGTGTGTGTGCTGTGTGTGTGCTGTGTGTGTGCTGTGTGTGTGCTGTGTGTGTGCTGTGTGTATATGCTGTGTGTGTGTGCTGTGTGTGTGCTGTGTGTATGCTGTGTGTATGCTGTGTGTGTGTGCTGTGCGCGCTGCTGATTACAAAGTGCGCCACACGCGGGCGGCTCAAAGCGTTGGGGGGGGGGGGGCGTGTGTGCGTGGTGTGTGTGTGTAAGTGGGGTGTGTGTGTGTAAGTGGGGTGTGTGTGTGTAAGTGGGGTGTGTGTGTGTAAGAGTGTGTGTATGTGTGTGTATGTGTGTGTGTAATAGTGTGTGTATGTGTGTGTGTAAGTGGGGTGTGTGTGTAAGAGTATATGTGTGTGTTTGTAAGAGTGTATGTGTGTGTAAGTGGGGTGTGTGTAAGTGGGGTGTGTGTAAGTGGGGTGTGTGTAAGTGGGGTGTGTGTAAGTGGGGTGTGTGTAAGTGGGGTGTTTGTAAGAGTGTATGTGTGTGTAAGTGGGGTGTGTGTAAGTGGGGTGTGTGTAAGTGGGGTGTGTGTAAGTGGGGTGTGTGTAAGTGGGGTGTGTGTAAGTGGGGTGTGTGTAAGTGGGGTGTGTGTAAGTGGGGTGTGTGTAAGAGTGGGTGTGTGCGTGTGTGTAAGTGGGGTGTGTGTGTGTAAGAGTGGGTGTGTGCGTGTGTGTAAGTGGGGTGTGTGTGTAAGAGTGGTGTGTGTGTGTAAGTGGAATGTGTGTGTGTGTAAGTGGAATGTGTGTGTGTGTAAGTGGGGTGTATGTGTAAGCGTGTGTGTGTGTAAGCGTGTGTGTGTGTAAGCGTGTGTGTGTAAGCGTGTGTGTGTCTCTCACCTCGTCCCTGATGAGGGTGATGATTGTTTCCTCGTCCATGACTCACAGCCCGCTCTGTGGGTGAGCGGCGTGATGGTGAACGCCGCTGCTGCCGCCGCTTCCGATGATGATGTTGTTGATGTTGATGATGTTGATTCGTGGGTGATGTCAGAGACGTGCGCGTATGCGCGTGTGTTGGGGTGGGTGGTTGGTGGTGGTGCGACTGTGATGATGGTGATGCTGCAGTGATGATGGTGATACTGTAGTGATGATGATGGTGATACTGTAGTAATGATGATGGTGATGCTGTAGTGATGATGGTGATACTGTAGTAATGATGATGGTGATACTGTAGTGATGATGATGGTGATGCTGTAGTGATGATGATGATGGTGGTACTGTAGTGATGATGATGGTGATGCTGCAGTGATGATGATGGTACTGTAGTGATGATGATGGTGATGCTGCAGTGATGATGATGGTACTGTAGTGATGATGTAGTGATGATGATGGTGATGCTGCAGTGATGATGATGGTGATGCTGTAGTGATGATGATGGTACTGTAGTGATGATGTAGTGATGATGATGGCGATGCTGCAGTGATGATGATGGTGATGCTGTAGTGATGATGGTGGTACTGTAGTGATGATGATGGTGATGCTGTAGTGATGATGATGATGGTGGTGGTGGTACTGTAGTGATGATGATGGTGATGCTGCAGTGATGATGATGGTGGCACTGTAGTAATGATGTAGTGATGATGATGATGATGGTACTGTAGTGATGATGTAGTGATGATGATGGTGCTACTTGTGAAACTGCAGTGCTGATGGGGTGGGCCACGTGAGCTGCTGCAGTGTTGATGGTGAGGAGCGTGTGAGCTCGTCAGAGAGGGAGGGAGTAGAGAGGGGAGAGTGAAGGGAGAGGAGGAGGAGGGATGATGATGATGGTGGTGATGATGGTGATGGTGATTATGGTGGTGAAGGTGGTGGTGATGATGATGGTGGTGATGATGGTGATGGTGATTATGGTGGTGTGATGATGATGATGGTGGTGGTGATGATGGTGATGATGGTGATGGTGATTATGGTGGTGAAGGTGGTGGTGATGATGATGGTGGTGATGATGGTGATGGTGGTGATGATTATGGTGGTGTGATGATGATGATGGTGGTGGTGATGATGATGATGGTGGTGATGATGATGATGGTTGTGATGGTGGTGATGATGGTGGTGATGATGATGGTTGTGATGGTGGTGATGATGGTGGTGGTGATGATGATGATGATTATGGTGATTATGGTGGTGATGGTGGTGGTGATGATGATGGTGGTGATGATGGTGATGGTGGTGATGATTATGGTGGTGTGATGATGATGGTGATGATGGTGGTGGTGATGATGATGATGGTGGTGGTGATGATGATGATGGTTGTGATGGTGATGATGGTGGTGATGGTGATGATGATGGTGGTGATGATGATAGTGGTGATGATGATGATGATGGTGGTGGTGATGATGGTGATGATGGTTGTGATGGTGGTGATGATGATGATGATGGTGGTGATGATGGTGATGATGGTGGTGATGATGGTGGTGATGATGATGATGATGGTGATGATGGTGGTGATGATGATGGTGGTGATGGTGGTGATGATGATGGTGGTGATGGTGGTGATGATGATGGTGGTGATGGTGATGATGGTGGTGATGATGGTGGTGATGATGGTGGTGATGATGGTGGTGATGGTGGTGATGATGATGGTGGTGATGATGATGATGGTGGTGATGATGATGATGATGGTGATGATGATGATGGTGGTGATGATGGTGGTGATGATGGTGGTGATGATGGTGGTGATGGTGGTGATGATGATGGTGGTGATGATGATGATGGTGGTGATGATGATGATGATGGTGATGATGATGATGGTGGTGATGATGGTGGTGATGGTGGTGATGATGGTGATGGTGGTGATGGTGGTGATGATGGTGATGGTGGTGATGGTGGTGATGATGGTGATGATGGTGGTGGCAGTGTTTGTGAGAGTGCGTGTATAGCAGCAGGAGTTGGTGGCTCAGAGCGATTTGGTGAATGGCTGCACAGATATGCAACGTGACTTTCCCCGTGTGCGACATCGCATCTCGCGATATGTTTCGATTATCGCGATATGTTTCGATTATCGCGATATGCTTCGATTATCGCGATATGTTTCTGTTATCGCGACACGCTTCGATTATCGCGATATCGCGTTGCTTGAGACCACGATCGTCACCCTCGAATGCTCCGAGCCCCGCACTTTCAAGGGCCCCGCGCTAAAGGGGCCGTCCATAAATGACGTCACGCACCTAAGGGGAGGGGGGGGGTCAGACATGTGTGACGATGTGTGACGAGAGGGTGGGGGGTTGGAGAAATGTGACGTCACGTAAAAATGCTGCAACTTTAAATAAATAAATATAGACAACACGTTCCACTTAATTAAATAGACGTTTTAATAAATGTTTTCTCCTACAACATCAGAGTGCAGCGCCACATTAAATACGCACTACAATGACAATAGTTTAAAGCGATTTGAAGCATGTTTTATTTTATTTTTTTGGGGGGGGCAGAGTTTTGTGACGTCATATTTGAGGGGGGGGGGTCTGACTTTTTGTGACGTCGTGTGACGAAGGGGGGGGGGTCAAAAATCGTCCAAAATCGTGTGACGTCATTTATGTTTTTCATGATTTACTTTGACACTTTAATATTTTATCTACAAAATTACACCTTGCCATTTTTACATGTGACCCTATTTGCGTTTTTGTATTTTAAGATTGTATTTTACGGCTAGTTTACATTTTATATTGTATACTTATTCAAATGTTTACATACTTTAGCCCCTTAGTATTAGTTAGACTTTGTAATTTTAGTATAGTTAGACTGTATATACCACTTATTTAAGTTTTAAGATTCGTACATGTTGAATGTATGCACCATAGTGAATTCCTTGTCTGTGCAAACTTTCATGGCGAATAAAACCCTTTCTGATTCTGATTCTAAAAGAATCCGTCTCAGAAAGTGAATCTCGCACCCCGTGATAATTGGTGTTTTACCCTTATATCTGGCAACACAACTGACACCTTTTTTACAAGGAGTCATGTTTGCATTGACCACAATACCTGCGGTCGGAATGCAAACAAAAAACACAACTCTGATAATGTATGCACTGTCCTTGAAGTTGATTGGTCCACACCCGAGACAGCTTTCCTTAGAGCCTAGTCTCACATGGTGTTGGACCAGATGACGCCAAAAGGCGCCTTTTGGCGTCATTTGGAGTTTTGTCTTTTGTTTGCATTATGACTGCAGGTATTGCGGTCTATGCAAACATGACTCCTTGTAAAAAGGTGTCAGTTGTGTTGCCAGATAGAAGGGTAAAACACCAATTATCATATTCTTACTGGCAAATGAGGTTCCCATAGTGTAGATGTTCGCACCCCGTGTTAAGAAGAACGGCTGGTCGAGAAGACTGTGCAATCACAGACTCCTTGCTCAATCCACTGCTGGATGAAGGCCCCCTTAGTCAGCCCCATGCTGTGTCACACATTGGGGCGAGCGGTGGGGGGGGGGGGCAGTTGTTTGGCCATACCTCACCACGCCTGTCGATGACGCTTGCCGAAAGGGAGCTCTGGGCCAATCGCGTTCGAAGGCAACGCGTTCCGTTATCAGAGCACGGTTTGCCAGCACGGCTTGCCAGCACGGTTTCCCAGCACGGTTTTGCCAGCACGGTTTTCCAGCACGGTTTTGCCAGCACGGTTTGTCAGCACGGTTTGCCAGCACGGTTTTCCAGCACGTTTTTGCTAGCACGGTTTTGCTAGCACGGTTTGTCAGCACGGTTTTCCAGCACGGTTTTGCCAGCACGGTTTGTCAGCACGGTTTGCCAGCACGGTTTGCCAGTTTGCCAGCACGGTTTGCCAGCACGGTTTTCCAGCACGGTTTTGCTAGCACGGGTTTGCTAGCACGGTTTGCCAGCACAGTTTTCCAGCACGGTTTTGCCAGCACGGTTTGTCAGCACGGTTTGCCAGCACGGTTTGCCAGTTTGCCAGCACGGTTTGCCAGTTTGCCAGCACGGTTTGCCAGCACGGTTTGCCAGCACACAGCCACCCACCATCTCAATAACTCATTCACTCAGCCACTTATTCACTCACTCATTCACACACCATCTCACTCATCTACTAATTCACTCACTCACCATCTCACTCGCGTTCCCATTCACCACCTCACTCATCCACTCATTCACTCAGTCACCCATCATCTCACTCACCCACTCATTCACTCAGCCACTTATTCACTCACTCTTGCCAATTATATTCATTTTGGTCTCTTGAGTTCTTAACCCGATAAACAAATTAACTTGAAATTTTAACTCGCTCACTCATCTCACTCAATCATTTACCCACCCATCCACCGTCCCACTCACCTACTCATTCACTCACACACCCACCACCGTCTAACCCGCGCACCCACCATGTCACTCACCTACTCATACACTCATCCATCAACTTACTCACCCACTCATTCACCCACGCACCCACCCACCATCTCACTCACTCACCCACCATCTCACTCACCCACCATATCACTCATCCACTCATTCATCCACCCACCATAGTACTCACCTACTCACTCACCCACCCACCCACCATCTCACTCACTCACCCACCATCTCACTCACCCACCATATCACTCATCCACTCATTCATCCACCCACCATAGTACTCACCTACTCACTCACCCACCCACCCACCATCTCACTCACTCACCCACCATCTCACTCACCCACCATATCACTCATCCACTCATTCATCCACCCACCATAGTACTCACCTACTCACTCACCCACCCACCCACCATCTCACTCACTCACCCACCATCTCACTAACCCACCCACCCACCATATCACTCATCCACTCATTCACTCCCTCACCCACCATCTCACTCATCCAACCACCATCTCACTTACCCACTCATTCGCTCACCCATTTATTCACTCACACACTCTCTCACTCACCTACTAGTTCATTTACCAAACATATCACTTACCGACTCATTCACCCACCCAAAATACCACTCACCCACTCACCCACCACACCATCTCACTCACCCACTCATTCGCTCCCTCACCCACCATCTCACCCATTCACTCACTCACCCACCCACCATTTCACAAACGCACTGACCCACCCACCCACCAACTCACTCATCCACTCACCCACCCACCATATCACTCACCGACTCATTCACCCACCCACCATCTCACTCACCCACTCACTCCCTCACCCACCCACCATATCACTCACCCACTCACCCACCCACCCACCACACCATCTCACTCACCCACTCATTCACTCCCTCACCCACCATCTCACCCATTCACTCACCCACCCACCATTTCACTCACCCACTCACCCACCCACCCACCACACCATCTCACTAACCCACTCATTCACTCCCTCACCCACCATCTCACCCATCCACTCACCCACCCACCCACCATCTCACTAACGCACTGACCCACCCACCCACCAACCCACTCATTCACTCACTCACCCACTCACCCACCCACCATCTCACACTCATCCACTCATCCGCCCACGACGCTTGCGTGGGACTGTCAGAGCGGCTGCGAAAGACCCCGGGACATCGACAGGTGACAGATTACGAAGCGAAGCCGAAACAAAGACACGCTTCTCGCGATGTCACATTGCCAGGCACCGTTGCATCATGACATTCGCAACTGCATTGAAAAACATCGACTAGCGTTTTGGTCATTAAGCGAATTTAGGAGACGCACGTTAAATGCTTAATTTGTTCCGATGGCATCGAATGTGATACCCCTTTGTCAACCCCACAAGAAACGTACTTTTGTAATATTTTAACAATGGATATTAACAAATCAAGATACTAACAAGATTGTCAATACGTAATATTAAAATAAACATTGTTAATCAATGCGTACATGTTTGCTGTGCCGAAACATGCCGTCGTTAACAGGGGAATGGTAAGTCAACACGTTGGGCTCTATGGAGGCACTACACTGCTATACACTACACTATACACTACACTACTATACACTACACTATACACTACTATACACTACACTACTATGCAATACACTAAACACTACACTACTATACACTACACTATACACTACACTACTATACACTACACTACTATACACTACACTATACACTACACTATACACTACACTACTATACACTACACTACTATACACTACTATACACTACACTGTACACTACACTATACACTACACTACTATACACTACACTATACACTATACTACTATACACTACACTCCTATACACTACACTACTAAACACTACACTACTATACACTACACTGTACACTACACTATACACTACATTACTATACACTACTATACACTACACTGTACACTACACTATACACTACACTACTATACACTACACTATACACTACTATACACTACACTCCTATACACTACACTCCTATACACTACACTACTAAACACTACACTACTATACACTACACTGTACACTACACTATACACTACTATACACTACACTGTACACTACACTATACACTACTATACACTACACTGTACACAACACTATACACTACACTGTACACTACACTATACACTACAATACACTACACTGTACACTACACTATACACTACACTATACACTACACTCTACACACTACACTATACACTACTATACACTACACTATACACTACTATACACTACACTGTACACAACACTATACACTACACTGTACACTATACACTACTATACACTACACTGTACACAACACTATACACTACACTGTACACTACACTATACACTACTATACACTACACTATACACTACACTATACACTACTATACACTACACTGTACACTACACTATACACTACACTATACACTACTATACACTACACTGTACACTACACTATACACTACACTGTACACTACACTATACACTACTATACACTACACTGTACACTACACTATACACTACACTATACACTACACTATACACTACTATACACTACACTGTACACTACACTGTACACTACACTATACACTACTATACACTACACTATACACTACACTGTACACTACACTATACACTACTATACACTACACTACACACTACACTATACACTACTACACACTACACTATACACTACACTATACACTACACTATACACTACTATACACTACTATACACTACACTATACACTACACTATACACTACACTATACACTACTATACACTACTATACACTACACTATACACTACACTATACACTACTATACACTACACTATACACTACTACACACTACACTATACACTACACTATACACTACACTGTACACTACACTATATACTACACTATACACTACACTGTACACTACACTATACACTACTATACACTACACTATACACTACTATACACTACACTATACACTACACTATACACTACACTATACACTACTATACACTACACTATACACTACACTATACACTACTATACACTACACTATACACTACTATACACTACACTATACACTACTATACACTACACTATACACTACTATACACTACACTATACACTACTACACACTACACTATACACTACACTGTACACTACACTATATACTACACTATACACTACACTGTACACTACACTATACACTACACTATACACTACTATACACTACACTATACACTACTATACACTACACTATACACTACACTATACACTACTATACACTATACTATACACTACTATACACTACACTATACACTACACTATACACTACTACACACTACACTATACACTACTACACACTACACTATACACTACTATACACTACACTATACACTACACTATACACTACTATACACTACACTATACACTACACTATACACTACTATACACTACACTATACACTACACTATACACTACTATACACTACACTATACACTACACTACACACTACTATACACTATACTATACACTACACTACACACTACACACTGGACTCTAGTTAAGCGATTAGTTGTTAAAATGGGTGGTCGATAAGCGGAGTTCTGCTTTACAAACCACATGATTCATCACACTCCTATATATCAACACAAATCCCTAATTAATTGGCTGAAAACATCTTAACATGTGGAGGATCGCAGGGCTTGGGCAAAAGTTGGTAGCGCCCGGATCCTGACCGCCTGGATGCAGGCTGTTCGTGATTGTGGATCGATCGATTGATCGATTGATCGATATTCACTTTCCGCACCAAATATCACACTTCTGAAATTTAACGAGGAATCAGTACATGCATGCTCACTCCACCACCACCACCACCACCACCCACCCACCATTACCACCCACCATCACCACCCACCCACCACCCACCCAACACCACCACCACCCACCCACCATTACCACCCACCCACCATCACCACCCACCCACCACCACCCAACACCACCACCATCCACCCACCATCACGACCCACCATCACTACCCACCACCACCCACCATCACCACCCACCATTACCACCCACCATCACCACCCACCCACCACCCACCCACCACCACCATCACCACCATCACCACCCAACACCACCACCATCACCACCACCCACCATTACCACCCACCCACCATCACCACCCACCCACCATCACCATCCACCCACCAACACCCAACACCACCACCATCCACCCACCATTACCACCCACCACCACCACCCACCATTACCACCCACCCACCATCACCACCCACCCACCACCCACCCAACACCACCACCCACCTGCCACCACCATCACCTCCCACCATCACCACCACCATCACCACCATCACCACCCAACACCACCACCATCACCACCACCATCACCACCACCCACCATCACCACCACCATCACTACCACCCACCATCACTACCACCCACCACCACCACTCACCTATCATCACCATCACCATCTACCCAACACCACCACCCACCCACCATCACCACCCACCCACCCACCACCCAACACCACCACTACCCACCCTCACCACCACCGCCACCCACCACCACCACCATCCACCCACCATCACCACCACCACCGCCACCCACCCCTACCACCACCGCCACCCACCACCACCACCACCATCCATCCACCACCGCCACCCACCACCACCACCGCCACCCACCATCACCACCACCACCCACCCACCATCACCACCACCACCGCCACCCACCCACCATCACCACCACCGCCACCCACCATCACCACCGCCACCCACCCACCATCACCACCGCCACCCACCCACCATCACCACCACCACCCACCCACCATCACCACCACCGCCACCCACCATCACCACCGCCACCCACCCACCATCACCACCGCCACCCACCCACCATCACCACCACCACCCACCCACCATCACCACCACCGCCACCCACCCCTTTCCCGTGGGAAACCCTCAAAAAACCACCACCACCACCATCCCTCTCCCCTCCACTGGCGTCAGCGTTGCTGTGCGCTCAGTGATGGATGCAGAGGAGAAGGGGGGGGGGGTGGTGGGGGGGGGTGGTGGGGGGGGGTGGTGGGGGGGGGGTGGTGGGGGGTGGTGGAGGGTGGTGGTGGGGGGTGGTGGTGGGGGGTGGTGGTGGTGGGGGGTGGTGGTGGGGGGTGGTGGTGGGGGGTGGTGGGGGGGGTGGTGGTGGGGGGTGGTGGGGGGTGGTGGGTGGTGGTGGTGGTGGGTGGTGGTGGTGGTGGGGGGTGGTGGTGGGAGGTGGTGGTGGGGGGTGGTGGTGGTGGGGGGTGGTGGGGGGGAACGCGGTAACACAGCGGGTCCCACAGATGTACCGGTCGCTGTATTCACGAATCAGAACTCAAAAAAAAACCACACACACAAAGACCCCCCGTGTAGCCTTAACAGACTGTAGGGGCAAGTGCTGTTAGCGAGCAGCACCTGTGAAGGCCGGAACGGCACAAGAGGGAGTGGGTGACCAGCACCACGCCCGACCGCCTTTGTCTCCCCGGTGGCGATGTTTACACACCGCACCAGGTACTCATTTGAGGCTGAGTCGACCTAGGGGAGGCCCAGGACCGTTTTAGATAATCGTCACTGGGTGTTGGTCGTGAGCGGGAATCGAACTCTGGGTCGCCGGGTTCATAGCGCAGCGCGCTAACCGCTACACCACCGCTCCCCCCACACACACAGACAGACACACACACACAGACAGACACACACACACAGACACACACACAGACACACACACACATGTAAGCGCGGTGATGTTAGCGCGTCATCATCACCACCACCATCATCATCATCACCACCACCATCGTCATCACCACCACCATCATCAACATCACCACCATCGTCATCATCACCACCACCACCATCATCATCATCATCACCACCACCATAATCATCACCACCACCATCATCATCACCACCACCATCATCACCACCACCATCATCTTCACCATCATCATTACCGCCATCGTCACCATCATCAATATCACCACCGTCATCATCATCATCACCACCACCATCATCACCACCACCATCCTCTTCACCACCATCATCAACATCACCACCATCGTCATCATGAACCAACATCGAACTCCGTCAATGTTTGACAAACTCTAAAAGAAGACCAATGTTTAATTAACGCCCAAGGGAATGTAATCTAATCTGTTTTATATTCATATAGAGAGCGCCTTCACTCAATTCCCTTAGCTAGGTTAACAAAAAAATAAATATAATTGTCAAAATAATATAATTGTTTAGAAGGCAGAGGCGCGCTACGAAGTATTGAGGAATGAGGGACAGTGATAGAGGGGGACTTCGGTGCCTAGGAGATGTTAACTACCTCGCCTGGTGTACAGGAGGTCGTGGGTTTGATCCCGACCTTGACGCCTGCTGCTGTATATTTGAGTTTGTGTGTCTCTCTCTCTCTCACCATCATCACGGTGGCTAGGAGATGTTAACTACCTCGCCTGGTGTACAGGAGGTTGTGGGTTTGATCCCGACCTTGACGCCTGCTGCTGTATATTTGAGTTTGTGTGTCTCTCTCTCTCTCACCATCATCACGGTGGCTAGGAGATGTTAACTACCTCGCCTGGTGTACAGGAGGTCGTGGGTTCGATCTCGACCCTGACGCCTGCTGCTGTTTATTTGGAGTTTGCGAGTCTCTCTCTCTCTCATCATCATCACGGTGGCTAGGAGATGTTAACTACCTCGCCTGGTGTGCAGGAGGTCGTCACGCGATTTTGGACGATTTTTGACCCCCCCCCCCCACCCCAGTCACACGGCGTCACAAAAATTCAGACCCCCCCCTCAAATATGACGTCACAAAGCTCTGCCCCCCCCCCCCCCCCCAAATAAAACATGCTTCAAATCGCTTTAAACTATTGTCATTGTAGTGCGTATTTAATGTGGCGCTGCACTCTGATGTTGTAGGAGAAAACATTTATTAAAAAAAGTCTATTTAATTAAGCAGAACGCGTTGTCTATATTTATTTATTAAAGTTGCGCATTTTGATGTGACGTCACACATCGTCACAAAAATCTGACCGCCCCCCCTAGGTGCGTGACGTCATTTATGGACGTCCCCTAAATCGAATCGAAAGTGAGCCTAACCACTGCACCACCGCTCCCCCATACCACCACCAACACCACCATCATATACGTAACAATGATTCTAGATTTGAAGCTTTCGTGACTGCAAGGATTCGTATTCTTAGGTTTTTTCGGTAAAGTCACGTTGATAGAAAACAAAAACAAAAAAATATAAAAACATTTCTCCGCCTGATGAAGACCGCTTGTATTGCGATCGAAACGTCGTGTTTTTTTGTTGCTTTTATTATTTTCAATTTATTTTTAAAAAATGTTTTAATTTTATTTTATTATTTTCAATGTATTCTTTTTATTCTTTATTACTTAACATTTTTATTTCATTATTTTTATTTTTTGTTTTCTATCTACGTGACTTTACTGAAATAACCAATAATACAAAAGGATGAGTTTACTGTGTGTTTGTTTGAAGCCACATGAACTAACCCTGACCCTAGATTTGAAGCTTTCGTGACTGCAAGGATTCATATTGTTAGGTTTTTTCGGTAAAGTCACGTAGGTAAAAACATCTAAATTAATAAAAAATAAAATAAAGATCACGACGTTTCGGAGACTTGTGTTGCCTCCGAAACGTCGTGATCTTTATTTTATTTTATATTAATTTTGATGTTTTACCTACGTGACTTTACCGAAAAAACCTAAGAATACGTAACAATGACACACACGCACACACTTAAATGGGTACAAACGCGAAGTTATAATCATCAAACATTACTTCAAGGTGTTAACATGATCACGTCATCGTCTTACACCAAATATATATTCTCTCGCATAGAGTTTCGTCTTTTCAACACTTTTTAAATCTCCCAAAACCGGCTACAACAGTCCGCCACGGTGACAACAACATCCACATCACCACCCGATTGACACAAGTTAAAATCTAACACCCGCCGATGCACACGTTGTGATAAATATAATATAGTTTTTTTTTTTAAAGAGGTGAAGGATGAGAGTACAACATCAAAGTTTGAACACACCCACAAACACACAAATACCCCCCCGGATGATACTAGCAGAAAAAAAAAATCTACATTTGTAGTAGCTACACGTGTAGTAATAGCTATATATGTAGCTACTACATGTGTAATAGTACATATGTAGCAGCTGCTACATGTGTAGTAGCTACTACATGTGTAGCAGCTGCTACACGTGTAGCTACTACTACACATGTAGTAGTAGTATAGTAGTAGCAGCTACTACTACATGTGTAGTAGCTACTACACATGTAGCAGCTACTACTACATGTGTAGTAGTAGCTGCACGTGTAGTAGTAGTAGCTACACATGTAATAGCTACGGGCCCCGCACTTTCAAGGGCCCCGCGAAACGCTTTCAAGCTATAAATTCATATTTCAGTGATTCTGCACTTGCTCTGTTACTATAGTACTACACCGCCCTTCAACTTGTACGCACGACCGGGCGTTCAAGGTTACCGATTTGCCGTATTGTCTGTCTGTGCAGCAAACGAAAAAAATACAATTACTTTACTATGCAAGTTAGAAATGTCTTTTAATATTCGTTTTTTTCACTATTTAGGTCCCCGCTACAACATCAAATGCTACGTGCCCTGCCCCAGGTAGCTCTTGAACAGACTTGCTGGGGCAAGTGCTGTTAGCCAGCAGCACCTATGAACGCCGGTACGGACACACATCACGGACGGCCGTCTTTGCCTCGCCCTTCGGCGATGCTCCCACACGCCGCGCAGAGGGACTCATTTGAGGCCGAGTCCACCTAGTGGAGGGCCCCCGGGAACGGTCCAGATGATCGCCGGTGCTTGGTCAGGCCAGACGCGCTAACCCACAAAGATCCCTGTTGTGGCAGCGGTGTGACGATACTGTTGTGGCCGGCGCTGTTAGCGGGTGAGCGCCTGTGAAGGCCGGCACCTGTGAAGGCCGACGCCTGTGAAGGCCGACACCTATGAAGGCCGGCACGACACACGAGGGGGTGGGTGGCCCGCGCCACACCCGACCGCCTTTGTCTCCCCGGTGGCGATGTTTACTACACACCGCACCAGGTACTCATTTGAGGCCGAGTCGACCTAGGGGAGGCCCAGGACCGGTTCAGATAATCGTCACCCACCGGTGTTGGCCGTGAGCGGGAATCGTTGCGCTAACCACTACACCACCACTCCCCCCACACACGCACAGACACACAGAGACACAGAGACACACGCAGACACCACCTTAACCTCACAGGAGACGTGGATGTGCTGAGAATCGGAAGCCTGCAGCCTTGATCTGCCCGACACCTCGCTAAGTGTTAATTGCAACAACAACAACAACAGCAGCAGCAGCAGCAGCTTGGTAAGCGTGCAGCAAGGGAGGGCGAAAGTTTAAAATAATCCGGCATGACCAGCCTCTCAACACATGCGGATTAAGCACAAAGTCCGTATTCCTGTACAGGGGAATTTGAGTGTTCAGCTCTATACGGCGTACAACCGTTTCAATACGGGCAAATTTAGTTTGATCTGTTTGTTTGTGAGCAATGAGGTCTGAAATGGTGTGTAGTGAGGTAGGGCACTGATATGTAGTGGTGAGTGTGCTAGTGGTGAGTGTAGTGGTGAGTGTGCTAGTGAGTGTAGTGGTGAGTGTAGTGGCGGTGAGTGTAGTGGTGGTGAGTGTAGTGGTGAGTGTACTAGTGGTGAGTGTAGTGGTGAGTGTACTAGTGGTGAGTGTAGTGGTGGTGAGTGTACTAGTGGTGAGTGTAGTAGTGAGTGTAGTAGTGGTGAGTGTACTAATGGTGAGTGTACTAGTGGTGAGTGTAGTGGTGGTGAGTGTACTAGTGGTGAGTGTAGTGGTGGTGAGTGTACTAGTGGTGAGTGTACTAGTGGTGAGTGTAGTAGTGAGTGTAGTAGTGGTGAGTGTACTAATGGTGAGTGTAGTAGTGGTGAGTGTAGTGGTGAGTGTAGTAGTGAGTGTAGTAGTGGTGAGTGTACTAATGGTGAGTGTAGTAGTGGTGAGTGTAGTGGTGGTGAGTGTAGTGGTGAGTGTACTAGTGGTGAGTGTAGTGGTGAGTGTACTAGTGGTGAGTGTAGTGGTGAGTGTACTAGTGGTGAGTGTAGTGGTGGTGAGTGTAGTGGTGAGTGTAGTGGTGAGTGTACTAGTGGTGAGTGTAGTAGTGGTGAGTGTAGTGGTGAGTGTAGTAGTGGTGAGTGTAGTGGTGGTGAGTGTAGTGGTGAGTGTACTAGTGGTGAGTGTAGTGGTGAGTGTAGTGGTGGTGAGTGTAGTGGTGAGTGTAGTAGTGGTGAGTGTACTAATGGTGAGTGTAGTAGTGGTGAGTGTAGTGGTGGTGAGTGTAGTGGTGAGTGTACTAGTGGTGAGTGTAGTGGTGAGTGTAGTGGTGGTGAGTGTAGTGGTGAGTGTACTAGTGGTGAGTGTAGTAGTGGTGAGTGTACTAGTGGTGAGTGTAGTGGTGAGTGTAGTAGTGGTGAGTGTAGTAGTGGTGAGTGTAGTGGTGAGTGTACTAGTGGTGAGTGTAGTGGTGGTGAGTGTAGTAGTGGTGAGTGTACTAGTGGTGAGTGTAGTGGTGGTGAGTGTAGTAGTGGTGAGTGTAGTGGTGAGTGTAGTGGTGGTGAGTGTACTAGTGGTGAGTGTAGTAGTGGTGAGTGTAGTAGTGGTGAGTGTAGTGGTGAGTGTACTAGTGGTGAGTGTACTAGTGGTGAGTGTAGTGGTGAGTGTACTAGTGGTGAGTGTAGTGGTGGTGAGTGTAGTAGTGGTGAGTGTAGTAGTGGTGAGTGTAGTGGTGAGTGTACTAGTGGTGAGTGTACTAGTGGTGAGTGTAGTGGTGAGTGTACTAGTGGTGAGTGTAGTGGTGGTGAGTGTAGTAGTGGTGAGTGTACTAATGGTGAGTGTACTAGTGGTGATTGTAGTGGTGAGTGTACTAATGGTGAGTGTAGTAGTGGTGAGTGTAGTGGTGAGTGTAGTGGTGGTGAGTGTACTAGTGGTGAGTGTAGTGGTGAGTGTAGTAGTGGTGAGTGTAGTGGTGAGTGTAGTGGTGGTGAGTGTAGTGGTGAGTGTAGTGGTGAGTGTAGTGGTGGTGAGTGTAGTGGTGAGTGTAGTGGTGGTGAGTGTAGTGGTGAGTGTAGTAGTGGTGAGTGTAGTGGTGAGTGTAGTAGTGGTGAGTGTAGTGGTGAGTGTAGTGGTGAGTGTAGTGGTGGTGAGTGTAGTGGTGAGTGTACTAGTGGTGAGTGTAGTGGTGAGTGTAGTAGTGGTGAGTGTAGTGGTGAGTGTAGTAGTGGTGAGTGTAGTGGTGAGTGTAGTGGTGGTGAGTGTAGTGGTGAGTGTACTAGTGGTGAGTGTAGTGGTGAGTGTAGTAGTGGTGAGTGTAGTGGTGAGTGTAGTAGTGGTGAGTGTACTAGTGATGAGTGTAGTGGTGGTGAGTGTAGTGGTGAGTGTAGTGGTGGTGAGTGTAGTGGTGGTGAGTGTAGTGGTGAGTGTACTAGTGGTGAGTGTAGTGGTGGTGAGTGTAGTGGTGAGTGTACTAGTGGTGAGTGTAGTGGTGGTGAGTGTAGTGGTGAGTGTACTAGTGGTGAGTGTAGTGGTGGTGAGTGTAGTGGTGAGTGTAGTAGTGGTGAGTGTAGTGGTGAGTGTAGTGGTGAGTGTAGTGGTCGTGAGTGTAGTGGTGAGTGTAGTAGTGGTGAGTGTAGTAGTGGTGAGTGTAGTAGTGGTGAGTGTAGTGGTGAGTGTAGTGGTGGTGAGTGTAGTGGTGAGTGTAGTAGTGGTGAGTGTAGTGGTGAGTGTAGTGGTGGTGAGTGTAGTGGTGAGTGTAGTAGTGGTGAGTGTAGTGGTGAGTGTAGTAGTGGTGAGTGTAGTGGTGAGTGTAGTGGTGGTGAGTGTAGTGGTGAGTGTAGTAGTGGTGAGTGTAGTGGTGAGTGTAGTGGTGGTGAGTGTAGTGGTGAGTGTACTAGTGGTGAGTGTAGTGGTGAGTGTAGTAGTGGTGAGTGTAGTGGTGAGTGTAGTAGTGGTGAGTGTAGTGGTGAGTGTAGTGGTGGTGAGTGTAGTGGTGAGTGTACTAGTGGTGAGTGTAGTGGTGAGTGTAGTAGTGGTGAGTGTAGTGGTGAGTGTAGTAGTGGTGAGTGTAGTGGTGAGTGTAGTGGTGGTGAGTGTAGTGGTGAGTGTACTGGTGGTGAGTGTAGTGGTGGTGAGTGTAGTGGTGAGTGTAGTAGTGGTGAGTGTAGTGGTGAGTGTAGTGGTGAGTGTAGTGGTCGTGAGTGTAGTGGTGAGTGTAGTAGTGGTGAGTGTAGTAGTGGTGAGTGTAGTAGTGGTGAGTGTAGTGGTGAGTGTAGTGGTGAGTGTAGTGGTGAGTGTAGTAGTGGTGAGTGTAGTGGTGAGTGTAGTGGTCGTGAGTGTAGTGGTGAGTGTAGTAGTGGTGAGTGTAGTAGTGGTGAGTGTAGTAGTGGTGAGTGTAGTGGTGAGTGTAGTGGTGGTGAGTGTAGTGGTGAGTGTAGTAGTGGTGAGTGTAGTGGTGAGTGTAGTGGTGGTGAGTGTAGTGGTGAGTGTAGTAGTGGTGAGTGTAGTGGTGAGTGTAGTAGTGGTGAGTGTAGTGGTGAGTGTAGTGGTGAGTGTAGTGGTTGCTGACCCCCCATTCCCCCCCCAGCGGGTGATAATGGGGGGTGCCACGGTGGCTAGGAGATGTTAACTACCTCGCCTGGTGTGCAGGAGGTCGTGGGTTCGATCCCGACCCTGACGTCTGCTGCTGCTGCTGTATATTTGGAGTTTGCGTGTCTCTCTCTCGTATCATCATCACGGTGGCTAGGAGATGTTGACTACCTCGCCTGGTGTGCAGGAGGTCGTGGGTTCGATCCCGACCCTGACGATGTCTGCTGCTGTATATTTGGAGTTTGCGTCTTTCTCTCTCCCCGGGTCCTCCAGTTTTTTTCCCTTCACATTTAGAATCGCCGTGCGTTTCGTGCATTTGGCTGCTACAAATGTCCGTGCGATAAGCCACTCCGTTGAGCTACCGTGTGTGGCCAGGTCGCTTCTGAGTTTTATAGCTCAGCGGGGTCCTTCCCAGTTAAAATAAAACGAAGTTTCCTTTTAATTTTAGCTACCGTGTGACCCCCGTGTGACCCCGCGTGACCCCGCGTAACCCCCGCGTGACCCCCGTGTAACCCCCGTGTGACCCCGTGTGACCCCGTGTGACCCCCGCGTGACCCCGTTGTGGCTCAGACAGCCATGGGCCCGGTGAGGAGTGGCCCAGACTCTCCGTCGCCGCAGGCCGACAGGGGGGCGCTGGTAATGGGGACTCCGGCCACTGCCACCATCGCCACCGCCACCGCTCCCTCCATGTGCTCCGGGCAAAGCAGAGACCCTGAGAGACACAACAACAACAACAACATCGTCAACAGCAACAACAACGACAGGTGGCAGTAGCCACGAAGTGACGTCACCGCAGTGCTCGTGCCAGGCTAGGTGCACTTGGAGGACATCACGTGACGTGCGGAATGCTCGCCGCTGGCAGGAGGTGACGGGACAGACTCGGGTGCCATGGGTTGCTGACTCAGATGACTGATAGATGCATCACCTGGTTAGGGCATTATGGGGGATCTTTGACTTTGTGTGTGTCGGAGAAACGTGGAGCCATCTCCAATGGAGCATCTTCGCCGGTTAGAAACATTCAGGCTGGCCTGCCTACGATCCATCCTGGGTTTGACCAGGCTGGATTGTGCGAGAAGCTCACAAATTCTTGAGAGATATGGAAACATTCCCATCAGCGAGCTCCTCCGGCAGGCGAGGCTGCATTGGCTGGGTCATGTAGCCCGCATGCATAGCCACCGCATGCCCAAGCAGTTTCTGTTTGGCCCGAATAGGCGGGGCTAAACGGGCACGGCACGGGCTGGAGACGAGATGGAGTGACGTGGTACAGGAGGACGTGGAGCTGAGTGGACTTGCCGATGACCGGTACCAGCGGTGTCAAGATCGGCCTCTGTGGAGGAGGCTCGTGAAGGACGCTACTGGGCAGTTGGAGGCAGTCGCCCTCCAACAACAACGGAGGGCGGAGGAGCGACGCTCACAACAACGAGCGGAGCGCCGGGTGGCTAAAGCACAGCAAGTTGGCACAGTAGGCGGTGTACCAGCTGGTGCATCTGCCAGTCATCTCAGTCAGCCAACCCATGGCATCTGCGTCTGTCCCGTGACCTCCCGTCAGCGAGCCTTCGACACTTCACGTAGCCTCATGGCGCACCTGGCCTGGCACGGTGGCGAATGGCGGTTGTGTTGGTGTTGGTGTTGGAGAAACATGCACGGCTAGTGCTGCTCTGCGGAGACCACAGGTGGTGCATTTGCCACGCCGACTGGACATCTGTGAGAAGGAGCTTTCTAGCTCATGGGATTCCTGCAGTCCGAACACAGATTCTGATTCAAGTGAACCCATGGTACCTGCTGGGTGCGTCCCGTGACCTCCTCCCGCCTGGTGTACAGGAGGTCGCGGGTTCCATCCCGGCCCTGACGATTGCAGCCCGTTGCCGCGTGGATTTTTCTCCAAGTCCTCCGGTTTTTACCCCCCTCCGCATTTAGAATCAATGTCACGCATATTTGGCCGCCGATCTAAGTCTCCACGCGATGACGATGAGAAGGCAACTTCGTTGAGCGATCGTGTCGTGATAAGCCAGGGGCGGTCGCAGTTCATTTGGGGGCCTTACGCTTGGTGAAGTAAAATAAAAAAATAAAAAAAAAGCTTTTTTAAAAACACGCTTTTATGAAATGTGCTGGTAATGGAAGAACTCCACGACTCCAGGAAGTGGCCCCGAAGCTTGCCACGACGTAAGGGACCGTGGCCAATTACAGCCAACGTCAGTTGAGCGTGGACGATTAGACCCAAGCCGAAACATAACACGTAAAGAGGATTGTTAAAAAAAAAAAGTTTTAATGATAGAATATAGTATTGTCATCAGTATGACATAAGTATACCAAGTTTGCAGTCGATACCAACATTGGGAAGTGGGTGAAAATTGAGTTGCAAGATTTGAGGATACAACGACAACAGACAGAGCGAGTTAATTGAAAGCGTGTAATAAAAAGTTTCATCGTTTTAAAGCGCACGACATCAGCGCCGTTGTGACACCACCGCCACTTAGCGGTGACCGGCGGTTGTTGTTGTTGTTGCTGTTGTTGCTGTTGTTGTTGTGTGTCGGTTGCGTGTGACACCACCGCCACTTAGCGGTGAACGGCGGTTGTTGTTGTTGTTGTTGTCGTGGTGTGTCGGTTGCGTGTGACACCACCGCCACTTAGCGGTGAACGGCGGTTGTTGTTGTTGTTGTTGTCGTGGTGTGTCGGTTGCGTGTGACACCACCGCCACTTAGCGGTGACCGGCGGTTGTTGTTGTTGTTGTTGCTGCTGTTGTTGTTGTCGTGGTGTGTCGGATGCGTGTGACAACTGCCTCACACGCACCTGGCAGGCAAGCGACGTTGTCCACCAGCTCCGCCCGCAGTCCGGGCGACTCGTTGTCCACCTCGTAGAGCCCGGCGCTTCCACCTCCCGCCTCCAGCAGCACTGCTCATAAAAGACAAAGGTCCCCCGTGTAGCCTTAACAGACCGTTGGGGCAAGTGCTGTTCGCGAGCAGCGGGAACAACAGCATGGCACACGAGGGGGTGGGTTGACCAGCACCAGGCCCGGCCGCCTTTGTCTCCCCAGTGCTGATGTTTTACACACCGCACCAGGGACTCGTTCGAGGCTGAGGCAACCTAAGGGAGGCCCTGGGGCCGGTCCAAACATTCTCCGCTGCTATTGAGCGTGAGCGGGGGGGGGATTGACCTCGGGTCTCCGAGGTTCCGTAGCGCAGAGCGTTAACCGCTACACCACCGCTCCCCACACACACACAAAGACAAAGATCCCCCGTGTAGCCTTAACAGACTGTGGGGGCAAGTGCTGTTAGCGAGCACCTATGAAGGCCGGAACGGTACACGAGGGGGTGGGTGGCCAGCACCACGCCCGACCGCCTTTGTCTCCCCAGTGGCGATGTTTACACACCGCACCGGGTACTCGTTTAAGGCTGAGTCGACCTAGAGGAGGCCCAGGACCGGTTCAGACAATCGTCACTGGTGTTAGCCGTGAGCGGGAATCGAACCCGGGTCGCCAGGTTCAACGCGCAGCGCGCTAACCGCTACACCACCGCTCCCCACACAGACACACAAACACAGACACACACCGACAGATACAACAACAACAACCGCCATTCGCCACTAAGTGGCGGTGACGTCACCACGACGCTTGTGCCAGGCCATGTCCACCTTGAGGCTACCACGTGAAGTGTCGAACGCCCGCTGGCAGGAGGTCACGGGGCAGACCCAGCAGGTGCCACGGGTCGACTGACCGAGATGACCGATACGACTGGCTGATGCACCACCTGTGCCCCCCTACTGTGCCAACTTGCTGTGCTTTAGCCACCCGGCGCAAACACAAACGCGACCACAAGCATGCACGCAGCACACACGCCCAGGTCACTCTTGCTAATCAGTTCTCACTCCCGGTTCACCAAAATCAATTTGACAACGCCTGAAGTTTCGAGGGATACGTCACCACCCGCAACAGCAAACGCCAATATAGTAGTAGGTTTTTACCCTTTAAACTGGTACAAAAACTGACACCTTTATATAAGGCATCATGTTTGCAATAACCACAACACAAGCAGTCAAATGCAAACAAAAAGAAACAACTCTGATGATGATGATAATGATATGCACTGTCCTTGAAGTAGATTGGTCCACACCCGAGACAGCTTTTCTTAGAGCCTAGTCTCCATTGGTGTTGGACCAGATGACGCCAAAAGGCGCACAACTCAAAAACAGCGCACTATCAGAGTATTGAGAGCTCAGGGTAAGCGTTTACACTATGAGACATCTCCTTTACCAGTGGCAAAATATAGTGATAGGTTTTTACCCTTTAAACTGGTACAGAGCAAACGCCAATTCGACGGATTACCGACACGTTGTGCGGTAGATCCTAAATTGAAAACCCATTTGTTGAGAACTGCTTTGCGCGCGTTTAGTTTGTGTTGTCCATCCCCCGCACCTCCGATGAGCACGTTTGGCTACGTGCGGTGCGATAAGAAGTTCAACACACGTACAGGTCTTCTTGGTTCTTTCGGTAAAGTCACGTAGAAGGGAAATAATAAAATAATAAAAGTAAAAGCATAATAACATAATAAAATAATATGTTATTATTTTATTATTTCCCTTCTACGTGACTTTACCGAAAGAACCAAGACGATGAATCCCTGCAGTCACGAAAGCTTGAAATCGTGAGAATTATTTTATAATGTTTTATTTTATTATTTTATTATTTCCCTTCTACGTGACTTTACCGAAAGAACCAAGACGATGAATCCCTACAGTCATGAAAGCTTTAAATCGACACTTACAGGTGTTATGTACGTACTGTAGCGGTGAGCGCTACGAACCCGGCGACCCGAGTTCGATTCCCGCTCACGGCCAACACCGGTGGTGACGATGATCTGAACCGGTCCTGGGCCTCCCCTAGGTCGACTCAGCCTCAAGATGAGTACCTGGCGCGATGTGTAAACATCGCCACTGGGGAGACAAAGGCGGCCGGGCGTGGTGCTGGCCACCCAACCCCCTCGTGTGCCGTGCCGGCCTTCATCGGTGCTGCTCGCTTAACAGCACTTGCCCCTGCAGTCTGTTAAGACTATACGGGGGATCTTTGTCTTTGTGGACGACAAACTAAACACAAAAATTATTTCGAAAGAAATCAATTTTGATGAGCTCCGGTGGCTTCCTAACATCGTAAGGAAGAGCGTTCCAGACGGCCGCAGAGGCGCGTCTGAAAGCGCCGCGCGATGCGGAGACCCCCCCCGCCTTGGTTCGATGGCCGGCCAAAAATCCACCGTGACGATGGCCGGAGGAGTTTGCGTGACGATGGGTTTCGGCCCCTTGGCGAGATTCAGCCGAGGTGTCGGTGGCTCCAGTTGTGCCGAGCACCTCAGCAACAGCTGTTGACCAGAGGTCGCAAACGGGTTTTGATTCATCTTCTTGGTTCTTTCGGTAAAGTCACGTAGAAGGGAAATAATAAAATGATCAAAATAAAACATAATAAAATAATTCTCACGACGTTTCGGCCATAACACGCAAGCAGCCGTCCTCAGGTGAAGAACACCTGAGGACGGCTGCTTGCGTTGTGGCCAAAACGTCGTGAGAATTATTAAGAAGAACAGGTCTGTCGAGAAGACAGCGTCTGAAGCTTTCAGACTCTGTCTTCTCGACAGACCTGTTCTTAAGAACACCTGAGGACGGCTGCTTGCGTTGTGGCCGAAACGTCGTGAGAATTATTTTATTATGCTTTATTTTTTTATTTTATTATTTCCATTCTACGTGACTTTACCGAAAGAACCAAGAAGATGAATCCCTGCAGTCACGAAAGCTTTAAATCGGGGTTTTGATTCCTTACCCGTACCCGTACCCGGCTGTACCTGGGTATCGGGTACCCGATTGCGACCTGTGGGATGAAGCCATGTTGCAGGCGCGGGTGGGTTGATTCTATGCACTTGAATTGTGAGAAGAGACAAGACGTTGGGAAATGAGTGACAAACGGTGACTCACCAGTGACTCACGGCCTACCCGTACCCGTACCCGGCCGCACCAGGGTCGCAAACGGGTACCCGTACCCATACCCGGTACGGGTAGCCGGGTATCGGGTAGGGTACGGGTATCAGGTACCCGGTTGCGACCTCTGCTGTTGACCCACGGAGAAACTCGTCCCACACCCCTCTTCCCTCGCCGTAACAATGTGGAATTGCGACCCGCCGACTCTGCGGGGGTCGCGAAACGCGGAGATGCCCATCTGGAAGGTCACCCGCGCGACGCGGTGCCAGGGGCGGTGCAGCGGAGACAGAGACACACACACACACACACACGGGGTGGGATCCAGGGATCGCCACTCACCCTCAACGCTCGAGTCCACTTCCACAACGTTCCCCTGCGGAGTTGGAGAGGGGGGCGGGGGGGGACACGGAACCCGGGGTCACATGACGACGGGGGGGGCGGCGGTGGTGGCAACGCGATCGGCTCGGAAAATGGAAACAATTCCGCGGGTCACGGACCGACGGGAAAACACCGTGACGGTAATTTACATCCGTCGTTAGACCTGCCACTCTTTGCAAGTGGCAAAATATAAAAACGGGGGCTTTTTACACTTTTTTCTGGCACCAAAATTGAAACCTTTTTACGAGGAATCGTGCGTGTGCGTTAACCGCAATAGTTGTGGTCAAAATGCAAACAAAAATATCAGTTTCAAGGATCCTATATAATGCACGGGCATAATATGACTTTGAGAACCACCCCCCACCTCCTACGCATTCCACAAGTAGTGACTAATCCCATATCTTCATTTCCCATAAATATGCGAAATTCCTCTTGATATGCAAATTCCTTTGTCAAGGCGCCCTTCGCCCTCCAACCCAGCTTAAATGTACGCTGCCAAGCTTGGTGGTGTTCATTCAGACGCTGTCTTTCATTCAGACGCTGTCTTTCATTCAGACGCCGTCTTTCATTCAGACGCCGTCTTTCATTCAGACGCTGTCTTTCATTCAGACGCTGTCTTTCATTCAGACGCTGTCTTTCATTCAGACGCCGTCTTTCATTCAGACGCCGTCTTTCATTCAGACGCTGTCTTTCATTCAGACGCTGTCTTTCATTCAGACGCTGTCTTTCATTCAGACGCTGTCTTTCATTCAGACTCTGTCTTGCATTCAGACGCTGTCTTTCATTCAGACTCTGTCTTTCATTCAGACGCTGTCTTTCATTCAGACGCTGTCTTTCATTCAGACGCCGTCTTTCATTCAGACGCTGTCTTTCATTCAGACGCTGTCTTTCATTCAGACGCTGTCTTTCATTCAGACGCTGTCTTTCATTCAGACGCTGTCTCTTTCATTCAGACGCTGTCTTTCATTCAGACGCTGTCTTTCATTCAGACGCTGTCTTTCATTCAGACGCTGTCTCTTTCATTCAGACGCTGTCTTTCATTCAGACGCTGTCTTTCATTCAGACGCTGTCTCTTTCATTCAGACGCTGTCTTTCATTCAGACGCTGTCTTTCATTCAGACGCCGTCTTGCATTCAGACGCTGTCTTTCATTCAGACGCCGTCTTTCATTCAGACGCCGTCTTTCATTCAGACGCCGTCTTTCATTCAGACTCCGTCTTTCATTCAGACGCCGTCTTTCATTCAGACGCCGTCTTTCATTCAGACGCCGTCTTTCATTCAGACGCCGTCTTTCATTCAGACGCTGTCTTTCATTCAGACGCCGTCTTTCATTCAGACGCCGTCTTTCATTCAGACGCTGTCTTTCATTCAGACGCCGTCTTTCATTCAGACGCTGTCTTTCATTCAGACGCCGTCTTTCATTCAGACGCTGTCTTTCATTCAGACGCTGTCTTTCATTCAGACACCGTCTTTCATTCAGACGCTGTCTTTCATTCAGACGCTGTCTTTCATTCAGACGCTGTCTTTCATTCAGACGCTGTCTTTCATTCAGACGCTGTCTTTCATTCAGACGCTGTCTTTCATTCAGACGCCGTCTTTCATTCAGACGCCGTCTTTCATTCAGACGCTGTCTTTCATTCAGACGCCGTCTTTCATTCAGACGCCGTCTTTCATTCAGACGCTGTCTTTCATTCAGACGCTGTCTTTCATTCAGACGCCGTCTCTTTCATTCAGACGCTGTCTTTCATTCAGACTCTGTCTTTCATTCAGACGCCGTCTTTCATTCAGACGCTGTCTTTCATTCAGACGCTGTCTTTCATTCAGACGCTGTCTTTCATTCAGACGCTGTCTTTCATTCAGACGCCGTCTTTCATTCAGACGCCGTCTTTCATTCAGACGCTGTCTTTCATTCAGACGCTGTCTTTCATTCAGACGCTGTCTTTCATTCAGACGCTGTCTTTCATTCAGACGCTGTCTCTTTCATTCAGACGCCGTCTTTCATTCAGACGCTGTCTCTTTCATTCAGACGCTGTCTTTCATTCAGACGCTGTCTTTCATTCAGACGCTGTCTCTTTCATTCAGACGCCGTCTTTCATTCAGACGCCGTCTTTCATTCAGACGCTGTCTTTCATTCAGACGCTGTCTTTCATTCAGACGCTGTCTTTCATTCAGACGCTGTCTTTCATTCAGACGCTGTCTTTCATTCAGACGCTGTCTTTCATTCAGACGCTGTCTTTCATTCAGACGCTGTCTCTTTCATTCAGACGCCGTCTTTCATTCAGACGCTGTCTTTCATTCAGACGCTGTCTTTCATTCAGACGCTGTCTTTCATTCAGACGCCGTCTTTCATTCAGACGCCGTCTTTCATTCAGACGCCGTCTTTCATTCAGACGCTGTCTTTCATTCAGACGCCGTCTTTCATTCAGACGCCGTCTTTCATTCAGACGCCGTCTTTCATTCAGACGCTGTCTTTCATTCAGACGCTGTCTCTTTCATTCAGACGCTGTCTTTCATTCAGACGCTGTCTTTCATTCAGACGCTGTCTTTCATTCAGACTCTGTCTTTCATTCAGACGCTGTCTTTCATTCAGACGCTGTCTTTCATTCAGACGCTGTCTTTCATTCAGACGCTGTCTCTTTCATTCAGACGCTGTCTTTCATTCAGACGCCGTCTTTCATTCAGACGCCGTCTTTCATTCAGACGCTGTCTTTCATTCAGACGCTGTCTTTCATTCAGACGCTGTCTTTCATTCAGGCGCT
>NC_136332.1:4824575-4912019 GCF_964198595.1 Lampetra fluviatilis | reverse complement strand
ACCAACACGCTGGTGCCGTGACCCCCACGCTGTGTGACCCCCACGCTGTGTGACCAACACGCTGTGTGACCCCCACGCTGCGTGACCAACACGCTGTGTGACCCCCACGCTGTGTGACCAACACGCTGGTGCCGTGACCCCCACGCTGTGTGACCCCCACGCTGTGTGACCAACACGCTGTGTGACCAACACGCTGGCGCCGTGACTCTCCTACTGTGTGACCCCCACGCTGTGTGACCCCCACGCTGTGTGACCCCCACGCTGTGTGACCAACACGCTGTGTGACCCCCACGCTGTGTGACCAACACGCTGTGCGACCCCCACGCTGTGTGACCCCCACGCTGTGTGACCAACACGCTGTGTGACCCCCACGCTGTGTGACCAACACGCTGTGTGACCCCCACGCTGTGTGACCAACACGCTGTGTGACCCCCACGCTGTGTGACCAACACGCTGTGTGACCAACACGCTGTGTGACCCCCACGCTGTGTGACCAACACGCTGTGTGACCCCCACGCTGTGTGACCAACACGCTGTGTGACCCCCACGCTGTGTGACCCCCACGCTGTGTGACCAACACGCTGTGTGACCAACACGCTGTGTGACCAACACGCTGTGTGACCCCCACGCTGTGTGACCAACACGCTGTGTGACCCCCACGCTGTGTGACCAACACGCTGTGTGACCAACACGCTGTGTGACCAACACGCTGTGTGACCCCCACGCTGTGTGACCAACACGCTGTGTGACCCCCACGCTGTGTGACCAACACGCTGTGTGACCCCCACGCTGTGTGACCCCCACGCTGTGTGACCAACACGCTGTGTGACCAACACGCTGTGTGACCAACACGCTGTGTGACCCCCACGCTGTGTGACCAACACGCTGTGTGACCCCCACGCTGTGTGACCAACACGCTGTGTGACCAACACGCTGTGTGACCAACACGCTGTGTGACCAACACGCTGGCGCCGTGACTCTCCTACTGTGTGACCCCCACGCTGTGTGACCCCCACGCTGTGTGACCCACACGCTGTGTGACCCCCACGCTGTGTGACCAACACGCTGTGTGACCAACACGCTGTGTGACCCCCACGCTGTGTGACCAACACGCTGTGTGACCCCCACGCTGTGTGACCAACACGCTGTGTGACCAACACGCTGTGTGACCCCCACGCTGTGTGACCCCCACGCTGTGTGACCCCCACGCTGTGTGACCAACACGCTGTGTGACCCCCACGCTGTGTGACCAACACGCTGTGTGACCAACACGCTGTGTGACCCCCACGCTGTGTGACCAACACGCTGTGTGACCCCCACGCTGTGTGACCAACACGCTGTGTGACCAACACGCTGTGTGACCAACACGCTGTGTGACCAACACGCTGTGTGACCAACACGCTGTGTGACCCCCACGCTGTGTGACCAACACGCTGTGTGACCAACACGCTGTGTGACCAACACGCTGTGTGACCAACACGCTGTGTGACCAACACGCTGTGTGACCAACACGCTGGCGCCGTGACTCTCCTACTGTGTGACCCCCACGCTGTGTGACCCCCACGCTGTGTGACCCACACGCTGTGTGACCCCCACGCTGGTGCCGTGACCCTCCTACTGTGTGACCAACACGCTGGCGCCCGCGTCTCACCGGCTCGCCGCCTGTGGGGCTCTCCTCGTCGCCGTCGGCCTGGTGCGAGGCGCCGCTGGTGGAGGAGGCGACGGACATGGAGGAGCGGGCGCCGCTGGAGCCGCCGGTGCCGCTGCCGCTGCCGCCCGCGCCGCTGCTGCTGCTGCTCATGGGCTCCACTGGGCGGCCGACGGGAAGTAAACAACAACAACAACAACAGGGACAACGTTGACGCTGCACGGGGGTGGGGGGTCGCAGTGGGGGGTGGGGGGCAGGGGTGGTGGGTGGGGTGGGGGGTGGGGTGGGGGGTGGGGTGGGTGGGGGGCAGGGGTGGGGGGCAGGGGTGGTGGGTGGGGTGGGGGATGGGGTGGTGGGTGGGGTGGGGGGTGGGGTGGGTGGGGGGCAGGGGTGGGGGGCAGGGGTGGTGGTTGGCAGGGGGGTTGGTGGGTGGTGGGTGGGGGGTAGGGTGGGGTGGGGGGCAGGGGTAGTGGGTGGTGGGTGGTGGGTGTGGGGCAGGGGTGGTGGGTGGGGTGTGGGGCAGGGGTGGTGGGTGGGGTGGGGGGTGGGGTGGGTGGGGGGCAGGGGTGGGGGGCAGGGGTGGTGGGTGGGGTGGTGGGTGGGGTGGTGGGTGGGGTGGGGGGTGGGTGGGGGGCAGGGGTGGTGCTTGGCAGGGGGGTTGGTGGGTGGTGGGTGGGGTGGTGGGTGTGGGGCAGGGGTTGTGGGTGGTGGGTGGGGGGTAGGGTGGGGTGGGGGGCAGGGGTAGTGGGTGGTGGGTGGTGGGTGTGGGGCAGGGGTGGTGGGTGGGTGGGGGGTTGGGGGTGTGAGGGTGGGGGGGACTGTCCGAGTCACCCTCGGGGGACGAGACGGTGGAGGAGGCGGAGGACGAGGTGTAGGCGGAGTTCTCCACGCCGCACGCCATGGGCAGCGCCAGCAGGTCTCCGGCCACCGACAGGGCGGGGATCTGCTGCGGGCGCGGGGGGGGGGGGCAAACTCAACGCTTGTGAAGATGACGATGATGATGACGATAACGACGATGATGACGATGACGACGATGATGACGATGACGACGATGATGACGATGATGATGACGATGACGACGATGATGATGACGATGATGATGATGACGACGATGATGATGACGACGACGACGATGATGATGACGATGATGATGACGATGATGATGACGACGATGACGATGACGACGATGACAACGAAGACGACGACGATGACAACGAAGACGACGACGACGACGATGACCGCGATTTATAACGAGCGCACATACTGCGCAAGTCGGGACGCGAGGTTCGATCGATGAGACTTGGGAGGCTTTCGTCACAGCCATCTCCGAGACACACTTAAGCGGTTGCGTTTTCGCTACGTTGTCCCCCACCTGTTGAAGGACGCTTGTGTTGCGTCCGAAACATCGTGATTTTATTGAGTTGTTTTCATTTATTTTTTATATTGTAATTTGTATGGCAACCGATTGACCGACAAGTGAGGACATCGCATCTCGCCTTCACTCTACTTAAGACCGAAACGGCAGGAGGATTTTCTCTACGACTCTGTGGCTGTCGCCCGATGATGCTGCTGCTGCTGCTGCTGGTTGTTGTTGTTGTTGTAATTACCGGCGAAACGTCACGGCACTCGAATTGTAAATGTTGTAGTGGGTTTACTGCACTATACACTACACTATACACTACACTACACTACTATACACTACACTATATACTACACACTACACGATAAACTATACACTACACTATACACTACACTATATACTACACACTACACGATAAACTATACACTACACTATACACTACACTATACACTACACTATACACTACACTATACACTACACTACTATACACTACACTATATACTACACACTACACGATACACTACACGATACACTACACTATACACTACACTATACACTACACTATACACTACACTATACACTACACTATACACTACACTATAATTGTAAATGTTGTAGTGGGGTCTTACTCTCAAACACACAACCGTGGAGTGCTTACCTCGTAAGGGATTCGCACGTTTTGTCTACGTGACAAACCTTACTAAATCGGCTGCGGCGAGTTTAACGAAACATTCATCTTCACATCCTCTTGGTTCTTTCGGGAAAGGCTCATAGGTAGGAAAAATAATGCTGTGGTTGTCCCACCCGATGACGATTTGCTTGTGTTTTGCGCCCGAAACGTCACGATTTATTTTATGTTTCCACCTCGGTGACTTTACCGAAAGAACCAAAGAGTAAGGACTCCTGCAGTCGCGAAAGCTTCTAAACATTCATATTTACGCGACCTGACCCAGGAAATCTCCAATTATAGATTATTATTTTCGTGGCTGCCACGGCCTCTGCTGCCGATGACGATGCTGCCGATGACGATGCTGCCGATGATGACGATGATGATGCTGCCGATGATGATGCTGCCGATGACGATGCTGCCGATGATGACGATGATGATGCTGCCGATGACGATGCTGCCGATGATGATGCTGCCGATGATGACGATGATGATGCTGCCGATGACGATGCTGCCGATGATGACGATGACGGTAACTCGGTGATGGTCTCGCCTGCGGGTGGGAGTCGTCGTCGGACGAGGCGGCGCTGGGTTTCTTGCCGCGTGAGCGGCTGCCCGTGCGGCTCAGAACGGCGCCGTCCAGCACCGAGGAGGTGTGGGACCTGTGAACGAACATCGACGTCGTCGTCATCATCGTCGTCATCGTCGTCATCGTCGTCATCATCGTCGTCATCGTCAACATTATCAACGTCGTCATCATCGTCATCATGATCATCAACATAATCGTCAGCATCATCATCATCATCAACATCGTCAACATCATCAACATCATCGTCGTTATCATCATCAACATCGTCAACATCGTCATCAACATCATCATAAACATCATCGTCGTCGGCATCAACTTCATCGTCGTTATCAACATCGTCGTCATCATCAACATCGTCGTCGTCATCATCTACATCATTTACATCATCGTCTTCATCATTGTCGTCATTATCATCAACGTCGTCATTATCATCAACATCGTCATCATCATTGTTGTTATTATCATCAACATCGTGATCAACATCAACATCATCATCATCTACATCATCGTCGTCGTCATCATCATTGTCACCAACATCATCGTCATCAACACCATCGTCATCATCATCGTCACCAACATCGTCATCATCACCAACATCGTCGTCACCAACATCAACGTCGTCATCATCATCATACACATTTGTAAACCCTACATGTGAGTTGCATGCCCTTGCCACTGTTGGATGTTTACACACGTCACTAGATCCTCGTTGAAGGCCGAGTCGACCTAGGGGAGGCCCGGGAACGGTTCGGACAGTCGCCACTGTTTGTTGGTCGCCGGGATCGTAGCGTAGTGCAGCGCTAACCACTGCGCCACCACTCCCCACACAGACACACATCAACCTGGGCAGACCGCTGGGGGCGAGTGTTGCTAGCGAGCGCCTATGATTCCAGGCACGGCGCACGAACGGCGCGGTTGGCGAACACACCACGCCAAGACCACCTTTGTCTCCCCACAGTGGCGATGTCTACACACACCACGCACCGGGTACTCATTCGAGGCCGGGCCGACCTAGGGGAGGGCCCCCCGTGCGACCGTCTCGCTCGCTCACTTTCCGCCGTTCATCTTCGAGTCGGACTCCGCGCCGAAGTCGTCGGCGCCCAGCGGCGGTCCGGCCGTCGTCGTCGTCGTCGTCGTCACGGCGACCGAGCGCAGCGCCGTGGCGACGGCGTGAGGGTGGGGGCCGTCGCCGCGGTGACAGGGGAGGGGCGGCTGCCGGGCGGGGGGCGGCTCCTCGCCCCGCGCAAGCGGCGGGGCGCTGGCGACTAACGGGGGCGGCCCGTTGAGGGCCTCCAGCAGCGAGACCGCCTCGTAGCCAGGGGGCAGTGGCTCCGACGACTTGGGGGGGGGGGGCAGGAAGGTGGGAGCAAGGTGGGGGGTGGGAAGGTGGGGGGGAAGGTGGGGGGCGGGAGGAAGGTGGGGGGCGGGGGGGAAGGTGGGGGGTGGGGGGCAAGGTGGGGGGCGGGGGGCAAGGTGGGGGGCGGTGGAAGGTGGGGGGGAAGGTGGGGGGCGGGAGGAAGGTGGGGGGCGGGGGGGAAGGTGGGGGGCGGAAGGAAGGTGGGGGGCGGGGGGGAAGGTGGGGGGTGGGGGCAAGGTGGGGGGCGGGGGGCAAGGTGGAAGGCGGTGGAAGGTGGGGGGTGGGGGGGGCAAGGTGGGGGGTGGGGGGGGAAGGTGGGGGGCGGGGGGCAAGGTGGGGGGTGGAGGGGAAGGTGGGGGGTGAGGGGGGAAGGTGGGGGGTGGGGGGGAAGGTGGGGGGGAAGGTGGGGGGCATGGGGGAAGGTGGGGGGGTGGGGGGCAGGAAGTCATCATCATCGTCGTCGTCAGAAGCAACAGCATCATCGTGATCATCTATGTATGTACCGTATGCTAACTTTCGCACTGTACGTAGCAACCGTGGGTCTATGAGACTGTGTAAATATATGTGTCTCTGCGTGAGTCTATGTGTCTCTGCGTGAGTCTATGGGTCTCTGCGTGAATCTATGGGTCTCTGTGTGAGTCTATGTGTCTCTGCGTGAGTCTATGGGTGTCTGCGTGAGTCTGTGGGTCTCTGTGTGAGTCTATGGGTCTCTGCGTGAGTCTATGGGTCTCTGCGTGAATCTATGGGTCTCTGCGTGAGTCTATGTGTCTCTGCGTGAGTCTATGGGTGTCTGCGTGAGTCTATGTGTCTCTGCGTGAGTCTATGGGTCTCTGCGTGAGTCTATGTGTCTCTGCGTGAGTCTATGGGTGTTTGCGTGAGTCTGTGGGTCTCTGTGTGAGTCTATGGGTCTCTGCGTGAGTCTATGGGTCTCTGTGTGAGTCTATGGGTCTCTGTGTGAGTCTATGTGTCTCTGCGTGAGTCTATGGGTGTCTGCGTGAGTCTATGGGTCTCTGTGTGAGTCTATGGGTCTCTGTGTGAGTCTATGTGTCTCTGCGTGAGTCTATGGGTGTCTGCGTGAGTCTGTGGGTCTCTGTGTGAGTCTATGGGTCTCTGCGTGAGTCTATGGGTCTCTGTGTGAGTCTATGGGTGTCTGCGTGAGTCTGTGGGTCTCTGTGTGAGTCTATGGGTGTCTGCGTGAGTCTGTGGGTCTCTGTGTGAGTCTATGGGTCTCTGCGTGAGTCTATGGGTCTCTGTGTGAGTCTATGGGTGTCTGCGTGAGTCTGTGGGTCTCTGTGTGAGTCTATGGGTGTCTGTGTGAGTCTATGGGTCTCTGTGTGAGTCTATGGGTCTCTGTGCGAGTCTATGGGTCTCTGTGTGAGTCAATGTGTCTCTGCGTGAGTCTATGGGTCTCTGTGTGAGTCTATGGGTGTCTGCGTGAATCTATGGGTCTCTGTGTGAGTCTATGGGTCTCTGTGTGAGTCTATGGGTCTCTGTGTGAGTCTATGGGTCTCTGCGTGAGTCTATGGGTCTCTGCGTGAGTCTATGGGTCTCTGTGTGAGTCTATGGGTCTCTGCGTGAGTCTGTGGGTCTCTGTGTGAGTCTATGGGTCTCTGCGTGAGTCTATGGGTGTCTGCGTGAATCTATGGGTCTCTATGTGAGTCTATGTGTCTCTGCGTGAGTCTATGGGTCTCTGTGTGAGTCTATAGGTGTCTGCGTGAATCTATGGGTATCTGTGTGAGTCTATGGGTCTCTGTGTGAGTCTATGGGTCTCTGTGTGAGTCTATGGGTCTCTGTGTGAGTCTGTGGGTCTCTGTGTGAGTCTATGGGTCTCTATGTGAGTCTATGTGTCTCTGCGTGAGTCTATGGGTCTCTGTGTGAGTCTATAGGTGTCTGCGTGAATCTATGGGTATCTGTGTGAGTCTATGGGTCTCTGTGTGAGTCTATGGGTCTCTGTGTGAGTCTATGGGTCTCTGTGTGAGTCTGTGGGTCTCTGTGTGAGTCTATGGGTCTCTATGTGAGTCTATGTGTCTCTGCGTGAGTCTATGGGTCTCTGTGTGAGTCTATAGGTGTCTGCGTGAATCTATGGGTATCTGTGTGAGTCTATGGGTCTCTGTGTGAGTCTATGGGTCTCTGTGTGAGTCTATGGGTCTCTGTGTGAGTCTGTGGGTCTCTGTGTGAGTCTGTGGGTCTCTGTGTGAGTCTATGGGTCTCTGCGTGAGTCTATGGGTCTCTGTGTGAGTCTATGGGTGTCTGCGTGAGTCTGTGGGTCTCTGTGTGAGTCTATGGGTGTCTGCGTGAGTCTGTGGGTCTCTGTGTGAGTCTATGGGTCTCTGCGTGAGTCTATGGGTCTCTGTGTGAGTCTATGGGTGTCTGCGTGAGTCTGTGGGTCTCTGTGTGAGTCTATGGGTGTCTGTGTGAGTCTATGGGTCTCTGTGTGAGTCTATGGGTCTCTGTGCGAGTCTATGGGTCTCTGTGTGAGTCAATGTGTCTCTGCGTGAGTCTATGGGTCTCTGTGTGAGTCTATGGGTGTCTGCGTGAGTCTATGTGTCTCTGCGTGAGTCTATGGGTCTCTGCGTGAGTCTATGTGTCTCTGCGTGAGTCTATGGGTGTTTGCGTGAGTCTGTGGGTCTCTGTGTGAGTCTATGGGTCTCTGCGTGAGTCTATGGGTCTCTGTGTGAGTCTATGGGTCTCTGTGTGAGTCTATGTGTCTCTGCGTGAGTCTATGGGTGTCTGCGTGAGTCTATGGGTCTCTGTGTGAGTCTATGGGTCTCTGTGTGAGTCTATGTGTCTCTGCGTGAGTCTATGGGTGTCTGCGTGAGTCTGTGGGTCTCTGTGTGAGTCTATGGGTCTCTGCGTGAGTCTATGGGTCTCTGTGTGAGTCTATGGGTGTCTGCGTGAGTCTGTGGGTCTCTGTGTGAGTCTATGGGTGTCTGCGTGAGTCTGTGGGTCTCTGTGTGAGTCTATGGGTCTCTGCGTGAGTCTATGGGTCTCTGTGTGAGTCTATGGGTGTCTGCGTGAGTCTGTGGGTCTCTGTGTGAGTCTATGGGTGTCTGTGTGAGTCTATGGGTCTCTGTGTGAGTCTATGGGTCTCTGTGCGAGTCTATGGGTCTCTGTGTGAGTCAATGTGTCTCTGCGTGAGTCTATGGGTCTCTGTGTGAGTCTATGGGTGTATGCGTGAATCTATGGGTCTCTGTGTGAGTCTATGGGTCTCTGTGTGAGTCTATGGGTCTCTGTGTGAGTCTATGGGTCTCTGCGTGAGTCTATGGGTCTCTGCGTGAGTCTATGGGTCTCTGTGTGAGTCTATGGGTCTCTGCGTGAGTCTGTGGGTCTCTGTGTGAGTCTATGGGTCTCTGCGTGAGTCTATGGGTGTCTGCGTGAATCTATGGGTCTCTATGTGAGTCTATGTGTCTCTGCGTGAGTCTATGGGTCTCTGTGTGAGTCTATAGGTGTCTGCGTGAATCTATGGGTATCTGTGTGAGTCTATGGGTCTCTGTGTGAGTCTATGGGTCTCTGTGTGAGTCTATGGGTCTCTGTGTGAGTCTGTGGGTCTCTGTGTGAGTCTATGGGTCTCTATGTGAGTCTATGTGTCTCTGCGTGAGTCTATGGGTCTCTGTGTGAGTCTATAGGTGTCTGCGTGAATCTATGGGTATCTGTGTGAGTCTATGGGTCTCTGTGTGAGTCTATGGGTCTCTGTGTGAGTCTATGGGTCTCTGTGTGAGTCTGTGGGTCTCTGTGTGAGTCTATGGGTCTCTATGTGAGTCTATGTGTCTCTGCGTGAGTCTATGGGTCTCTGTGTGAGTCTATAGGTGTCTGCGTGAATCTATGGGTATCTGTGTGAGTCTATGGGTCTCTGTGTGAGTCTATGGGTCTCTGTGTGAGTCTATGGGTCTCTGTGTGAGTCTGTGGGTCTCTGTGTGAGTCTGTGGGTCTCTGTGTGAGTCTATGGGTCTCTGCCTGAGTCTATGGGTCTCTGTGTGAGTCTATGGGTGTCTGCGTGAGTCTGTGGGTCTCTGTGTGAGTCTATGGGTGTCTGCGTGAGTCTGTGGGTCTCTGTGTGAGTCTATGGGTCTCTGCGTGAGTCTATGGGTCTCTGTGTGAGTCTATGGGTGTCTGCGTGAGTCTGTGGGTCTCTGTGTGAGTCTATGGGTGTCTGTGTGAGTCTATGGGTCTCTGTGTGAGTCTATGGGTCTCTGTGCGAGTCTATGGGTCTCTGTGTGAGTCAATGTGTCTCTGCGTGAGTCTATGGGTCTCTGTGTGAGTCTATGGGTGTCTGCGTGAATCTATGGGTCTCTGTGTGAGTCTATGGGTCTCTGTGTGAGTCTATGGGTCTCTGTGTGAGTCTATGGGTCTCTGCGTGAGTCTATGGGTCTCTGCGTGAGTCTATGGGTCTCTGTGTGAGTCTATGGGTCTCTGTGTGAGTCTGTGGGTCTCTGTGTGAGTCTATGGGTCTCTATGTGAGTCTATGTGTCTCTGCGTGAGTCTATGGGTCTCTGTGTGAGTCTATAGGTGTCTGCGTGAATCTATGGGTATCTGTGTGAGTCTATGGGTCTCTGTGTGAGTCTATGGGTCTCTGTGTGAGTCTATGGGTCTCTGTGTGAGTCTGTGGGTCTCTGTGTGAGTCTATGGGTCTCTATGTGAGTCTATGTGTCTCTGCGTGAGTCTATGGGTCTCTGTGTGAGTCTATAGGTGTCTGCGTGAATCTATGGGTATCTGTGTGAGTCTATGGGTCTCTGTGTGAGTCTATGGGTCTCTGTGTGAGTCTATGGGTCTCTGTGTGAGTCTGTGGGTCTCTGTGTGAGTCTGTGGGTCTCTGTGTGAGTCTGTGGGTCTCTGTGTGAGTCTATGGGTCTCTGTGTGAGTCTATGGTTCTCTGTGTGAATCTATGGGTCTCTGTGAGTCTATGGGTCTCTGGGTGAGTCTATGGGTCGCTGTAGTGAGTCTATGGGTCTGTGTGAGTCTATGGGTCTCTGTGTGAGTCTATGGGTCTGTGTGCGAGTCTATGGGTCTGTGTGTGAGTCTATGGACTTCTGTGTGAGTCTATGGGTCTCTGTGTGAGTCTGTGGGTCTCTGTGTGAGTCTATGGATCTATGTGTGAGTATATGGGTCTGTGTGTGAGTCTATGAGTCTGTGTGAGTCAATGGGTCTCTGTGTGGGTCTATGGGTCTCTGTAGTGAGTCTATGTGTCTCTGCGTGAGTCTATGGGTCTCTGTGTGAGTCTATGGGGTCCTCTGGGTGAGTCTATGTGTCTCTGTGTGAGGCTATGGGTCTCTGTGTGAGTCTATGGGTCTCTGCGTGAGTCTATGGGTCTCTGTGTGAGTCTATGGGTGTTCTGTGTGAGTCTGTGGGTCTCTGTGTGAGTCTATGGGTCTCTATGTGAGTCTATGGGTCTCTGTGTGAGTCTATGGGTCTCTGTGTGAGTCTATGGTTCTCTGTGTGAGTCTATGGGTCTCTGTGAGTCTATGGGTCTCTGGGTGAGTCTATGGGTCTCTGTAGTGAGTCTATGGGTCTGTGTGTGAGTCTATGGGTCTCTGTGTGAGTCTATGGGTCTGTGTGCGAGTCTATGGGTCTGTGTGTGAGTCTATGAGTCTGTGTGAGTCTATGGGTCTCTGTGTGAGTCTATGGGTCTCTGTGTGAGTCTATGGATCTCTGTGTGAGTCTATGGGTCTCTGTGTGAGTCTATGGATCTCTGTGTGAGTCTATGGGTCTCTGTGTGAGTCTATGGGATCTCTGTGTGAGTCTATGGGTCTCTGTGTGAGTCTATGGGTCTCTGTGTGAGTCTATGGGTCTCTGTGTGAGTCTATGGGTCTCTGGGTGAGTCTATGTGTCTCTGCGTGAGTCTATGGGTCTCTGTGTGAGTCCTATGGGTCTCTGCGTGAGTCTATGAGTCTGTGTGCGAGTCTATGGGTCTCTGTGGTGAGTCTATGGGTCTCTGTGAGTCTATGGGTCTCTGTGTGAGTCTATGGGTCTCTGTGTGAGTCTATGGGTCTCTGTGTGAGTCTATGGGTCTCTGTGATAAAAGCTAGAGAAAATGTAGCTTTTTTTTTCAATCTTAAGTTACAGGGGAAAGCCAGGCGAGTTTTCAAGACGTGATTTAAAAACGTGGAACAGACTTCAGCAGACCGAGGGAGCGGATTCCGCAATGGCACGGAGGCCAAATGACCCTAGCCCACCCCCCCCCCCCCCCCGGGGTCACCTCCTCAGTGTCGGACGTAGTGGGCGGCGAGGAGGGGGGCAGGGGAAGGACCCCCAGCCACCTTGCGACGCACGGCACGGATCTGCAAAAGCGCCCGAAACGCTGCACGCACGCACAAACACACACGCGGAACCACACACACAGGAATGATGACAGAGATACATTGTCCGTGTGCTGGTGTGCGCGAATCAACAAGCGGCTGTCTATATTCTTAGGTTTTTTCGGTAAAGTCACGTAGGTAAAAACATTAAAATTAATAAAAGTAAAATAAAAATAAAATAAAAATCACGACGTTTCGGAGGCAACGCAAGCTTCCGTCTTCAGGTGGAACCGTCACAGCCACGACAGCTGTATCAAGTAACTTGATACAGCTGTCGTGGCTTTTTCAATGTTAATGTTTTACCTACACGGTGACTTTACTGAAAAACCCTAAGAATATGAATCCTTGCAGTCACGAAAGCTTCACATCTAGAATCAAAGCGGCTGTCTCCTCGTGCGGTGCATCGTGGGTCGGGTGACGGGCGGATCTATGACGATGAGTAGGGGGTGGGGGGAACGGGGGAGGGGGGGGAGGATGAGGGGGGGGGTGGGGGGAACGGGGGAGGGGGGAGATGAGGGGGGGTGGGGGAACGGGGGAGGGGGGGAGGATGAGGGGGGGTGGGGGAACGGGGGAGATGAGGGGGGGGTGGGGGAACGGGGGAGGGGGGGAGATGAGGGGGGGTGGGGGGAACGGGGGAGGGGGGAGATGAGGGGGGGTGGGGGAACGGGGGAGGGGGGGGGATGAGGGGGGGTGGGGGGACGTGGGAGGGGGGGAGATGAGGGGGGGGGTGGGGGGGACGGGGGGAGGGGGGGAGGATAAGGGGGGGTGGGGGAACAGGGGAGGGGGGGGAGGATGAGGGGGGGTGGGGGAACGGGGGAGGGGGAGATGAGGCGGGGTGGGGGAACGGGGGAGGGGGAGAGGATGAGGGGGGGTGGGGGGAACGGGGGAGATGAGGGGGGGTGGGGGAACGGGGGAGGGGGGGAGATGAGGGGGGGGTGGGGGAACGGGGGAGGGGGGGAGATGAGGGGGGTGGGGGAACGGGGGAGGGGGGGGGGATGAGGGGGGGTGGGGGGACGTGGGATGGGGGGGAGATGAGGGGGGGTGGGGGGACGGGGGAGGGGGGAGGATGAGGGGGGGTGGGGGAACGGGGGAGATGAGGGGGGGTGGGGGGGACGGGGGAGGGGGGGAGATGAGGGGGGGTGGGGGGACGGGGGAGGGGGGGAGATGAGGGGGGGTGGGGGGACGGGGGGAGATGAGGGGGGGTGGGGGAACGGGGGAGGGGGGAGGATGAGGGGGGGTGGGGGAACGGGGGAGATGAGGGGGGGTGGGGGGGACGGGGGAGGGGGGGAGATGAGGGGGGGTGGGGGGACGTGGGAGGGGGGAGGATGAGGAGGGGTGGGGGACGGGGGAGGGGGGGGAGATGAGGGGGGGGTGGGGGGACGGGGGAGGGGGGAGGATGAGGGGGGGGTGGGGGAACGGGGGAGGGGGGGGGATGAGGAGGGGTGGGGGAACGGGGGGAGATGAGGGGGGGTGGGGGAACGGGGGAAGGGGGGAGGATGAGGGGGGGGTGGGGGAACGGGGGAGGGGGGGAGATGAGGGGGGGTGGGGGGACGGGGGAGGGCGGGAGGATGAGGGGGGGTGGGGGAACGGGGGAGGGGGGGAGATGAGGGGGGGTGGGGGGACAGGGGAGGGCGGGAGGATGAGGGGGGGGTGGGGGAACGGGGGGAGGGGGGGAGATGAGGGGGGTGGGGGGACGGGGGAGGGGGGGAGGATGAGGGGGGGGTGGGGGGACGGGGGGAGGGGGGGAGGATGAGTGGGGGGTGGGGGAACGGGGGAGGGGGGGAGATGAGGGGGGGTGGGGGGACGGGGGAGGGGGGGAGATGAGGGGGGTGGGGGGACGGGGGAGGGGGGAGGATGAGGGGGGGGTGGGGGAAAGGGGGAGGGGGGGAGATGAGGGGGGTGGGGGGGAGGATGAGGGGGGTGGAGAACGGGGGAGGGGGGAGGATGAGGGGGGGTGGGGAACGGGGGAGGGGGGGAGATGAGGGGGGGTGGGGGGACGGGGGAGGGGGGAGGATGAGGGGGGGGGTGGGGGAACGGGGGAGGGGGGAGGATGAGGGGGGGGTGGGGGAACGGGGGAGGGGGGGAGATGAGGGGGGGGTGGGGGACGGGGGAGGGGGAGGATGAGGGGGGGTGGGGGAACGGGGGAGGGGGGGGGATGAGGAGGGGTGGGGGAACGGGGGGAGATGAGGGGGGGTGGGGGAACGGGGGAAGGGGGGAGGATGAGGGGGGGTGGGGGGAAACGGGGGAGGGGGGGAGATGAGGGGGGGTGGGGGGACGGGGGAGGGCGGGAGGATGAGGGGGGGTGGGGGAACGGGGGAGGGGGGGAGATGAGGGGGGGGTGGGGGGACAGGGGAGGGCGGGAGGATGAGGGGGGGTGGGGGAACGGGGGAGAGATGAGGGGGGTGGGGGGACGGGGGAGGGGGGGAGGATGAGGGGGGGGTGGGGGGACGGGGGAGGGGGGGAGGATGAGTGGGGGGTGGGGGAACGGGGAGGGGGTGAGATGAGGGGGGGTGGGGGGGACGGGGGAGGGGGGGGAGATGAGGGGGGTGGGGGGACGGGGGAGGGGGGAGGATGAGGGGGGGTGGGGGAACGGGGGAGGGGGGGAGATGAGGGGGGGTGGGGGAACGGGGGAGGGGGGAGGATGAGGGGGGGTGGGGGAACGGGGGAGGGGGGAGGATGAGGGGGGGTGGGGGAACGGGGGAGGGGGGGAGATGAGGGGGGGTGGGGGGACGGGGGAGGGGGGTGGATGAGGGGGGGGTGGGGGAACGGGGGAGGGGGGAGGATGAGGGGGGTGGGGAACGGGGGAGGGAGGGGGGAGATGAGGGGGGGTGGGGGAACGGGGGAGGGGGGGAGATGAGGGGGGGTGGGGGGACGGGGGAGGGGGGGAGATGAGAGGGGGTGGGGGAACGGGGGAGATGAGGGGGAGTGGGGGAACGGGGGAGGGGGGGAGATGAGGGGGGGTGGGGGAACGGGGGAGGGGGGAGATGAGGGGGGGTGGGGGAACGGGGGAGGGGGGGGGATGAGGGGGGGTGGGGGGACGTGGGAGGGGGGGAGATGAGGGGGGGTGGGGGGACGGGGGAGGGGGGAGGATGAGGGGGGGTGGGGGAACGGGGGAGATGAGAGGGGGTGGGGGGACGGGGGAGGGGGGGAGATGAGGGGGGGTGGGGGGACGGGGGAGGGGGGGAGATGAGGGGGGGTGGGGGGACGGGGGGAGATGAGGGGGGGTGGGGGAACGGGGGAGGGGGGAGGATGAGGGGGGGTGGGGGAACGGGGGAGATGAGGGGGGGTGGGGGGACGGGGGAGGGGGGGAGATGAGGGGGGGTGGGGGGACGGGGGAGGGGGGGAGATGAGGGGGGGGTGGGGGACGTGGGAGGGGGGAGGATGAGGAGGGGTGGGGGGACGGGGGAGGGGGGGAGATGAGGGGGGGGTGGGGGGACGGGGGAGGGGGGAGGATGAGGGGGGGTGGGGGGAACGGGGGAGGGGGGAGATGAGGGGGGGTGGGGGGACGGGGGAGGGCGGGAGGATGAGGGGGGGTGGGGGAACGGGGGAGGGGGGGAGATGAGGGGGGGTGGGGGGACGGGGGAGGGGGGGAGGATGAGGGGGGGGTGGGGGAACGGGGGAGGGGGGAGGATGAGGAGGGGTGGGGGAACGGGGGGAGATGAGGGGGGGTGGGGGAACGGGGGAAGGGGGGAGGATGAGGGGGGGTGGGGGGAACGGGGGAGGGGGGGGAGATGAGGGGGGGTGGGGGGACGGGGGAGGGCGGGAGGATGAGGGGGGGTGGGGGGGGAACGGGGGGGGAGGGGGGGGAGATGAGGGGGGGTGGGGGGACGGGGGAGGGGGGGGAGGATGAGTGGGGGTGGGGGGACGGGGGAGGGGGGAGGGATGAGGGGGGGTGGGGGAACGGGGGGAGGGGGGGGAGATGAGGGGGGGTGGGGGGACAGGGGAGGGCGGGAGGATGAGGGGGGGTGGGGGACGGGGGAGGGGGGGGAGATGAGGGGGGGTGGGGGGGACGGGGGGAGGGGGGGGAGGATGAGGGGGGGGGGGTGGGGGGGGGACGGGGGAGGGGGGGGAGGATGAGTGGGGGGGTGGGGAACGGGGGAGGGGGGGAGATGAGGGGGGGGTGGGGGGACGGGGGAGGGGGGGGGATGAGGGGGGGTGGGGGGACGGGGGGAGGGGGGAGGATGTGGGGGGGTGGGGGAACGGGGGAGGGGGGGAGATGAGGGGGGGTGGGGGGAACGGGGAGGGGGGGAGATGAGGGGGGGGTGGGGGGACGGGGGGAGGGGGGGTGATGGAGGGGGGTGGGGGGAACGGGGGAGGGGGGGAGATGAGGGGGGGTGGGGGAACCGGGGGAGGGGGGAGGATGAGGGGGGTGGGGGAACGGGGGAGGGGGGGAGATGAGGGGGGGTGGGGGGACGGGGGAGGGGGGAGATGAGGGGGGGGGTGGGGGGATCGGGGGAGGGGGAGGATGAGGGGGGGTGGGGGGAACGGGGGAGGGGGGAGATGAGGGGGGGTGGGGGAACGGGGGAGGGGGGGGAGGATGAGGGGGGGGTGGGGGGGACGGGGGAGGGGGGGAGATGAGGGGGGGTGGGGGGGACGGGGGGGAGGGGGGAGGATGAGGGGGGGGTGGGGGAACGGGGGAGGGGGGGAGATGAGGGGGGGTGGGAGGCGGGGAGGGGGGGAGATGAGGGGGGTGGGGGGACGGGGGAGGGGGAGAGATGAGGGGGGGTGGGGGGACGGGGTGAGGGCGGGAAGATGAGGGGGGGGTGGGGGAACGGGGGAGGGGGGAGATGAGGGGGGGTGGGGGGGACGGGGGAGGGGGGGAGGATGAGGGGGGGTGGGGGAACGGGGAGGGGGGGAGGATGAGGGGGGGTGGGGGGACGGGGGAGGGGGGAGGATGAGGGGGGGTGGGGGGACGGGGGAGGATGAGGGGGGGTGGGGGAACGGGGGAGGGGGAGGATGAGGGGGGGGGGTGGGGGAACGGGGGAGGGGGGGAGGATGAGGGGGGGTGGGGGGACGGGGGAGGGGGGGAGATGAGGGGGGGGTGGGGGGGACGGGGGAGGGCGGGAGGATGAGGGGGGGTGGGGGAACGGGGGAGGGGGGGAGGATGAGTGGGGGGTGGGGGAACGGGGGAGGGGGGGAGATGAGGGGGGGTGGGGGAACGGGGGAGGGGGGGAGATGAGGGGGGGTGGGGGGACGGGGGAGGGGGGGAGATGAGGGGGGGTGGGGGGAAGGGGGAGGGCGGGAGGATGAGATGAGGGGGGGGGGGTGGGGGAACGGGGGAGGGGGGGAGGATGATGGGGGGGGGCTGCCCCCTCCTTACGCAGCCGGCAGATGGGGCAGTTGTTGGCCTGGTAGCGCAGCGTGTCGGCGCAGGCGTTGCACAGGCAGAGGTGGCGGCACGGCAGGATGATGGTGTCGCGCACGTCGGAGAGACACACCACACACTCGCCGCTGTTGTCGCCCCCGTCCTCCTCCGTGCTCTGCGCACACCCCGACACACCCACGGCGGACGATCGGCAAACGACAATGCATCATCAGAGTATGAGAGCTCGGGGTGAGCATTTACACCATTGGAACCTCATTTGTCAGTAAAAAATATGATCATTGTTTGTTTACCCTTCCATCGGGCAACAAAACTGACACCTTTTTTTACAAGGAGTCATGTTTGCATAGACCACAATACCTGCAGTCATAATGCAAACAAAAAACATAACTCTGATAATGTATGCACTGTCCTTGAAGTTGATTGGTTGATTGATTGAAAGCTGTCTCGGGTGTGGACCAATCAACTTCAAGGACAGTGCATACATTATCATAGTTATGTTTTTTGTTTGCATTATGACTGCAGGTATTGTGGTCTATGTAAACATGACTCCTTGTAAAAAAGGTGTCAGTTTTGTTGCCAGATGGAAGGGTAAAAAAACAATGATCGGCAAACGGTTCATTTGGCGACGCTTAAAACCGTCCCGGGTACCGATTGGCGTTTTGGCTTCGTGTGAAGCAGAGGTCGCAACCGGGTACCCGATACCCGTACCGTACCCGCTACCCGGCTACCCGTACCCGGCTGGGTACGGGTAGCCGTTTGTGACCCTGGTGCGGCCGGGTACGGGTAGGCCGTGAGTCACTGGCGAGTCACCGTGTGTCACTCATGTCCCAACGTCTTGTCTCTTCTCACAATTCAAGTTCCTAGAATCAACCCACCCGCGCCTGCAAAACATGGCTTCATCCCAGAGGTCGCAATCGGGTACCCGTTTGCGACCCTGGTGCGGCCGGGTACGGGTACGGGCCGGGTACGGGTACCCGTTTGCGACCCTGGTGCGGCCGGGTACGGGTAAGGAATCAAAACCCGTTTGCGACCTCTGGTGTGAGCTAAGGGAGCGGGTGCGCTCGCTTGTTTGATGCACCGCGGGCCCAGCCCCGTGTGACCCACGGACGTTGCCCGAAGGCACCGACAATTGCCCAAGCTCTGGGATTCCTCGGTATTTCAAGGCGTTGCCGGCAAAGTTCATCAGCGGTGAGGAGGCCGGAGCACCCGGAGAAAACCCACGGGAAGCACACTATCTCTGTGCAGAGGCGAAGCTCTCAAGCCAGAAGGTTTACACCGGAAACTTGTACAGGGAATCATCTTCTTGGTTCTTTCGTTAAAGTCACGTAGAAGGGAAATAATAAGATAATAAAAATAAAACACAATAAAATAATTCTCACGACGTTTCGGCCACAACGCAAGCAGCCGTCCTCAGGTGAAGACCAGGTCTGTCGGAAAGACAGCGTCTGAGAATTATTTTATCGTTTTATTTTTATTATTTTATTATTTCTCTTCTCCGTGACTTTAACGAAAGAACCAAGAATATACTATTTTTTGTCTATTTTTTTTGTGTTTTTCCCTTGTGATGGGACTTTTTAGGATGAACGTTGATATGTATCAGGGGCACGGGGTGACCAACAAGGTCTGAATAAAGTGATGAGAGATAAAGTGACGGGAGATAAAGTGACGGGAGATAAAGTGACGGGAGATAAAGTGACGAGAGATAAAGTGACGGGAGATAAAGTGACGAGAGATAAAGTGACGAGAGATAAAGTGACGAGAGATAAAGTGACGAGAGATAAAGTGACGAGAGATAAAGTGACGAGAGATAAAGTGACGAGAGATAAAGTGACGAGAGATAAAGTGACGAGAGATAAAGTGACGAGAGATTAAAGTGACGAGAGATAAAGTGACGAGAGATAAAGTGATGAGAGATACAGTGACGAGAGATAAAGTGATGAGAGATAAAGTGACGAGAGATAAAGTGATGAGAGATACAGTGACGAGAGATAAAGTGACGAGAGATAAAGTGACGAGAGATAAAGTGATGAGAGATACAGTGACGAGAGATAAAGTGACGAGAGATAAAGTGACGAGAGATAAAGTGACGGGAGATAAAGTGACGAGAGATAAAGTGACGAGAGATAAAGTGACGAGAAATAAAGTGACGAGAGATAAAGTGACGAGAGATAAAGTGACGAGAGATAAAGTGACGAGAGATAAAGTGACGAGAGATAAAGTGACGAGAGATTAAAGTGACGAGAGATAAAGTGACGAGAGATAAAGTGATGAGAGATACAGTGACGAGAGATAAAGTGATGAGAGATAAAGTGACGAGAGATAAAGTGATGAGAGATACAGTGACGAGAGATAAAGTGACGAGAGATAAAGTGACGAGAGATAAAGTGATGAGAGATACAGTGACGAGAGATAAAGTGACGAGAGATAAAGTGACGAGAGATAAAGTGACGAGAGATAAAGTGACGAGAGATAAAGTGACGAGAGATACAGTGACGAGAGATACAGTGATGAGAGATAAAGTGACGAGAGATAAAGTGACGAGAGATAAAGTGACGGGAGATAAAGTGATGAGAGATAAAGTGACGGGAGATAAAGTGACGAGAGATAAAGTGATGAGATATAAAGTGACGAGAGATAAAGTGACGAGAGATAAAGTGACGGGAGATAAAGTGACGAGAGATAAAGTGACGGGAGATAAAGTGACGAGAGATAAAGTGACGGGAGATAAAGTGACGAGAGATAAAGTGATGAGAGATAAAGTGACGAGAGATAAAGTGACGAGAGATAAAGTGACGGGAGATAAAGTGACGAGAGATAAAGTGATGAGATATAAAGTGACGAGAGATAAAGTGACGGGAGATAAAGTGACGAGAGATAAAGTGACGAGAGATAAAGTGATGAGGGATAAAGTGATGAGAGATAAAGTGACGAGAGATAAAGTGATGAGAGATAAAGTGACGAGAGATAAAGTGACGAGAGATAAAGTGACGAGAGATAAAGTGACGAGAGATAAAGTGACGAGAGATAAAGTGACGAGAGATAAAGTGACGAGAGATAAAGTGACGAGAGATAAAGTGACGAGAGATAAAGTGACGAGAGATAAAGTGACGAGAGACAGAGTGATGAGAGATAGAGTGATGGGAGCTTGGGAATTGATGTAGTCTCGCAATTGAAATTTGCATTACTCAGCTAATTTATTTTCACCCATTCAATTTTTTAAGAAATTGGCTTTACCATTCGTGCAATGTTTGTTGTTGGCACAACTTTCTGACCGCCCCTCCCCCCACCCACCACCCCCGTCTGAAAGATAAAAAGTGCTTCATAGCTAATCGGATTTCTCCCAGGATGCCTGTTACCGAGCGGAGGCAGTGGTTACCTTGGGCTCCAGACTGTTCTTGTTCTCGATGCCATAGATCTCCTGCAGGAGGTAGCCCACTCCATCCACCTGCCACACAAAGACAAAGACCCCCCGTGTAGCCTTGACAGACAGTAGGGGCAAGTGCTGCTAGCGAGCGACTGCGAAGGCCGGCACGGCGCACACGTGGTGGGTGGGTGGCCGACACCACGGCCGACCGCCTTTGTCTCCCCAGTGGCGATGTTCACACACCGCACCGGGTACTCATTTTGGGGCTGAGGCGACCTAGGGGAGGCACAGGACCGGTTCAAATAATCGTCACCGGTGTTGGCCGTTAGCGCAGCGCATTCACCGTTGCGCCACCGTACCTCCAATCGGCACGCTTGGCTCCATGCGGTGCGCGCAAGACGTTCAACTTACGTACGTACGTACCAACAGTCTCTTGACTATATGGTGTGTGGGGGTGGGGGGATGTTCGTGTTTGCCTGCGCGCGTATACAAACTTTCCTGTTTTTGTACGGCCGAATTGAGATGCGGATGCTGAGCGGCGACTACAGTTCCACACTCAGGCGGTCAAGCTGCACAGCCGCGTCAGGCGCAAGCGGCTGTCTTGCCGTGATGCCTCACGCGCCTGTGTGGATACGGGGCCGCTGCGTCTCGTCGCGCGTCACTACCCTCTGCTCTGGGTGGGCTCGGTCGCAGGCTGCGGCAAATGCGCGCAACTGCGTGCGTGCAACTGCGTGCGTGCAACTGCGTGCGTGCGTGCAAGTGCGTGCGTGCAACTGCGTGCGTGCAACTGCGTGCGTGCAACTGCGTGCGTGCGTGCAAGTGCGTGCGTGCAACTGCGTGCGTGCAAATGCGTGCGTGCAACTGCGTGCGTGCGTGCAAGTGCGTGCGTGCAAATGCGTGCGTGCAACTGCGTGCGTGCAACTGCGTGCGTGCGTGCAAGTGCGTGCGTGCAACTGCGTGCGTGCAACTGCGTGCGTGCAAGTGCGTGCGTGCAAATGCGTGTGTGCGTGCAACTGCGTGCGTGCAACTGCGTGCGTGCAACTGCGTGCGTGCAAGTGCGTGCGTGCAACTGCGTGTGTGCGTGCAACTGCGTGCGTGCAACTGCGTGCGTGCAAATGCGTGCGTGCAACTGCTTGCATGCAACTGCGTGCGTGTGTGCGTGCAACTGTATGCGTGCAACTGCGTGCGTGCGTGTGCGCAGTTGCGTGTGTGCGTGCAACTGCTTGCGTGCAACTGCGTGCGTGCAACTGCGTGCAACTGCGTGCGTGCAACTGCGTGCGTGCAACTGCTTGCGTGCAACTGCTTGCGTGCAACTGCGTGCGTGCAACTGCGTGCGTGTGCGTCTTTGCTATCGTTGGGCGAGTGCCGGCAGCTGCCCTCCAATGACGGAGCAGCGGGACAGCTGGGACGTACGTGTGTGCGTGTGTGCGTGTGTGTGCGTGTGTGCGTACGTGCGTGTGTGCGTGCGTGCGTTCAACTTCTTTCAACACACACACACACACACACGTGTTGGGGGAATCACGCGGGCAGAGTGGGGAGCACAGGTGGAACGTCGGCCAGTCACCACCCCCCACCACCTACCCCCCTCCCCCCCCCCAGGGTTCACTTGATCAGTTGACCCCTAACAGCTGGGCCTGTCCCGTGACCGCCTGCCAGCGAGCCTCGGCCACTCCACACATCCTCCAAGTGCACCTAGCCTGGCGCAAGAACTGCGCTTACGTCACATCTAAAATATAAAAAATAAAACATGCATTTTATTATGTTTGATTTTAATTATTTTCTAGACAATTGACTTCGCTCGACTCACCACTTGCTTCTGCTTGAGAGGCTTCACGGAGAACGATCCGTCGGCGGCCTGCAACACAACGGGACGGACGCACTCACAACACGGCCGGTGGCGCTTCTCACAGCTGTGATACAGCCTGACTCTACACAGCTGTGATACAGCCTGACTCTACACAGCTGTGATACAGCCTGACCCAACACAGACAGTTGGGTGTATTACAGTCGTGATACAGCCAGACCCAACACAGCCGTGACACAGCCTGACCCTACAACTGCGAGACAGCCTGACCCTACACAGTTGTGACACAGCCTGACCCTACAGCTGTGACACAGCCTGACCCTACACAGCTGTGATACAGCCTGACCCTACACAGCTGTGATACAGCCTGACCCTACACAGCTGTGACACAGCCTGACCCTACAACTGCGAGACAGCCTGACCCTACACAGCTGTGATACAGCCTGATCCTACACAACTGCGAGACAGCCTGACCCTACACAGCTGTGATACAGCCTGACCCTACACAACTGCGAGACAGCCTGACCCTACACGGTGCAGTTGGGTGCCTCACCCAACACAGCCGTGATACAGCCTGACCCTACACAGCTGTGAGACAGCCTGACCCTACACAGCCGTGATACAGCCTGACCCTACACAGCTGTAATACAGCCTGACCCTACACAGCTGTGATACAGCCTGACCCTACACAGCTGTGAGACAGCCTGACCCTACACGGTGCAGTTGGGTGCCTCACAGTCCACAGTTTCGGCGCCGCGATCGCCAACGCACCGTCGTCATCCCCCCCAAGCGTGAAGCGTGGGGACCGTGGGGACGGTGAGCAATGCACAAGCCGAGGGTGCCGATGACCCCGATGGAATGACCGGCTGAAGCGAGGTCACGGGCGTAGGGCGGAGCAAGTCCAATTTGTTGCCAGGAAGGGTAAAAAATAACTAAAAATCTATTCTATGAGACATCTCCTTTACAGGTGGCAAAAAATAGTAGGTTTTTACGCTTTCAACAGGTACAAAAACTGACACCTTTATACAAGGCATCATGTTTGCAATAACCACAACACAAGCAGTCAAAATGCAAACAAAAAGAAACAACTCTGATGATGATGATAATGATATGCACTGCCCTTCAAGTTGATTGGCGTCATCTGGTCCAACACCAATGGAGACTGGGCTCTAAGAAAAGCTGTCTCGGGTGTGGACCAATCAACTTCAAGGACAGTGCATATCATTATCATCATCATCAGAGTTGTTTTTTTTTGTTTGCATTTTGACTGCTTGTGTTGTGGTTATTGCAAACATGATGCCTTGTATAAAGGTGTCATTTTTTGTGCCAGTTGAAAGGGTAAAAACCTACTACTGAAAATCTATTCTCATTTTTCACCACGAAGCTTCCAGTCCGGCTCCCGTTGCTGGTGACTGCGGCCACTCACCTTGTCGAAGGTGGCGATGAGGATGTGGCTGTGGCCGGCGTGCTCTGCGGACGACACAGAACGACGAAGGCGAGGCCGTGTTCGCTTGCGAGCCGTCACGTGACCCAAAACCATTTAAACAGTTTTTGATGAATGTCACCAGGTAAGGGCCCTCTCCTCGCCGCCGCCGACCCCCGACCCCCGTAGGGTGAGGGCGATGCGGCCTAGCGTAGGGTGAGGGCGGTGCGGCCTAGCGTAGGGTGAGGGCGGTGCGGCCTAGCATAGGGCGAGGGCGATGCGGCCTAGCGTAGGGTAAGGGCGGTGAGGCCTAGCGTAGGGTGAGGGCGATGCGTCCTAGCGTAGGGTGAGGGCGGTGCGGCCTAGCGTAGGGTGAGGGCGGTGGGGCCTAGCGTAGGGCGAGGGCGGTGCGGCCTAGCGTAGGGTGAGGGCGGTGGGGCCTAGCGTAGGGTGAGGGCGGTGTGGCCTAGCGTAGGGTGAGGGCGGTGGGGCCTAGCGTAGGGTGAGGGCGGTGCGGCCTAGCGTAGGGTGAGGGCGGTGTGGCCTAGCATAGGGTGAGGGCGGTGGGGCCTAGCGTAGGGTGAGGGCGGTGGGGCCTAGCGTAGGGTGAGGGCGGTGTGGCCTAGCGTAGGGTGAGGGCGGTGGGGCCTAGCGTAGGGTGAGGGCGGTGTGGCCTAGCGTAGGGTGAGGGCGGTGGGGCCTAGCGTAGGGTGAGGGCGGTGCGGCCTAGCGTAGGGTGAGGGCGGTGTGGCCTAGCATAGGGTGAGGGCGGTGGGGCCTAGCGTAGGGTGAGGGCGGTGGGGCCTAGCATAGGGTGAGGGCGGTGTGGCCTAGCGTAGAGTGAGGGCGGTGGGGCCTAGCGTAGGGTGAGGGCGGTGTGGCCTAGCGTAGGGTGAGGGCGGTGGGGCCTAGCGTAGGGTGAGGGCGGTGTGGCCTAGCGTAGGGTGAGGGCGGTGGGGCCTAGCGTAGGGTGAGGGCGGTGGGGCCTAGCGTAGGGTGAGGGCGGTGTGGCCTAGCGTAGGGTGAGGGCGGTGTGGCCTAGCGTAGGGTGAGGGCGGTGCGGCCTAGCGTAGGGTGAGGGCGATGCGGCCTAGCGTAGGGTGAGGGCGGTGCGGCCTAGCGTAGGGTGAGGGCGGTGCGGCCTAGCGTAGGGTGAGGGCGGTGCGGCCTAGCGTAGGGTGAGGGCGATGCGGCCTAGCGTAGGGTGAGGGCGATGCGGCCTAGCGTAGGGCGAGGGCGGTGGGGCCTGGGGGGTAACGGCGAGCAGGGGAACCCGGCTAAACCAACCGTCCCGAGCTTCGGTCCTTCAGCGGAGGCTCGTTAAAAAACAAGAAAAAAAAGTCCAGAGAAATCTGGAAAATGCTCCAATTGATTAGTGCGGTCGTTCTCAATTTATAATTCTAGATTTGAAGTTTTCGTGACTGCAAGGATCCATACTCTTTGGTTCTTTCGGTAAAGTCACGTGGGTGAAAAAAAATATAAGAATAAAAATAATGAAATAAAATAAATACATCACGACATTTCGATTGTAACGCAAGCAATCATCATCAGCTGTGACGACCAAAGCAAGATTTTTTTTTTTACTCAAGTGGGATGATTGCTTGTGTTGCAATCGAAACGTCGTGATTTCTTTATTCTTCAAGCTTATTTTATTATTCATATTTTTATTGTTATTTTTATATTTTAATTTTTTTCACCCACGTGACTTTACCGAAAGAACCAAAAAGTACGTTCTCAATTTGTTTATTTAGTCGAAGGCATTAACTTGCCGGGGTGTTTTTTTCCGCGTGCTAATTACGGAAGGAACGAAGACGGATTATTGGGCCCTGCCGCCGTGCGGGTTCCGATTGGTCGGCGAGCGACCCACGTGTCACGGCGGAGGGTCAACCACGTCGAGCGCTCGCGACTGACGGGCAAACACAAAAACAGCGTAGCGTCTGGATTGTAGGACACCAAACACCAATACGGCGTAGCGTCTGGATTGTGTGACGGAACCGGACAGAAAGACGCACCCCAAAAAAATGCGTGACCGGTGTCAATAAGGCTATCCGCATCTGTTAAGACCGGACCAAACTACATCGTTTTAAATCCTTTATATTAAGTTCACTCGCTTGCTCGCTTAGGACCGTGCAAATCTTTCGGTCGTTTTTTAACCCACTTCCCGTGATCCAATCGAGCTGACATTTTGCACACAGACACGTTGTGCGTGACAATTAATGTTCGTGAAATTTTTTTCCCAAAATTTTACTTTTTAGGACAAAAATATTATATTTAATTACCAATTGCTTAATGGTGCCATGCAATCATCTGACCCATAGGTGGCAGTGTTGGTGTTTGGTGTCCTACAATCTTTGTTTTTACGGGTTATACTTGTTATTTATTTTACCAGGTAAGGCCCACTGAGCCAAGTTGCGCTTTTTCAGAAGCGACGTCTCCATCGCAATCGATAGGTGAATGACGAAGTGGCTTGGAAATAAAACAAAAAACCAGCCAAATATCTCTAAAACGCGCGGCGTTGGAAGGGGATTGGCCATACCCAGAGGAAAATCCACGAGGCCACGGGGAGAGACACGCAAACTCCAAACATACAGCAGGCGTCAGGAGGGTTGGGATCGATCCTACAACCTCCTGTACACCAGGCGAGGTAGTCAACATCTCCTAGCCACCGTGATGATCATGAGAGAGAGAGACACGCAAACTCCAAATATACAGCAGCAGGCGTCAGGGTCGGGATCGACCCTACGACCTGTCATATGAACGTGGAAATGTTTTTTTCGTGAACGCATCTCAACAGTAACAAAACAAAGCTCAGTAATGTTGCTATCGCGCTCTCGGATGCACGCGTTTGCCCCGATCCCGTCTTGGATCGTGCCAATCTCCCCCGACGCGCATATCTCCTCGCCGCTGCCCGTTCACAGATTCCTCACCGCCGCCCTCTGCCACGGACGCTTGGATCACCATGGGGTACATCTCCTTCTCCGGGTCGTAGGTCATCTAGGGGGTCAAAAAATGGGGGGGGCAAGGGATGAGGGTGGTTCAAACTTAATTTGGAGTTTTCGTGACCGCAGGAATCATTCTTTGGTTCTTTCGGTAAAGTGACGTATGAAGATAAAATAATAAGTTAAATAAAATACTAGCATACGACGTTTCGATTGCAACGCAAGCAATCATCATCAGGTATAAATGAAATAGAAACACAAATCTAGTATAATTTTCTATTTAAAGCTTTCGTGACTGCAGGGATTCATCTTGTTGGTTCTTTCGGTAAAGTCACGTAGAAGGGAAATAATGAAATAATAAGAATTAAACATGATAAAATAAAAATTCTCACGACGTTTCGGCCACAACATCAGTTTTCAGTTTCATTTCCTAGGTATATAGCCCAGTGAGCCATTCGGCTCTTGAATCGGGTGCAACCGCAACAAAACAAAACGGACAAGAAAACATCTTAAAGTGATTTAAAGCTTTCGTGACTGCAGGGATTCATCTTCTTGGTTCTTTCGGTAAAGTGACGTAGAAAGAGAAAATAATAAATTAAATACTAGCATACGACGTTTCGATTGCAACGCAAGCAATCGTCATCAGGTATAAATTAAATGAGGGTGGTTGTTCTACGGTCGGCTAACTCGGCTTGCGCGCGGAACGCTAACGTCAGCTGTCCGAATGTCGGCCAGCCGCCATTCCCCGCACGTCCAAACAGCGCGCGGTTAGTTACGAATGGTGCGCAGAGATCTTCAACAAACACACGCACACGTACGTACGTACGTACAGACATAGGAACGTTCCCCGCGCCACCTCGAGTCATCCGAAACTGTCCTGGGCCTACCACGACGTCGACTTGTTGTTAAATTTGAATCGCAGTTCCGATGATCACTGTTGCATTGCTTTTATTAGCTTCATTTCGGTGATTTCGAAAACGTTTTGGTTTAGCCATGTTTGTTTGTTGTAGTACAGAGTTTGACTGATGACTTTAATCGAAATTGTCTTATGGTTGCTATTGTTTTGAATTTGCATCCCACCGGGATATTTGCACACGGCGTTGAGATGCGGCGCTTTTTTCTGGAAGACTTTGCAGTTTTTTCCTGGATTTTTCTGTTTGCGTGCAGTCACTTTAAAATGATAATTGTTTTTTTAGCCTTGTATCTGGCAACAAAACTGACACCTTTTTTTACAAGGAGTCATGTTTCCATAGACCACAATACCTGCAGTCATAATGCAAACAAAAAACACAACTCTGATAATGTATGCACTGTCCTTGAAGTTGATTGGTCCACACCCGAGACAGCTTTCCTTAGAGCCTAGTCTCACATGGTGTTGGACCAGATGACGCCAAAAGTGTGTGTGAGTGTGTGTGAGTGTGTGTGATTGTGTGTGAGTGTGTGTGAGTGTGTGCGTGCATGCGAGTGCCAGTTTTGTTTGCCAGATAGAAGGGTAAAAAAAACAATTATCATATTTTTTACTGGCAAATGAGGTTCCAATGGTGTAAATCACTTTAAGATGTTTTCTTGTTCATGTTTTTGTTTGTTGCGGTTGCACCCGAGTCAAGAGCCTAATGGCTCACAGGGCTACAAACCTAATAAATGAAACTGAAAACGAGTCCCCCCCCCCCGCCGTGTAAACATCAGGGTTGGGGTGAACAATGGCGGCCATGGCGTTGTCCACCCAATTGGCCCAACAGCCTATGAAGGTCTTCTTCTTCTGTGAAGATGAATACTAAGAGGGCGTGCGAGCGTGTGTGCGAGCGTGCGTGTGTGTGAGTGTGTGAGTGTGCGGGCGTTCGACACTTCACGTGGTGGCCTCAAGGTGCACATGGCCTGGCACAAGCGTCGTGGTGACGTCACCGCCACTTAGTGGCGAATGGCGGTTGTTGTTGTTGTTGTTGAGTGTGCGAGCGTGCGTGCGAGCGTGCAAGCGTGCGTGTGTGCGTACGTGCGTGCGAGCGAGCGAGCGTGCGTACAAACGTGCGTACGAGCGAGCGTGCGAGCGTGCGAGCGTGCGCTCACTTCTTGAATGCTCCAGTCGGAGAGCTCGAGGCTGTGCGAGGGCAGGCAGAACTGCTGACCGGCTCCTCGCTGGAAGCTCACGACCTCCGACTTGAGCGAAGGCGTCTTTGGGATGTAACTGAAGGCCCAGGGAGAGAGAGAGAGACACGTGGGGACGGGACTCTGAATGCAGGGAAGGCCACGGGGCAGGGATAGAGGGCGGGAGCCACTTGCTCAGAATTCCTCGGCATTTTTAAATCCTTTATATTAAGTTCACTTGCTTGCTTGCGCGCTTACGACCGTGCAAATCTTTCGGTCGTTTTCTAACCCACTTCCCGTGATCCAATCGAGCTGACGTTTTGCACACAGACTCGTTGTGCGTGACAATTAATGTTCGTGAAAATTTTTTTTAAAAATTTTTACACAATTTTTAGGACAAAAATATTATATTTAATGACCAATTGCTTAATGGTGCAATGCAATCATCTGACCCATAGGTGGCAGCCATCTCAAGCCAGAGGACGAGAGGATTCTAGCCGCCACGCATATAAAGGATTTATAGTGAAATACTTTGTTTTTACGGGTTATACTTGTTCCCCGTTGTCTCTCCCGAGTGCACGGGCCTTCTGTGTGCTTCTTTGGGTCCCACCTATGTGAGCCTGTGGCTCCAAAGTGAGTCTGTTGTGGATCTGTGGATCTGATGTTCGTATATAGATGGCTCCGTGCGTCTATGGGTCTCTATGTGTGGGTATCTCTGCGTGAGTCTATGGGTCTCTATGTAAATCTACGATTCTCTGTTTGAGGCTATGGGTCTCCGAGTCTGTGGGTATCCATGAGAGTATGTGTGTCTCTGTATAAATCTGTGAGTCTCTGTGCGAGTCTGTGGAGCTCTGTGCGAGTCTGTGGGTCTCTGTGCGAGTATGTGGGTTTGTGTGCGAGTCTGTGGGTCTCTGTGCGAGTCTGTGGGTCTCTGTGTGAGTCTGTATGTCTCTGTGAGCCCATGGCCTCTATGTGGGTCTATGTATCTCTGTTTGAGGCTAAGGGTCTCTGTGCGAGTCTGTGGGTCTCTGTGCGAGTCTGTGGGTCTCTGTGCGAGTCTGTGGGTCTCTGTGCGAGTCTGCGGGTCTCTGTGCGAGTCTGCGGGTCTCTGTGCGAGTCTGCGGGTCTCTGTGCGAGTCTGCGGGTCTCTGTGCGAGTCTGTGGGTCTCTGTGCGAGTCTGTGGGTCTCTGTGCGAGTCTGTGGGTCTCTGTGCGAGTCTGTGGGTCTCTGTGCGAGTCTGTGGGTCTCTGTGCGAGTCTGTGGGTCTCTGTGCGAGTCTGTGGGTCTCTGTGCGAGTCTGTGGGTCTCTGTGCGAGTCTGTGGGTCTGTGTGTCTCCGTGTGTGTCTGTGGGTCTCCGTGGGAGTCTGTGGGTCTCTGTGGGAGTCTGTGGGTCTCTGTGGGAGTCTGTGGGTCTGTGTGTCTGTGGGTCTCTGTGCGAGTCTGTGGGTCTGTGGGTCTCCGTGTGTGTCTGTGGGTCTCCGTGCGAGTCTGTGTGTCTCTGTGCGAGTCTGTGGGTCTCTGTGCGAGTCTGTGGGTCTGTGTGTCTCCGTGTGTGTCTGTGGGTCTCTGTGGGAGTCTGTGGGTCTCTGTGGGAGTCTGTGGGTCTCTGTGGGAGTCTGTGGGTCTGTGTGTCTGTGGGTCTCTGTGCGAGTCTGTGGGTCTGTGGGTCTCCGTGTGTGTCTGTGGGTCTCCGTGCGAGTCTGTGTGTCTCTGTGCGAGTCTGTGGGCCTCTGTGCGAGTCTGTGTGTCTCTGTGCGAGTCTGTGTGTCTCTGTGTGTGTCTGTGTGTCTCTGTGTGTGTCTGTGTGTGTCTGTGTGTCTCCGTGCGAGTCTGTGTGTCTCTGTGCGAGTCTGTGTGTCTCTGTGCGAGTCTGTGTGTCTCCGTGCGAGTCTGTGTGTCTCTGTGCGAGTCTGTGTGCCTCCGTGTGTGTCTGTGTGTCTCTGTGCGTGTCTGTGTGTCTCCGTGCGAGTCTGTGTGTCTCTGTGCGAGTCTGTGTGTCTCTGTGCGAGTCTGTGGGTCTCTGGGTGTGTCTGTGTGTCTCTGTGCGAGTCTGTGTGTCTCTGTGCGAGTCTGTGTGTCTCCGTGCGAGTCTGTGTGTCTCTGTGCGAGTCTGTGGGTCTCTGTGCGAGTCTGTGTGTCTCCGTGCGAGTCTGTGTGTGTGTCTGTGGGTCTCTGTGTGTGTCTGTGTGTCTCTGTGCGAGTCTGTGTGTCTCTGTGCGAGTCTGTGTGTTTCTGTGCGAGTCTGTGGGTCTCTGTGCGAGTCTGTGTGTCTCTGTGCGAGTCTGTGTGTTTGTGGGACTCCGTGTGTGTCTGTGTGTCTCCGTGCATGTCTGTGTGTGTGTCTGTGTGTCTGTGGGTCTCCGTGCGAGTCTGTGTGTCTCTGTGCGTGTCTGTGTGCGAGTCTGTGTGTGAGTCTGTGTGCGAGTCTGTGTGTATCTGTGCGAGTCTGTGTGTCTCCGTGCGAGTCTGTGGGTCTCCGTGCGAGTCTGTGTGTCTCCGTGCGAGTCTGTGTGCCGGGCCCTCTGCGCACCGCATGGCTCCTGCGTGCATCCCCTCTGTCGCCTGGTAGAAGATGCACAGCTGCACACGCGCGTCGCTGTCGAAGGTGAACTCCACGTTGTACCGTACTCGCGTGCTCCTCCCCTCCCCATCGTCAGGCTTCACCTCCTCGCTGCACCTGCAGGGCGAGGTGATGAACAGCGCTGGGCTCGCTCGCTCCCTCGCTCACTCAATCACTCGCTCGATCACTCAATCACTCGCTCGATAAATCAATCACTCGCTCACTCAATCACTCGCTCGCTCAATCACTCGCTCACTCAATCACTCGCTCACTCAATCACTCGCTCACTCAATCACTCGCTCACTCAATCACTCGCTCGCTCAGTCACTCGTTCACTCTATTACTCGCTCACTCACTCGCTCATCCACTCACTCGCTCTTTAAAAACAGCGGCGCTACTATGCCTCTCTAAATGAAATTAGCAACGGGCCGCTTGCGCGTTCCCAGATTCAGCGGTGAACGGGACACCAACCCTGCAACTTGCAAATGTCTGGCAATGTGAAAGAGTTAATAAACCCCCGCCACTGACTCGCCCGTGCGAATGATTAACCATCAACCTTTGCTCTGCGACTTGCCGTTAAGATCGGCTGGAGCCTCCTCCGGTACTTTAAGAGACACCCACGGGGTTGAGGTTTATTGCAATTGCTTTGTTTATCCCCTCGTATCTCACCCTGCTCACATCCACTCGCTCTCCTACGTCTCCCCTCTCATCTCACTCTACTCCCCTCCACTCACTCTCCTGCCTCTCCCTTCTCATCTCACTCTACTCCCCTCCACTCACTCTCCTGCATCTCCCCTCTCATCTCACTCCACTCCCCTCCACGCACTCTCCTACCTCTCCCTTCTCATCTCACTCTACTCCCCTCCACGCACTCTCCTGCCTCTCCCCTCTCATCTCACTCCACTCCTCTCCACGCACTCTCCTGCCTCTCCCCTCTCATCTCACTCCACTCCCCTCCACTCACTCTCCTGCCTCTCCCCTCTCATCTCACTCCACTCCCCTCCACGCACTCTCCTGCCTCTCCCTTCTCATCTCACTCCACTCCCCTCCACGCACTCTCCTGCCTCTCCCCTCTCATCTCACTCCACTCCCCTCCACGCTCTCTCCTGCCTCTCCCCTCTCATCTCACTCCACTCCCCTCCACGCACTCTCCTACCTCTCCCTTCTCATCTCACTCTACTCCCCTCCACGCACTCCCCTACCTCTCCCCTCTCATCTCACTCCACTCCCCTCCACCCACACAGACCATATCCACACACACACACCATACACACCATATGCACACACACACCCCACACACACCACAACACACACTACACACACACACACCACACAACACACACACCACACACACACCACACACACACACACACACCACACACCCCACACACACCCCACACACACACACACCACAACACACACACCACACACACCACGCACGGTCTCTCACCTGACCAGACGCAGCGAGTCTTTGCGGATGTTGACGAGGCTCCGGAGTGCTCGCACCGGCTCACCACACACACACCACACACACACCACACACACACACCACACACACACCACACACACCACACACACACCACACACACACACACACACACACACACACACCACACACACACACCACACACACACACACCACACACACACCACACACACACCACATCCATACACACACCACACACACACCACGCACACACACACCACACACACACACCACACACACACACTCCACACACACACTCCACACACACACTCCACACACACACACACACCACACACAACACAACACACACACCACACACACACCACACACTACACACACAACACACACCACACACCACACCCACACACACACCACACACACACACACACACCACACACACACCACACACACACCACACAACACACACACACCACACACACACCACACACACACCACACACACACACCACACAACACACACACACCACACACCCCACACACACACACCACAACACACACACCACACACACCACGCACGGTCTCTCACCTGACCAGACGCAGCGAGTCTTTGCGGATGTTGACGAGGCTCCGGAGTGCTCGCACCGGCTCACCACACACACACCACACACACACCACACACACACCACACACACACACACCACACACACACCACACACACCACACACACACCACACACACACACCACACACACACACCACACACACCACACACACACCACACACACACACACCACACACACACACACCACACACACACACACCACACACACACCACACACACCACACACCACACACACACCACACACACACACACCACACACACACACCACACACACACCACACGGTCTCTCACCTGACCAGCCGCAGCGAGTCTTTGCGGATGTTGACGAGGCTCCGGAGCGCTCGCACCGGCTCACCACACACACACCACACACACACACCTCCACACACACACCCCACACACCACACACACCACACACACACCACACACCCCACACACACACCACACACACACACACACACACACACACACACCACACACACACACACCACACACACACACACCACACACACACACCTCCACACACACACCCCACACACCACACACACCACACACACACCACACACCCCACACACACACCACACACACACCACACACACACACACACACACACACACACACACACACACCACACACACACACACCACACACACACACACCACACACACACACACCCACCACACACACACACACCACACACACACCACACACACACACACCACACACACACCACACACACACACCTCCACACACACCCCACACACACACCACACACACCACACACACACACCACACACACACCACACACACACCACACACACCACAACACACACACCACACACACCACACACACACACACCGTCTCTCACCTGACCAGACGCAGCGAGTCTTTGCGGATGTTGACGAGGCTCCGGAGCGCTCGCACCGGCTCACTTGGAGGTGGCGCGGGGTACGGAAACTTTGCGTCGAGCAAAACCGCAAACGACAAAAAGACAAGGCCCAGTTAAGCGAGTGTAGGAAATGCAAATGTAATATGAGAATACAGTGATACCTCGGTTCACGAACTCCGCTTCGGTTCACGAACAACTCGGTTCACGAACAGAAAAGTTCATAACAAAATGCTCCGGTTCACGAACTCCGCTTCGGTTCACGAACAACTCGGTTCACGAACAGAAAAGTTCATAACAAAATGCTCCGGTTCACGAACTCCGCTTCGGTTCACAAACAACTCGGTTCACGAACAGAAAAGTTCATAACAAAATGCTCCGGTTCACGAACTCCGCTTCGGTTCACGAACAACTCGGTTCACGAACAGAAAAGTTCATAACAAAATGCTCCGGTTCACGAACTCCGCTTCGGTTCACAAACAACTCGGTTCACGAACAGAAAAGTTCATAACAAAATGCTCCGGTTCACGAACTCCGCTTCGGTTCACGAACAACTCGGTTCACGAACAGAAAAGTTCACGACAATCTGCTCCGGTTCACGAACTCCGCTTCTGTTCACGAACAACTCGGTTCACGAACAGAAAAGTTCATAACAAAATGCTCCGGTTCACGAACTCCGCTTCGGTTCACGAACAACTCGGTTCACGAACAGAAAAGTTCATAACAAAATGCTCCGGTTCACGAACTCCGCTTCGGTTCACGAACAACTCGGTTCACGAGCAGAAAAGTTCATAACAAAATGCTCCGGTTCACGAACTCCGCTTCGGTTCACGAACAACTCGGTTCACGAACAGAAAAGTTCATAACAAAATGCTCCGGTTCACGAACTCCGCTTCGGTTCACGAACAACTCGGTTCACGAACAGAAAAGTTCATAACAATCTGCTCCGGTTCACGAACTCCGCTTCGGTTCACGAACAACTCGGTTCACGAACAGAAAAGTTCATAACAAAATGCTCCGGTTCACGAACTCCGCTTCGGTTCACAAACAACTCGGTTCACGAACAGAAAAGTTCATAACAAAATGCTCCGGTTCACGAACTCCGCTTCGGTTCACGAACAACTCGGTTCACGAACAGAAAAGTTCATGACAAAATGCTCCGGTTCACGAACTCCGCTTCGGTTCACAAACAACTCGGTTCACGAACAGAAAAGTTCATAAAAATCTGCTCCGGTTCACGAACTCCGCTTCGGTTCACGAACAACTCGGTTCACGAACAGAAAAGTTCATAACAAAATCCTCCGGTTCACGAACTCCGCTTCGGTTCACGAACAACTCGGTTCACGAACAGAAAAGTTCATAACAAAATGCTCCGGTTCACGAACTCCGCTTCGGTTCACGAACAACTCGGTTCACCAACAGAAAAGTTCATGACAAAATGCTCCGGTTCACGAACTCCGCTTCGGTTCACGAACAACTCGGTTCACGAACAGAAAAGTTCATAACAATCTGCTCCGGTTCACGAACTCCGCTTCGGTTCATGAACAGGAGCCGCGGCCATTTCAATGCTATTTCCAGGCTGTCACGTGGTCGTGACTTCCTGTACGAAGATCGTGGAGAGAAGAAGAGACACAGAAAGAAGTACTGTGAGTACTGTGAGTACTGTGAGTACTGTGAAGACACTTTCAGTGACTTTTTGCTTTTTGGTGTGCTTTTTAGCACATACAGTACTGTACAACTGTACTGTACAATACTGTACTTACTGTGTTGTACAGTTCACCCGTTTGAGTGCTTACTGAAGTCATCTCAAGCAAGGTTAGTGTTCTCTCTTTATACATTACTATACTGTACAGTACTAATGTGTATTGTAATTTGTTTCATATTTTTGTGCTTCAAAAACCAAAAAAAAAAGGTCAGAACGGATTAACCGGATTTACATTGAACCCTGTGGGAAAATGTGCCTCGGTTCACGACCAATTCGGTTCGCGACCAGAGTCAGTTCACGAATTAAGTTCGTGAACCGAGGTATCACTGTATATCCGGCTCACTGACGTATCGCAACTCGTCATGGTGATTGGCTCTGCCGGTCCTGGTTTACAGCCAATGGGGGGAAGCCTGGGGGCGTGGCCCTGACGTGATGGAAAGGTGACAGCTGTAAGGATTGGTTCTGCTGGCTTTGGCCACAGCCAATGGGGAGATGAGTCAGGGGACGTGGCCCTGACATGATGGAAGGGTGACAGCTGTAAGGATTGGTTCTGCTGGCTTTGGCCACAGCCAATGGGGAGATGAGTCAGGGGACGTGGCCCTGACGTGATGGAAGGGTGACAGCTGTAAGGATTGGTTCTGCTGGCTTTGGCCACAGCCAATGGAGAGATGAGTCAGGGGGCGTGGCCCTGACGTGATGGAAAGGTGACAGCTATTAGGATTGGTTCTGCTGGCTTTGGCCTCAGCCAACGGGGAGATGAGTCAGGGGGCGTGGCCCTGACGTGATGGAAAGGTGACAGCTGTAAGGATTGGTTCTGCTGACTTTGGCCTCAGCCAATGGGGAGATGAGTCAGGGGGCGTGGCCCTGACGTGATGGAAAGGTGACAGCTATTAGGATTGGTTCTGCTGGCTTTGGCTACAGCCAATGGGGAGATGAGTCAGGGGCGTGGCCCTGACGTGATGGAAAGGTGACAGCTGTAAGGATTGGTTCTGCTGGCTTTGGCCACAGCCAATGGGGAGATGAGTCAGAGGGCGTGGCCCTGACGTGATGGAGAGTTGACAGCTATAAGGATTGGTTCTGCTGGCTTTGGCTACAGCCAATGGGGAGATGAGTCAGGGGGCGTGGCCCTGACGTGATGAAGAGTTGACAGCTATAAGGATTGGTTCTGCTGGCTTTGGCCTCAGCCAATGGGGAGATGAGTCAGGGGGCGTGGCCCTGACGTGATGGAAGGGAGACAGCTGTAAGGATTGGTTCTGCTGGCTTTGGCCTCAGCCAATGGGGAGATGAGTCAGGGGCGTGGTCCCGGGAGCTGGCGAGGGAGCCTGGAAGATTCGACGCAGGCTAACGAGGATTGGCTGATGCGTACCATGTGACCCGGGTATTAAATAGGGGTAGAGAGGAACGACACGTGGTCAGAACGGGAAACAACGGAGGAAGGAGCCACGGGAGAGCGGGGCTCCGAGTTGCCACGTGGCAGCGCGCGTCTCTCTCGGTCTATCTGTGCCGTCACGTTGTCTACCAGCAACGTGAAGTAGATGTAACCCAAAGTGAATAAAAATTAACCCGTAAAAACAAAGTTTTTCACTATAAATCCTTTATATGCGTGGCATGGGTTTTATTTTATTATTCATTTCTGTTTTTCTTGAGTAAGAATTTCATTTTTTTATCACATTGGTATTTTAAATTAAATATGAATTTTTTTTTTCCTAAAGAGTGGAACATTTGGGAAAAAAATTTTCACGAAAATAAATTGTCACGCACAACGAGTCTGTGTGCAAAATGTCAGCTCGATTGGATCACGGGAAGTGGGTTAAAAAACGACCGAAAGATTTGCACGGTCGTAAGCGCGCAAGCAAGCAAGTGAACTTAATATAAAGGATTTTAAAATTACGGATTCCAGAAGTCGTTTCAAAGAGTCTTATTACACAAATATAATAAAGTGCTTCTTATTCTTAGGTTTTTTTGGAAAGATGTGATTAACCATGCAAAAAAAGATTTAACTACACTTATTTGACCAATCTTATTTATTATTTGACAGACAACTATTACAGGTGTACCATGTTTACCATGTTCACCATGTTTAGTTGTCACAAACCATAACAAAGGCTCACCCTCTTAAGCCTCACCTTACCATATGAATAAAAAGTGTGCTGTACTTGCCCCTTCCCCCCTCACCAACCATTATATATACGGAGTGGTAGCTCTTGCAATCTCTCATTTACTTGATACAGCTGTCGTGGCTGTGACGGTTCCACCTGAAGACGGAAGCTTGTGTTGCCTCCGAAACGTCGTGATTTTTAATTTACTTTTATTAATTTTAATGTTTTTACCTACGTGACTTTACCGAAAAAACCTAAGAATATGAATCCTTGCAGTCACGAAAGCTTCAAATCTAAAAGTGCTTCTTGGGTGAATAAAAGGGTAGCTTTCCATGCTGTCGGAACGGATGAAGCTTTTGACGTGCTTTTCCTACACTCGCCTAACGACCAAATCACTTAACAAACATCTTCTTGGTTCTTTCGGTAAAGTCACGTAGAAGGGAAATAATAAAATAGTAAAAATTAAAAATAATATATTTCGATTTAAAGCTTTCGTGACTGCAGGGATTCATCTTCTTGGTTCTTTCGGTAAAGTCACGTAGAATGGAAATAATAAAATAATATAAATAAAACATGATAAAATACAATTCTCAACACGTTTCGGCCACAACGCAAGCAGCCGTCCTCAGGTGAAGAACAGGTCTGTCGAGAAGACAGTCTGAATGACACACCCCAGGCTTGGAGCGTCTATTTAAGTTTAGAGTCGCAGCATCTCTTCAGAAAGGTGAGAGACTCGATTAGCTGAGCATTCTTATCCCGGAGTTTGTTGAAAGATCTTAAAGTTTTGTGGAATCCTACCCCGTAGTGGCGGTTAAATTTTGATTTAAAGCTTTCGTGACTGCAGGGATTCATCTTCTTGGTTCTTTCCTGCAGTCACGAAAGCTTTAAATCGAAAATTATACTAGATTTGTGTTTCTATTTCATTTATACCCGATGATGATTGCTTGTGTTGCAATCGAAACGTCGTATGCTAGTATTTAATTGATTATTTTCTCTTTCTACGTCACTTTACCGAAAGAACCCAAGAGTTGGGCTGGTTTTCTTGGTTCTTTCGGTAAAGTCACGTAGAAGGGAAATAATGAAATAATAAAAGCAAAACATAATATCGTGACTGCAGGGATTCATCTTCTTGGTTCTTTCGGTAAAGTCACGTATAAAGAGAAAGTCACGTAGAAGGGAAATAATGAATTAATAAAAGCAAAACCCAATATTAATAAATTATTTTATTATTCTTATTATTTCATTATTTCCCTTCTACGTGACTTTACCGAAAGAACCAAGAAGATGAATCCCTGCAGTCACGAAAGCTTTAAATCGAAATATATTATTTTTATTATTTTATAACTTCCCTTCTACGTGACTTTACCGAAAGAACCAAGAAGATGAATCCCTGCAGTCACGAAAGCTTTAAATCGAAATATATTATTTTTATTATTTTATTATTTCCCTTCTACGTGACTTTACCGAAAGAACCAAGAAGATGAATCCCTGCAGTCACGAAAGCTTTAAATCGAAATATATTATTTTTATTATTTTATTATTTCCATTCTACGTGACTTTACCGAAAGAACCAAGAAGATGAATCCCTGCAGTCACGAAAGCTTTAAATCGAAATATATTTTTTTTATTTTTATTATTTCCCTTCTATGTGACTTTACCGAAAGAACCAAGAAGATGAATCCCTGCAGTCACGAAAGCTTTAAATCGAAATATATTTTTTTTATTTTTATTATTTCCCTTCTATGTGACTTTACCGAAAGAACCAAGAAGATGAATCCCTGCAGTCACGAAAGCTTTAAATCGAAATATATTATTTTTATAATTTTATTATTTCCATTCTACGTGACTTTACCGAAAGAACCAGGAAGATGAATCCCTGCAGTCACGAAAGAAGCTTTAAATCGACACTTAACAACCAGTTTAGTGGAACCAATTACCGTCGTTCAAGAGGGGTTCTACCAGAGGTGTGGACTCGAGTCATGTGACTTGGACTCGAGTCAGACTCGAGTCATGAATTTGATGACTTGCGACTCGACTTGGACTTGCATAACAATGACTTTGTCCCACCTATGAGATGTGGACTCGAGTCATGTGACTTGGACTCGAGTCAGACTCGAGTCATGAATTTGATGACTTGCGACTCGACTTGGACTTGCATAACAATGACTTTGTCCCACCTATGAGATGTGGACTCGAGTCATGTGACTTGGACTCGAGTCAGACTCGAGTCATGAATTTGATGACTTGCGACTCGACTTGGACTTGCATAACAATGACTTTGTCCCACCTATGAGATGTGGACTCGAGTCATGTGACTTGGACTCGAGTCAGACTCGAGTCATGAATTTGATGACTTGCGACTCGACTTGGACTTGCATAACAATGACTTTGTCCCACCTCTGGGTTCTACTGTAGTGCTCATGCTAACCCATGTGAGACGTCATCTGGTCCAACCCACGTCATCTGGTCCAACACCATGTGAGACTAGGCTCTAAGGAAAGCTGTCTCGGGTGTGGACCAATCAACTTCAAGGACAGTGCATATCATTATCATCATCAGAGTTGCTTCTTTTTGTTTGCATTTTGACTGCTTGTGTTGTGGTTATTGCAAACATGATGCCCTGTATAAAGGTGTCAGTTTTTGTACCAGTTGAAAGGGTAAAAACCTATCACTATATTTTGCCACTGGTAAAGGAGATGTCTCATAGTGTACATTCTTACCCCGAGCTCTCAATACTCTGATAGTGCGTTGTCTTTGAGTTGTACGCCTTTTGGTGTTATCTGGTCCAACACCAATGGAGACTAGGCTCTAAGAAAAGCTGTCTCGGGTGTGGACCAATCAACTTCAAGGACAGTGCATACATTATCAGAGTTATGTTCTTTTGTTTGCATTACGACCGCAGGCATTGTGGTCTATGCAAACATGACTCCTCGTAAAAAAAAGGTGTCAGTTTTGTTGCCAGATAGAAGGGTACAAAAACAATTATCAACCAAAGAGTTGGGGGCTGGTGTCTTGACTCACGGGCACGGGACGGCTGCCCAGGAAGTTGAGGTCAGCGTTCTCCCCGAACAGGTAGCTCTCCGGCGTGCCGCTCTCAAACTTCTCCCCGCCCATGTAGAAGTGGCTGGCAAAGTAATTTCCTGCACAGGAACACAGGGAGGTGGGCGCGGTGGAAGGGGTGGGGGGCAGCAGAAGCACGCAAATGCATTCGTTTAGTTTCACGTTTTTTTAAATCCTTTATATTAAGTTCGCTTGCTTGCTTGCGTGCGCGCTTACGACCGTGCAAATCTTTCGGTCGTTTTTTAACACACTTCCCGTGATCCAATCGAGCTGACATTTTCCACACAGACTCGTTGTGCGTGACAATTAATTTTCGTGAAATTTTTTTTCCAAAATTTAACACTGTTTAGGGAAATTTCTTAAAATATTTAATTACCAATTGCTTAATGGTGGCAGACAATCATCTGACCCATAGGTGGCAGCCATCTCAAGCCAGAGGACGAGAGGACTCTAGCCGCCACGCATATAAAGGATTTAGAGTGAAAAACTTTGTTTTTACGGGTTAATTTTTTATTTCCCACTTTGTTTTTGTTCAAACGTAATCAGGAACCGCGGCTCGGGCACGACCGGGGATAATCGGATGGAACTGCAGGAGAGCCTCCTTGTTGTGGGTCGCTGCGGCGGCTAGGAGATGTTGACTACCTCGCCTGGTATGCAGGAGGTCGTGGGTTCGATCCCGACCCTGATGCCTGCTGCTGTATATTTGGAGTTTGCGTGTCTCTCTCTCTCCTCATCATCATCACGGTGGCTAGGAGATGTTGACTACCTCGCCTGGTGTACAGGAGGTCGTGGGTTCGATCCCGACCCTGACGCCTGCTGCTGTATATTTGGAGTTTGCGTGTCTCTCTCTCTCTCATCATCATCACGGTGGCTAAGAGATGTTGACTACCTCGCCTGGTGTACAGGAGGTTGTGGGTTCGATCCCGACCCTGACGCCTGCTGCTGTATAATTGGAGTTTGCGTGTCTCTCTCTCTCTCATCATCATCACGGTGGCTAAGAGATGTTGACTACCTCGCCTGGTGTACAGGAGGTTGTGGGTTCGATCCCGACCCCTGACGCCTGCTGCTGTATATTTGGAGTTTGCGTGTCTCTCTCTCTCTCATCATCATCACGGTGGCTAGGAGATGTTGACTACCTCGCCTGGTATGGAAGAGGTCGTGGGTTCGATCCCGACCCTGACGCCTGCTGCTGTATATTTGGAGTTTGCGGCGTTTCTCTCTCATCATCATCACGGTGGCTAGGAGATGTTGACTACCTCGCCTGGTATGCAAGAGGTGGTGGGTTCGATCCCGACCCTGACGCCTGCTGCTGTATATTTGGCTGCAATCTGCCTACCCTCGAGGACCTGTACACGAGGACCTTGAGGCGAGCGAGGAAGATTGTGGCCGATTCCTCTCACCCTGGACACTCTCTGTTCCAGCTACTCCCCTCCGGCAGAACGCTGCGGTCCATCAGAACCAAAACCTCACGCCACAAACACAGCTTCTTCCCATTCGCTGCTGGCCTCTTCAACAGGCTCAAACTGACTTTAAAGCTCAAACTGACTTTAACACAATATCTGCACAATGACACCCTACCATATTTGCACTATGTTACCCGATTTGCATTTTTGTAATTTTATATTGTACATTATAGCTATTGTATCTTTTAGATTTTATTTTATTCAATTTTTACATACTTTAGCTCCTTAGTATTAGTTAGACTTGTATCTATTTCGATTTAATGCTTTCGTGACTTCAGGGATTCATCTTCTTGGTTATTGTTTTCTTTTTATTATTTTATCATTTCCATTCTACGTGACTTGACCGAAAGAACCAAGAAGATAGACTTGTACCTTTAGTATAGTTAGACTTGTAAACCACTTATTTAAGATTCCTAAATGTTGAATGTATGCACCTTCCGGCCAAAGTAAATTCCTTGTCTGTGCGAACTTTCATGGCGAATAAAACCCTTTCTGATTCTGATAATCAACAAACCCTGCGGAATCTACGAACCGCTGAGTCCCGGCCAGTGTATATAGTCAGGCGTCATCTTCACAGCAGGATTCAAACTCACGTCAGTCAGCCCAGTACACATACAGTCTCAAGATCAAGATGTCAATGCGTGGCCGAAGCCGATGACGACAGCATCGCCACATCGTCAACGCTTTACGATCCCTTCGCCACATTGCCGCAGCTGCTGCGCAATAGACACAGTGACAGACAAGATTTGCCCTGATGATACACCACCACCACCATCTGCTATTGAGACACACACAAATCTACATGGCACAGAGAGACTAGCCGTAGAGTCACAGCGACGTACAGGATCACGTAGAGGCCTACAGAATCATATAGGAACCTACGGACTCACGCAAGAGAGCCGTAGATTCACACACACAGAGAACTGCAGGCTCACACAAAGACCCATAGATGTGCTCTCTAGCTCTGAGAGAATCCCACCATCTGTTCTTACGTATTTCCCTGGGTTGCCAGACATGTGAAATCCAGTCCAGTGGGACCTGGTTATTTATTGCTGAACTATTTTTGTTTTATTTTTTTAGCATTTTTTTTAGCATTTTTTTTTAACCACCCCATGGATATTCTCATCGTAATAAACCATCATGACGCAAACTCCGGTCACCCTCGCATCGAACAAAGACGGTCACCGGATCGCACGAAGCTTTCAAATGTGTTTCTGCGGCAGTCTGGAATGCTCTTATTTCCGATATCGGGAAGCCGCTGGAGCTATGCATTTTTAAATCTCGATTGAAAACGAATTTCTTTAGAACTGCTATTAGTGTTTACTCTACACTACACTATACAAGACTATACACGACACTACTATACACCACACTACTATAGACTATACACGACTACACACTACGCTATACACGACAATACTCTACACTATAAACTACACTACTATACACTACACCACAAGACTAAATTGAAAACTAATTTCTTGAGAACTGCTTCTAGTGTTTAGTTTGTTGCCATTCTCCCGCACCTCCAATTAGCACAGGTGGCTACGTACGGTGCGAAAGAAGTACATACGTACATAGACTCACACAAAGACCCATATACTAACCGAGACCCATAGACTCACTACAGAGACTCACAGACTCACACAGAGACACATAGACTCACACAGAGGCACATAGACTCACTACAGAGACCCATAGACTCACACAAAGACATATATACTACCGAGACCCATAGACTCACTACAGAGACTCACAGACTCACACAGAGACACATAGACTCACACAGAGGCACATAGACTCACTACAGAGACACATAGACTCACACAAAGACCCATATACTAACCGAGACCCATAGACTCACTACAGAGACTCACAGACTCACACAGAGACACAGACTCACACAGAGGCACATAGACTCACTACAGAGACCCATAGACTCACACAAAGACCCATATACTAACCGAGACCCATAGACTCACTACAGAGACTCACAGACTCACACAGAGACACATAGACTCACACAGAGGCACATAGGTTTAACACGTAGGCTTTCGCGACCAATATTGTTCATAATCAACGATTTTTGGGTTTAGATCGCGTTATTTATAAATGTGTCGTAACCCTCCACCACCCGACACGGCCAATCAGTAAAAAAAGTGTCACGTTGACAAAAGACAAATAGTTCACTGCTTTAGCCCACCGGTGTGTTGAAGCGTGAAACCACAACATTTACAATTTGAGTACTTTAACACGTAGGCTTTCGCGACCAATATTGTTCATAATCAACGATTTTTGGGTTTAGATCGCGTTATTTATAAATGTGTACTCAAATTGTAAATGTTGTGGTTTCACGCTTCAACACACCGGTGGGCTAAAGCAGTGAACTATTTGTCTTTTGTCAACGTGACACTTTTTTTACTGATTGGCCGTGTCGGGTGGTGGAGGGTTACGACACATTTATAAATAACGCGATCTAAACCCAAAAATCGTTGATTATGAGAGGCACATAGACTCACTACAGAGACCCATAGACTCACACAAAGACCCATATACTAACCGAGACCCATAGACTCACTACAGAGACTCACAGACTCACACAGAGACACATAGACTCACACAGAGGCACATAGACTCACTACATAGACCCATAGACTCACACAAAGACCCATATACTACCGAGACCCATAGACTCACTACAGAGACTCACAGACTCACACAGAGACACATAGACTCACACAGAGGCACATAGACTCACTACAGAGACCCATAGACTCACACAAAGACCCATATACTAACCGAGACCCATAGACTCACTACAGAGACTCACAGACTCACACAGAGACACATAGACTCACACAGAGGCACATAGACTCACTACATAGACCCATAGACTCACACAAAGACCCATATACTACCGAGACCCATAGACTCACTACAGAGACTCACAGACTCACACAGAGACACATAGACTCACACAGAGGCACATAGACTCACTACAGAGACCCATAGACTCACACAAAGACCCATATACTACCGAGACCCATAGACTCACTACAGAGACTCACAGACTCACACAGAGACACATAGACTCACACAGAGGCACATAGACTCACTACAGAGACACATAGACTCACACAAAGACCCATATACTAACCGAGACCCATAGACTCACTACAGAGACTCACAGACTCACACAGAGACACATAGACTCACACAGAGGCACATAGACTCACTACAGAGACCCATAGACTCACACAAAGACCCATATAATAACGAGACCCATAGACTCACTACAGAGACTCACAGACTCACACAGAGACCCATATACTAGAGACCCATGAACTCACTACAGAGACTCACAGACTCACACAGAGACCCATTGACTCACACAGAGACCCATATACTCACACAGAGACCCATAGACTCACACAGAGACCCATAGAATCACAGAGACCCATATACTACAGAGACCCACAGACTCACACAGAGACACAGACTCACACAGAGACCCACAGACTCACACAGAGACCCATATACTACCGAGACCCATAGACTCACTACAGAGACTCACAAACTCACACAGAGACACAGACTCACACAAAGACCCATATACTAGAGACCCATGAACTCACTACAGAGACCCATTGATTCACAGAGACCCATTGACTCACAAAGAGACCCATAGATTCACACAGAGACCCATTGACTCACACAGAGACCCATAGACTCACACAGAGACCCATAGACTCACACAGAGACCCATAAACTCACACAGAGACCCATAGACTCACAGAGACCCATAGACTCACTACAGAGACCCATAGATTCACACAGAGACCCATAGACTCACACAGAGACCCATAGACTCACACAGAGACACATAGACTCACTACAGAGACCCACAGACTCACACAGAGACCCATAGATTCACACAGAGACCCATAGATTCACACAGAGACCCATAGACTCACACAAAGACCCATAGACTCACACAGAGACCCATAAACTCATACAGAGACCCATAGACTCACACAGAGACCCATAGACTCACACAGAGACCCATAGACTCATTCAGAGACCCACAGACTCACACAGAGATCCATAGACTCACACAGAGACCCATAGACTCACACAGAGACCCATAGACTCACACAGAGACCCACAGACTCACACAGAGACCCACAGTCTCACACAGAGACCCATATACTACAGACATCCACACTCACACAGAGACCCACAGACTCACTACAGAGACCCATAGACTCACACAGAGACCCATAGACTCACTACAGAGACCCACACTCACACAGAGACCCATAGACTCACTACAGAGACCCACACTCACACAGAGACCCATAGACTCACTACAGAGACCCACACTCACACAGAGACCCATAGACTCACTACAGAGACCCACACTCACACAGAGACCCATAGACTCACTACAGAGACCCACACTCACACAGAGACCCACAGACTCACTACAGAGACCCATAGACTCACACAGAGACCCATAGACTCACTACAGAGACCCACACTCACACAGAGACCCATAGACTCACACAGAGACCCACAGACTCACACAGAGACCCACAGACTCACACAGAGACCCATAGACTCACACAGAGACCCATAGTTTGTTGTCTTTCCCCGCACCTCCGATCACAATGGTTGACTACGTACGCTACGAAAAGAGCTCAACATACGTACGTCCAAAAGTTAATTTCGCCAAGTCACATGATTTCACAACACTTTAGCCCGAGGCCAACACGAAAGCGGCAACATTCCACGAATTCATTATCATTTTGAGTGAGCATAATATTACACGGGCATTTTTAAAATGTATTTAATTGTTTCTTTAGAAACTAATCACCTACAGTTGTGAAACAACCTTGAGAAGGGCCCCCGGGTTAAACAGGCACTCGCAAGACATGGGCCAGGGGGCGATTTGGTCAATTGACATTCGTTAATCAGTGACGGGGTGCTGTGTGGAAGGAGAGATGCCCGTTTCTGCAGAGCGGAAATTAACCAAAGCGGGAAAAGATACCAAACCACATGACTCACGTGAACTTACAGGGAAATATCTCTTTAATGCATATGCTTCGTCTAATTTTTGTTCCATCCTGATTGTGCTATCGTAGTCTACGAAAGGCCTATGATGACAAGCTGCCCCCGTGCATGATGCTCACCCAAACCAAAAGCGAAAATCCAGGCTGGAAGATGCTCAAGCTTTCCGGAATGTAGCAGCTGACGAGATCGGGCACATTCTGGTCGTATCAGACACAGGCCAAATTGGCAAATTTCGATTTAAAGCTTTCGTGACTGCAGGGATTCATCTTCTTGGTTCTTTCGGTAAAGTCACGTAGAAGGGAAGTAATACAATCATAAAATATTTTTTTTATATTATATTATTGTATTGTGTTTTATTTTTATTATTTTATTACTTCCCTTCTACGTGACTTTACCGAAAGAACCAAGAAGAGGCCAAAGGGCAATCGAGGACAACGCAGGGGTCGCCGTTCGTGTTTGTGAACGTGCGCTTTAATACAACGGGAGCCTTGCGAGAAACACGGGGACCAGAGTTTCGCAAACGGGTTTTGATTCCTTACCCGTACCCTAACCTACCCGATACCCGGCCGGGTACGGGTAGCGGGTAGGGTACGGGTATCCGATTGCGACCTCTGGGATGAAGCCATGTTGCAGGCGCGGGTGGGTTGATTCTAGGAACTTGAATTGTGAGAAGAGACAAGACGTTGGGAAATGAGTGACAAACGGTGACTCACCAGTGACTCACGGCCTACCCGTACCTGTACCAGGCCGGGTACGAGTAGCCGGGTATCGGGTAGGGTACGGGTATCGGGTACCCGAATGCGACCTCTAACGGGGACCGGTCTACTTACGAACAAACCCGTCCGTATGTACAGTTGTCCGTTCGGACCGAGAGTCGTAAGTTCAACTGCCGGGCAATATATGGTGGCAGTGGCATCTACAGCTGCAGAACGTGAAGAACCAGTGGCATCTACATCAGTGCCATCTACATCTGTAGAACGTGAAGAACCAGTGGCATCTACATCTGCAGAACGTGAAGAACCAGTGGCATCTACATCTGCAAAACGTGAAGAACCAGTGGCATCTACGTCTGCAGAACGTGAAGAACCAGTGGCATCTACATCTGCAGAACGTGAAGAACCAGTGGCATCTACATCTGCAGAACGTGAAGAACCAGTGGCATCTACATCTGCAGAACATGAAGAACCGGTGGCATCTACGTCTGCAGAACGTGAAGAACCAGTGGCATCTACATCTGCAGAACGTGAAGAACCAGTGGCATCTACATCTGCAGAACATGAAGAACCGGTGGCATCTACATCTGCAGAGCGTGAAGAACCAGTGGCATCTACATCTGCAGAACGTGAAGAACCAGTGGCATCTACATCTGCAGAACATGAAGAACCGGTGGCATCTACATCTGCAGAGCGTGAAGAACCAGTGGCATCTACATCTGCAGAACGTGAAGAATCAGTGGCATCTACATCTACAGGAGATTATACAACGTTTTAAGCCATTCCCCGTGTTACTGTACACGCCGTACAACATTGGAAGCGACATGAGTAAGGGGCCATCCATTTAGTAGGTACGCAAAAATCTGTCAAAACTTGACCCATCCCCCCCTCCCTGTACGCACGTATACTTTTTAGACCCCCCCCCCCCCCCCCGAATCCTATAGACCGGCCGATATTTAATCCGCGCAGAAATGATCAAGGATTAATAATATCAGCGTGTTTAAACAAAATGATAGTTCACCGACGGACTGACTCATTTAAAGGCCAATGAAGACAAATTATTATCGAGGCTTCACCGCCCCCCCCCACGTTTCCTATGCGTACATTGTCAGTAAACCCCCCATACGTATTTGGGTTAACCCCCCCTCCCCCTCCATGCGTACGTACTAAATGGATGGCTCCTAAGTTGGACTTACGAACAAATCGACTTACGAACATACCTCGTTCGTAAGTAGAGGACTCCCTTTAACAAAATATAATAATATAAATACAATGTATGGTACAGCCCTCTATCAATTTACTGCTGCATGAAGTAGACTACTTCTATGATTGGCAAGTTCTTGAATGAATGTATGTTGTTGTTTTTATGATTACAACTATGCTTGTTGATCCTGGAAAGTCTCACCGAGTCTCAAAAATTAGTCTTTCAGAAGGATCCTGCAAAGTTGTCGCAGCCAAGGGCGACGACGCTACACATTAATATTTTTTAACAGGTAATCTGTCCGCATTGGAATAATCGGGCCAATTCCGGATACATTGTGCGTGCATTTTGTAGCCATGGGAAGGAGTAAACTGGATAACCTGACATGAACTATTGAAAAACTTTTTTTTATGTTACCAAGCAAGTAAGACACCACTGAGCTAAGTAGCTCTTTTTTCAGAAGCGACCTGGACACAAATGATAGCTCAACGAAATGGTCCATCACGTGGAAATGTATAGCAGACAATTAACTCTAAATGCATGTTGATTCTTAATGTGGAGGGAAATTCGGAGAAAATCCATCCACAAAGGGAGAGAGACACGCAAACTCCAAATATACAGCAGGCGTCAGGGTCGGGATCGAACCCACGAATTCTGTACACCAGACGAGGTAGTTAACATCTCCTAGCCACCGTGATGATGATGATGAGAGAGAGAGAGAGACGCAAACTCCAAATAAACAGCAGGCGTCAGGGTCTGGATCAAACCCACGACCTCTTCCATACCAGGCGAGGGAGATAACATCTCCTAGCCACCGTGATGATGATGAGAGAGAGAGAGACACGCAAACTCCAAATATCCAGGAGTCGACAGGGTCGGGATCGAACCCACGACCTCCTGTACACCAGGCGAGGTAGTTAACATCTCCTAGCCACCGTGATGATGATGAGAGAGAGAGAGACACGCAAACTCCAAATACACAGCAGCAGGCGTCAGGGTCAGGATCGAACCCACGACCTCCTGTACACCAGGCGAGGTAGTTGACACACAAACTGCACCCAGAAATTTCGATTTAAAGCTTTCGTGACTGCAGGGATTCATCTTCTTGGTTCTTTCGGTAAAGTCACGTAGAAAGAACCAAGAAGATGCACCCAGAAAGGTGACCGAGTCGGGTAAGGAACTCATGTGGGTACGACTGTTTACCACTGCGTCAACCTGCCGCCTATAAGACGCTAAGTTAATACAAACATACACAGTATACGTATACACCGACGTTGTTTCATAGCGTCACTGATTATATTATAATTGAGAAGAGCGTAGCAGTTCATAGGCAGAGGAAAAGAGGAAGGGTAGTTGTAGTAGTATACAAATGACGTACAGCATCGGTGTATGCGTTAATGTATATACAATCCTGTACCGTAATTATTAATGTTTGAATGTATAATCTTATGTAGGTATACATAATAAAGTAGTTTTTTGTTGGGTTAGTCGCGTAAATGTGTCGTTAACTCACCAGCACCAAACACAGTCAATTTAGCAAGGGGTTTGCCTTGTAAACACCGGTTGTGTTGGAGAGTAAACCCACAAAAACATTTACAATTTAATAACGGTGACGTTTCGCTGATGATCACTACAACAACAACAACAACGTACCTGCCAACCCCTTATCAGTGCCCTACCTTATTACAGACCAATTAAGACATTATTATACATCTCAACGTTCATCCTACAAAGTCCGATCACAAGGAAGAAACAAAGACATATACCATTTTTTGTTGCCCGCATTGAAACATCTGTATGCGGCACGGACCTGAAAACTCAATTTCCCTGTACAAGAATACGGGGTAAATAGTATGGGTTGACACGGTATGGTATAGTAGTGTATAGTAGTGTAGTGTATCGTAGTGTAGTGTACAAGAATACGGGGTAAATAGTATGGGTTGACACGGTATGGTATAGTAGTGTATAGTAGTGTAGTGTATCGTAGTGTAGTGTACAAGAATACGGGGTAAATAGTATGGGTTGACACGGTATGGTATAGTAGTGTATAGTAGTGTAGTGTATCGTAGTGTAGTGTACAAGAATACGGGGTAAATAGTATGGGTTGACACGGTATGGTATAGTAGTGTATAGTAGTGTAGTGTATCGTAGTGTAGTGTACAAGAATACGGGGTAAATAGTATGGGTTGACACGGTATGGTATAGTAGTGTATAGTAGTGTAGTGTACAAGAATACGGGGTAAATAGTATGGGTTGACACGGTATGGTATAGTATTTTACAGTAGTGTAGTGTATAGTAGTGTAATTTATAGTAGTGTAGTGTATAGCAGAGGTGGGACAAAGTCATTGTTATGCAAGTCCAAGTCGAGTCGCAAGTCATCAAATTCATGACTCGAGTCTGACTCGAGTCCAAGTCACATGACTCGAGTCCACATCTCATAGGTGGGACAAAGTCATTGTTATGCAAGTCCAAGTCGAGTCGCAAGTCATCAAATTCATGACTCGAGTCTGACTCGAGTCCAAGTCACATGACTCGAGTCCACACCTCTGGTGTATAGTAGTGTAGTGTTAAGTAGTGTAGTGTATAGTAGTGTAGTGTATAGTAGTGTAGTGTATAGTAGTGTAGTGTATAGTAGTGTAGTGTATAGTAGTGTAGAGTATAGTAGTGTAGTGTATAGTAGTGTAGTGTATAGTAGTGTAGAGTATAGTAGTGTAGTGTATAGTAGCGTAGAGTATAGTAGTGTATATACTACACTACTATACACTGTTATGTATAGTAGTGTAGTGTATAGTAGTGTAGAGTATAGTAGTTTAGAGTATAATAGTGTAGTGTATAGTAGTGTAGCGTATAGTAGCGTAGTGTATAGTGTAGTGTATAGTAGTGTAGTGTATAGTAGTGTAGTGTATAGTGTAGTGTATAGTCGTGTAGTGTATAGTAGTGTAGTGTTTAGTAGTGTAGTGTATAGTAGTGTAGTGTATAGTAGTGTAGTGTATAGTGTAGTGTATAGTCGTGTAGTGTATAGTAGTGTAGTGTATAGTAGTGTAGTGTATAGTGGTGTAGTATATAGTAGTGTAGTGTATAGTAGTGTAATGTATAGTCGTGTAGTGTATAGTCGTGTAGTGTATAGTAGTGTAGTGTTTAGCAGTGTAGTTTAGTAGTGTAGTGTATAGTAGTGTAGTGTATAGTGTAGTGTATAGTCGTGTAGTGTATAGTGTATAATAGTCTAGTGTATAGTAGTGTAGAGTATAGTAGTGTATAGTAGTGTAGTGTTTAGTAGTGTAGAGTTTAGTAGTGTAGTGTTTAGTAGTGTAGTGTATAGTAGTGTAGTGTATAGTGTAGTGTATAGTCGTGTAGTGTATAGTGTATAATAGTCTAGTGTATAGTAGTGTAGAGTATAGTAGTGTATAGTAGTGTAGTGTATACTAGTGTATAGTGTATAATAGTGTAGTGTAAGGTAGTGTATTGTTTAATGTGGTGTACAAGAACACGGTCTAAACCTTATTGGGTTGACATGACACGCAACAACAACAACAACAGTCAGCTTCATCAGACGACAAAAAACAACAACCTCTATCATGAATAACATTTGTGGCGAAAAAAAGGCTCCGTGTTAAATGTACGCGCGCGTTCACTGCAAAACTGGACGTACAATCCATGCGCGCGTACAAACAGCGTAGCGACTTAACATCCATTTACTAAATCCCCCCTTACGCCGTTGAGGTCATTTGACCATACTTCACCGCGCTGGTCAGCGAGGGTTACTGAGAGAAGTCTTACCGGTCTTGGGTGGGTATTTGTAAGCGGAATTCGACGGGATATCCAGCTCCTCCACGCCTCCACGCTGCCTGCTCAGCAACATGCCCATGTCTTAGACGAATCCCCGCTCCGAAATCAACAACAACAATAACAACAACAACGATCGAATCCGATCTTCGCCCCCAGCCCTCCCCCCCCCCCCCGTAGGGTGAGGGCGGTGCGGCCTAGCTCTTCCTGCGGGCGTCGGCTGAGGGAACCCGGCCGAACCAACTATCCGAGGGTCGGTCCTTCAGCGTTACAAAAAAAAAACGTTGGGAGAAATCTTTAAAAACGCGCCGATCGACTCGTGAGGTGGTTCTCGACTTGTTTATCTGTTCAAAAACATGAACCAGTTGCGCTAATTGCGGAGAGAATAAAAGAATAATTGTTGGGACGAAAAAAGGGGGCCCGAGAGAGATTCGCAAGCCACTCGGGACACGTCGTCGCAACGGCTTCCGATTGGTTGGCGAGCGAACCCACGTGACAAGGGGCCGAGGACCAATCAGGGCCCGCGCTGGCGACTCCAGAGGGTAAACAACAACAACAACAACAATAGGAGCGTATCGTCCGGATTATAAGACGCACCCAGCCAATAATTGCGTTGAGCCGTTGCCTACGAAGGGGTCAGGCGCTTTGGGGCTCAAGCACATGTAGAGATGAAAAATTTTTTTTTGATAAAAAAAAACTTAAAAAAAAACAAGTTTATATTCTTGGTTATTTCGGTAAAGTAACGTAGGTAGAAAATAAAAATAAAATTAAAATTTTTTTTTTAGAAATTGAAAGTAAGAAAAGCAAAAAACCCACGACGTTTCGATTGCAACACAAGCGACCGAGAAACGGTCGTGGGGTTTTCTGTTTGATGTTTGAACATCTTAACACATTTCGATTGAAAGCTTTCGTGACTGCAGGGATTCATATGCTTGGTTCTTTCGGTAAAGTCACGTAGAAGGGAAACAAAGAAAAATAATAAAATAATGAAAAATAAATAAAATTAGAATTAAAGTATAAGACAATAGTGTATTATATTTTGTCTTATATTTTTATTATTTAATTGTTTCCCTTCTAGGTAACATTACCGAAAGAACCAAGAATATGTTAACACATGTTTTGTTGCCAGAAAGGGTAAAACCTATTCTTAGTTTTTCATAATTATACCATACCTACCTACTCTTTGGATTATTTGGGTAAAGTAACGTAGGTAGAAACATAAAATACATTTATTTTTGTTATATTTCATTTTAAAAATACATTTTTTTAGGTTTCATTTTATTTTTAAAATAAAATTATTTTGTTGTATTTTATCTTTAAAATAATTATTTTTTGTTTTATTTTATTTTTTAAATAAAATTAATTTCGTTTTATTTTATTTTTAAAATACAATTATTTTGGTTTGAAGCATGTTTAATTTTTTTGTGGGGGGGGGGGCAGAGCTTTGTGACGTCATATTTCAGGGGGGGGTCTGACTTTTTGTGACGCCGTGTGAAGAAGGGGGGGGGGGTCAAAAATCGTGTGACGTCATTTATGGACGGCCCCATATACTATACACATCTGGCCGTGCTACACCAAACTATTTCATTCTAGATTTGAAGTTTTCGTGACTGCAAGGATCCATATACTCTTTGGTTCTTTCGGTAAAGTCACGTGGGTGAAATTTTTTTTAAATAACTATTTTTTTGATAATTGTTTTTTTACCCTTCTATCTGGCAACAAAACTGACACCTTTTTTACAAGGAGTCATGTTTGCATAGAGTCCTTGTAAAAAAGGTGTCAGTTTTGTTGTCAGATAGAAGGGTGAAAGAACAATTATCATATTTTTTACTGGCAAATGAGGTTACAATGGTGCAAATAACTATTTTTTTGGTTATTTTCATTTTTTTTTTGTTCTAAATTTTTTATTTTCACCTACGTGACGTTACCGAAAGAACCAAAGAGTACCAAACCATAAACATTCATTTTTCGATTTAAAGCTTTCGTGACTGCAGGGATTCATCTTCTTGGTTCTTTCGGTAAAGTCACGCAGAAGGGAAATAATAATAAAAATATGATAAAAGAATAAAAATAATAATTAAAATATAGGACAATAATGTATTATATTTTTGTCTTATATATATTTTTTTATTTCCCTTCTACGTGACTTTACCGAAAGAACCAAGAAGATAAAGACATTCACTATAGCCTCCAGCCCGTCCAAAGACGGGTGTGATGCAGAAAATCTGACATATTCAAGTTCATGATTATTAATGAGGGGGGCGTGCTCCTTGTGGAGTGACGTCACTCACTCATGATTATTAATGAGGGGGGGTGCTCCATGTGGAGTGACGTCACTCACTCATGATTATTAATGAGGGGGGCGTGTTCCATGTGGAGTGACGTCACCCGCTCATGATTATTAATGAGGGGGGCGTGTTCCATGTGGAGTGACGTCACCCGCTCATGATTATTAATGAGGGGGGCGTGTTCCATGTGGAGTGACGTCACCCGCTCATGATTATTAATGAGGGGGGTGTGCTCCATGCTGAGTGACGTCACTCACTCATGATTATTAATGAGGGGGGTGTGTTCCATGCTGAGTGACGTCATCCGCTCATGATTATTGATGAGGGGGGTGCTCCATGCGGAGTGACGTCACTCACTCATGATTATTAATGAGGGGGGTGCTCCATTCAGAGTGACGTCACTCACTCATGATTATTAATGAGGGGGGTGCTCCATGTGGAGTGACGTCACTCACTCATGATTATTAATGAGGGGGGTGCTCCATGTGGAGTGACGTCACTCACTCATGATTATTAATGAGGGGGGGTGCTCCATGTGGAGTGACGTCACTCACTCATGATTATTAATGAGGGGGGTGCTCCATTCAGAGTGACGTCACTCACTCATGATTATTAATGAGGGGGGTGTGCTCCATGTGGAGTGACGTCACTCACTCATGATTATTAATGAGGGGGGTGCTCCATGTGGAGTGACGTCACTCACTCATGTTTATTAATGAGGGGGGTGCTCCATGTGGAGTGACGTCACTCACTCATGATTATTAATGAGGGGGGTGCTCCATGTGGAGTGACGTCACTCACTCATGTTTATTAATGAAGGGGGTGTGCTCCATGTGGAGTGACGTCACTCACTCATGTTTATTAATGAAGGGGGTGTGCTCCATGCAGAGTGACGTCACTCACTCATGATTATTAATGAGGGGGGTGCTCCATGCAGAGTGACGTCACTCACTCATGATTATTAATGAGGGGGGTGCTCCATGCAGAGTGACGTCACTCACTCATGATTATTAATGAGGGGGGTGCTCCATGTGGAGTGACGTCACTCACTCATGATTATTAATGAAGGGGGTGTGCTCCATGTGGAGTGACGTCACTCACTCATGATTATTAATGAGGGGGGTGTGCTCCATGCTGAGTGACGTCACTCACTCATGATTATTAATGAGGGGTGTGCTCCATGTGGAGTGACGTCACTCACTCATGATTATTAATGAGGGGGTGCTCCATGTGGAGTGACGTCACTCACTCATGATTATTAATGAAGGGGGTGTGCTCCATGTGGAGTGACGTCACTCACTCATGATTATTAATGAAGGGGGTGTGCTCCATGTGGAGTGACGTCACTCACTCATGATTATTAATGAGGGGGGTGCTCCATGTGGAGTGACGTCACTCACTCATGATTATTAATGAAGGGGGTGTGCTCCATGTGGAGTGACCTTTTTTATTTTGTTTACATTCCGACCGCAGGTATTGTGGTCAATGCAATCATGACTCCTTGTAAAAAAGGTGTCAGTTTTGTTGCCAGATAGAAGGGTAAAAAAAATATCATATTTTGCTACTGGCAAATGAGGTTCCAATGGTGTAAATGCTCACCCCGAGCTCTCATACTCTGATGGTGCATTGTCTTTGAGTTGTGCGCCTTTTGGCGTCATCTGGTCCAACACCATGTGAGACTAGGCTCTAAGGAAAGCTGTCTCGGTTGTGGACCAATCAATTTCAAGGACAGTGCATACATTATCAGAGTTGTGGTTTTGTTTGCATTCCGACCGCAGGTATTGTGGTCAATGCAAACATGACATGATGGTGTTGGACCAGATGACGCCAAAAGTGTGTGTGAGTGTGTGTGAGTGTGTGTGAGTGAGTGTGTGCGTGCGTGCGAGTGCCAGTTTTGTTGCCAGATAAAAGGTTAAAAAAAACAATTATTATATTTTGTTACTGGTAAATGAGGTTCCAATGGAATAATAAGCCTTTTACGAAAGACAAAAATATTTAAAATCGCATGAAAATCCATGTCGCCTACCCAGCAAGGTTGCCTGCCTGCGTGCAGAGTCACGCGTTAGCCACACATCACCAAAAGTATTTTATTTATTTTACCAGCTAAGGCCCACTGAGCTATGTTAGAACGTTCGGTTTAAAGCTTTCGTGACTGCAGGGATTCATCTTCTTGGTTCTTTCGGTAAAGTCACGTAGAAGGGAAATAATAAAATGATACAAATAAAACATAATAAAATAATTCTCACGACGTTTCGGCCACAACGCAAGCAGCCGTCCTCAGGTGAAGAACAGGTCTGTCTTCCCATGTCTTCTCGACAGACCTGTTCTTCACCTGAGGACGGCTGCTTGCGTTGTGGCCGAAACGTCGTGAGAATTATTTTATTATGTTTTATTTTTATTATTTTATTATTTTCCTTCTACGTGACTTTACCGAAAGAACCAAGAAGATATGTTAGAGCTCTTTTTTCAGAAACGGACCTGCCCATCGCAAATTGATCGCCCGACGAAGTTGGTTCGTGATCATCATCGCGTGGAAATTTGGAGCAGACAATGAACCCTAAACACGTGGCGATGTTGATTCTATATGTGGCGGAGAAAAACCCGGAGAACGCAGGGAAAATTCCACGCGACCACGGGGAGAGAGAGAGACACGCAGACTCTAAATATACAGCAGCAGGCGTCAGGGTCGGGATCGAACCCATGACCTCCTGTACACCAGGCGAGGCAGTTAACATCTCCTAGCCACCGTGATGATGATGATGAGAGAGACACGCAAACTCCAAATATACAGCAGCAGGCGTCAGGGTCGAGATCGAACCCACGACCTCCTGTACACCAGGCGAGGTAGTTAACATCTCCTAGCCACCGTGATGATGATGATGAGAGAGACGCAAACTCCAACTTTCCAGCAGGTGTCACAGGGTCGGGATCGAACCCACGACCTCCTGTACACCAGGTGAGGTAGTTAACATCTCACCACCGTGATGTAGATGCGAGAGAGAGACACGCAAACTCCAAATAAACAGCAGCAGGCGTCAGGGTCGGGATCGAACCTACGACTTGTCATAGGAATGTGGAATTTCCACAACTGGTTCCGCAGGGCTGTAGACGGACGAGCGCCAATGCTCTCGACTTTTCGTTGTTCAATCGACACAAGGACACGTGGAGGAAAGTGAGCCGGGCACAATCAGCTTTTAGTGTGAGTTTAATGTGGTTAATACAATCCATGACACGTGCTCATTATTTTTTTTTGGGGGGGGGGGGGGACAAGTGGGAAGACAAGGCAAGAACATGAGAAACATTGACATGGCTTTACACACCCGTGACTGCTTTTGTTGTTGTTGTTGTTGGCGGTGTAGGGAGTGGCAAAACTAAGCACAGATGTGATTAAAACAAAAAATCCGAGACGCAAGGCTGAGACTTTTTTTGTTATTTTAAAGGCAAGATCGGCGACAGGCAACAGCGGCAAATATTTCAAACAACACATTTTGATTTTCTTACTTTCACACCACCCACCCACCCACGCGTCCACTCCACTCCACCCCCCTCACCACCTCCGCACGCGATGAATGATCGTGATTGCGCTGATATCGGAGGTCGGCGTCGTCGCGAGATTCTAAAACATCTTTTGAAATCATGGGTCCTTCTCCTTTGCCAGTACCAACATATGATAATAGGGTTTCCCCCATTTTTTCTGGCAACTAAACAGTTGTGTTAAGATGTAACCACATCAAACTGAAACCTTTTACAAGGAATCACGTCTGCCTTTAACCGCAATGCCTGTGGTCAGAATGCAAACAAAAAACACACTCTGATCATATTTGCATTTTTCTTCCTGGTTCTTTCGGTAAAGTCACGTAGAAGGGAAGTAATAAAATAATACAAATAAAACATAATAAAATACTTCTCACGACGTTTCGGCCACAACGCAAGCAGCCGTCCTCAGGTGAAGAACAGGTCTGTCGGGAAGACAGCGTCTGAATGACACGCCCCAGGCTTCAGACGCTGTCTCCCCGACAGACCTGTTTCTTCACCTGAGGACGGCTGCTTGCGTTGTGGCCGAAACGTCGTGAGAATTATTTTATTATGTTTTATTTTTATTATTTTATTTTTTTAATTTTTATTATTTTATTACTTCCCTTCTACGTGACTTTACCGAAAGAACCAGGAAGATGAATCCCTGCAGTCACGAAAGCTTTAAATCGAAATTTTATTGTTTTATTTTAATTATTTTATTATGTTTATGATTATTTTATTATGTTTTATTTTAAATATTTAATTATGTTTTATTTTTATTCTTTAATTATGTTTTATTTTTATTATTTTATTATGTTTTATTTTTATGATTTTATTACTTCCCTTCTACGTGACTTTACTGAAAGAACCAGGAAGATGAATCCCTGCAGTCACGAAAGCTTTACATCGAAACATATTTGCATTGTCCTTGAAACTGGTTGGTCCACACCAGAGACTGAGTATTTTTCTTTAAATCTTCCTGAATTTGAAGCCGGCAACAACATTTTTTTCTAGCCGTGAGAATTAAAAAATGTTTAGTTTCCACGAAGGGAGTACAGGTAAAACCTTGGATTGCGAGTAACTTGATCTGCGAGTGTTTTGCAAGACGAGCAAAAGTTTGTAAATAAATTAACTTGATAAACGAGCGAGGTCTTGCAACACGAGCAGTACGTACAGTATACGCTTTGTCTGCCGAGCGTGACGTGATCACAACTGATATACGAGTTGCTTTGATATACGAGTTGCTTTGATATACGAGTTGCTTTGGATTACAAACACGTTTCCGGAACGATTTATGCTCGCGACCCAAGGTTTTACTGGAATTGTCTCTGCAGCTGAGGTTGCGTGTGTGTGTGTGTGTGCGGGAGAGTTCAGTACCACCCTGGTGTGGCTTCGAGGTCACTCCGCGCGGAACTCAGAAGTAGCTCTGTAATTCCCGCTGCCACGGGTCACTCTGCCGAGCATTCCCATCCCGGATGTTCCATCTCCCTCCGTGGCGCGACGCCGACAGCGGCAAATTTGAACGAAATTGGCAGATGAATGAGATCCATTTAAATTTTATAACGAAAAAAAATTCGCAAAATATTTTTAGAACCCATTTCTTTTAAAAAGAAGGTGCGAGTGGGAAGAGGGGAGGGGGTGGGGTGGGAAACCAACTCCGACTTTTCTCTCAAAGCCACGAATCGGATCGTCCGTTGCGCGCGGGGTGGATCGGTCGTGGGGGGGTCGACGCGGTCGTTAAAGTCGCCCCCTGCGACCTCGTGACCTCGTGACCTCTGTAACCTCTGTGACCTCGCAATCGCTCTCACTCCCCCCCCTCCCCCGCCATCCGCCACCCAGAGGCCACCGCTGAGATTGAGTTTGCCACACGGATCAACTCCCATGGGCCACTGCCCAAACCGGTTGGGTCTGTGCCACCTGGGGGTGCAAAGTCCTACCAGTGTCCACCACGGTAGTGTCCACCACTGCAGTGTCCACCACTGCAGTGTCCACCATGGGCGGTGTCGACCATGCACAGAAGAAGGCTCAGCGTAGATACCGTCTGTGGCGACAGACCCAGTTGCTGTGTTCACGGTCCATACAAAATTGGCAAATGTTTTTTTGCCCCGAGTCATTTAGAAATCAATTGTGTGATGACGACGCCAATTTGGCAGCGCCGGTCTCTGTAACCTATTGCGTGGATTCCAAATTGGGGGGGGGGACCCTGTGGTGGGGGGCGGGCAGCGGGGGGGGGGGGGCACAGATGCCCCCCCTCCCCTTTAGACTCTCCGGCTTATGTTCGACCTCCGTCAAAACCAGCGGAGAGTGAAGCTACTCATCTTGCGCGTGGCGGATGGAGAGGCGGGGGGGCGATCGATTGCGAGGTCACAGAGGTCACGAGGTCGCAAGGTCGCAAGGTCGCAGAGGTCGCGAGGTCGCAGGGGGCGACTTTAGCAACCGCGTCGCCCCCCCCACGACCGATCCACTCCAGCGCGCAACGGACGATCCGATTGGCGCGACGGCCTCAGCGGTTGAACCGGCGGGTCGGGCGGGCGAACGAACGACGACGACGGAACGGTGGAGCGGTGAAATCGGCCAACGAGAGCGTTGGCACGCGCCGGGGAGCGGCGATGGGTGGATCGGTCCAGGATGCCGCGAGGATGAGCTCCTGTCGCGGACAAGTTCCCGGCGGCACAAGCGCAACCAGCGCCGGCAAAAGCCACCGCAACCGGCAAAGCCACCGCAACCGGCAAAGCCACCGCAACCGGCAAAGCCACCGCCGGCAAAGCCCCTCCCAGCAAAAGCCACCGCCGGCAAAGCCACCGCCGGCAAAAGCCACCGCCGGCAAAGCCACCGCCGGCAAAATCCACCGCCGGCAAAAGCCACCGCAACCGGCAAAGCCACCACCGGCAAAGCCACCGCCGGCAAAGCCACCGCCGACAAAGCCACCGCCGGCAACAGCCACCGCCGGCAAAGCCACCGCCGGCAAAGCCACCGCCGACAAAGCCACCGCCGGCAACAGCCACCGCCGGCAAAGCCACCGCCGGCAAAGCCACCGCCGGCAAAGCCACCGCCGACAAAGCCACCGCCGGCAACAGCCACCGCCGGCAAAGCCACCGCCGGCAACAGCCACCGCCGGCAAAGCCACCGCCGGCAAAGCCACCGCCGGCAAAGCCCCTGCCGGCAAAAGCCACCGCAACCGGCAAAAGCCACCGCCGGCAAAGCCACCGCCGACAAAGCCACAGCCGGCAACAGCCACCGCCGGCAAAGCCACCGCCGGCAAAGCCACCGCCGGCAAAGCCCCTGCCGGCAAAAGCCACCGCAACCGGCAAAGCCACCGCCCGTCACTACGTTCGCACGACGTGGAGAATCGGTTGCGTCTTCGACGGCGGTTTTAGTAAGATTCAATCAGATTTTTTCTTTCGTTGAGACGAACTTGTTTTTTTTTTTAAGTCGCGAACAAAGCCCTCCTCCATCGCGTCTCGCAAGCCCGCCGCTCGCCCGCTATACCATTCACGCGATACTCAAACTGACGATAACCATGACCACTATAATACTGATAATATTAAAGGGGGGGGGAGGGGGGGAGGGGTAGTGGAAGGGGGGGTCTAGCTAGCCCTCCGATGCATTTTGAGGTCGCGCGCAGTCCGGCACGTTGTCCGACGTTTCGCCCCGCGTCCCGTTTATGCGGGGAACACACACACACACACGCAGACACGCAACCTCCTTCAGCCCCGCGCGCTTTCTTCCCGAAACGGAAAGCCGGCCTCCCCGACAAAAATGGGAGAAGGTACGTGGCGCGAAACGTCGGGGCCTAAAGCAGCGTGGGGAGTAGGGGGGGGGGGAGGGGGGAGGGGGGGGGGGGGGAGGGGGGGGGAGGTGGGGGGGGAGTTCGTTACGAAGCCACCGCAGGTGACGAAAACTACGGAAAGCCTGGCGGGGTGGGTGGATGGAGGGGAGTGTGGTCGAGGGTGGGGGGGGGGTTGACGGTGGGTGGGGGGGGTGTAGCCTAGAGAGGTCAGGGGTCAACAAGCAGGGGTCGTGCGTTCTTTGAGCCGGTAGTGGTAATGGGGGGACACGACTGCCCACCCCCCGTGCCGGGCCCCCCGCGTCTGGATGTCGAGGTCGTACAGCCGGTCCTCGGGGTTTGCTCTAGACTGGGGGTCAAAGGTCACGGCTAAAACCACCGGATCCACAGAGGTTGGGTCTAGGAGCAGGTTTGAAGGTGCGGTCAGACAGCTGCTGGGATTGAAGCGAGTCTGACGGTCGTGTTTAAAGCTGGGTTCCAAGGTCGGGTTTAAAACCGGGGTCGGCTGGGTCTATAGGTGGAGTCTAGGCCGGGTTTAAAGGTCGAGTTCAAAACCAGGTCCAAAGACGCGGGTCTCAAGATGTGATCATATTTTGGGGTTTAAAGATCGGATCCCACCAGGGTTTTCGAGGCCAGGTCTAAAGATTGGGTCTCATGATCAGGTTTAAACCGGGTTCAAAAGGTCACAGGTCAAATTTTAGACGACAAGGTCTGAAGGTGGGGGGGGGGGTGTTTAGATTTTGTGTGACGATATGGTTTAAACCGGGTCTAATGGCCTGTTCTAAAGATGATGTGTAAATGTTGTGACTAAATCGGGGGGGGGGGGGAGGGATGGTCTAAAGGTCGCGTCCGAAACCAGGCTTGAGTCCAGAGGTCGCAAACGGGTTTTGATTCCTTACCCGTACCCGGCCGCACCAGGGTCGCAAACGGCTACCCGTACCCGGCCGGGTACGGGTAGCCGGGTATCGGGTAGGGTACGGGTATCGGGTACCCGGTTGCGACCTCTGCTTGAGTCTAAATCTGTTTTAAAACCCCGGGGCAGGGGGGAGGGAGGGAGGGGGAGCGATGGGGGTCGACTGAATTTTAATCTGAGTGTTAAAACACCGGCGGGGGGGGGGGGGGGGGTCCCCTCTCAAGCCACGTTCCAAGCCGGTCTGAACGGCGATTAGGCCGCAGTGAAAGCGCGTGAACCAGCTCGTCGCCGCAGGGGTCTGCGGTTCGGCTCAAGCGGCCGCCCTGGTTAACACTTGTGGCAAATAACCGCTGCTGTCACTCACGGCAGAAGTTCACGGATCTCCCGACGCGCCAGGCCCCGAAAGGTGGCAAATGCGGAAAACGATACCGCAAATGTACTCCACCGCCGCACGCGCACGGGCATGCACACACACGCGTGCGCACACACGCACGCACACACGCACGCACACACGCACGCACACACGCACGCACACACGCACGCACACACGCACGCACACACGTGCATACACCTCGTTACAAAACAATGCACGTGCAAGTTGATGCGTGCGCACGCACCCGCGCGTGTGTGTGTGCGTGCGTGTGTGCGTACGTGTGTCTGTGCACGCGTGTCTGTGCACGCGTGCGTGTGTGTGTGTGCGTGTGTGTGTTTGCGTGTGTGTGTGTTTGCGTGTGTGTGTGTGCGCGTGTCTGTGCACGCGTGCGTGTGCGTGTGTGCGTGTGTGTGCGTGTGTTTGTGCGCACGTGTCTGCGTGCGCGTGTCTGTGTACGTGTCTGTGCACGCGTGTATCTCCCGTGCACTCTGCGCCAGCGTCGTCGGTGACCCCCCCCCTCCAGCCGCTCCCCCCACCGTCACCCCCCGTCACCACCCGTCACCCCCCGTCACCACCCGTCACCACCCGTCACCACCGCCCCGGCACGGCGCGACTCTACTCGGCGTACTTGCTGCTGCTGTCGCTGTCCCGCCCGTCGAACTCGTCGTCGGCGCTCTCCGCGGTGGTGACGTCGTTGCCGCCGCGAGCGCCGCTGCGTCGCAGCGAGCGCACGACGGCGCTGCCGCCGATGCCGCCACCGCCGGCAAACGGAGAAGCGATGCCGCCGCTTTGCCTGTGGGACGGGACAACGCTCTCAGCGTCGGTGAGGAGACGGTGAGGAGGTGGTGAGCAGGTGGTGATCAGGTGGTGAGGAGGTGGTGAGTAGGTGGTGAGTAGGTGGTGAGTAGGTGGTGATCAGGTGGTGATCAAGTGGTGAGTAGGTGGTGAGTAGGTGGTGATCAGGTGGTGAGTAGGTGGTGATCAAGTGGTGAGTAGGTGGTGAGTAGGTGGTGAGTAGGTGGTGAGTAGGTGGTGAGTAGGTGGTGAGTAGGTGGTGAGTAGGTGGTGAGTAGGTGGTGATCAGGTGGTGAGTAGGTGGTGATCAAGTGGTGAGTAGGTGGTGAGTAGGTGGTGAGTAGGTGGTGAGTAGGTGGTGAGTAGGTGGTGAGTAGGTGGTGATCAAGTGGTGAGTAGGTGGTGAGTAGGTGGTGATCAGGTGGTGAGTAGGTGGTGATCAAGTGGTGAGTAGGTGGTGAGTAGGTGGTGAGTAGGTGGTGAGTAGGTGGTGAGTAGGTGGTGAGTAGGTGGTGAGTAGCCGGTGAGTGCGTCCTGCCCCCCACCCCCCCCCACTCACCCCCCCCCACTCACCCCCCCCCCACTCACCCCCCCCCCACTCACCCCCCCCCCACTCACCGCAGCTTGCTCTTGAGGGTGGACACCTCGCGGCTCATGGCGTCCTGACCCTCGGTGGCCTCCTCGAGGTCGCGCTGCAGCTTGCGCCGCGCCGCGTTGGCGCGGCTCGCCTCCTCCTCACTCTCCTCCAGCTGCCGCTTCAGCTGCTTCAGCCGCACGGTCGACTTGTCCAGCTGCGGTGGGGGCGGTGGTGGCGGTGGTGGTGGTGGTGGCGGTGGTGGTGGTGGTGGCGGTGGTGGCGGTGGTGGTGGTGGTGGTGGCGGTGGGGGCGGTGGGGGCGGTGGTGGCGGTGGTGGTGGCGGTGGGGGCGGTGGTGGCGGTGGTGGTGGCGGTGGTGGTGGCGGTGGAGGTGGTGGTGGTGGTGGGGGCGGTGGTGGCGGTGGTGGCGATGGTGGTGGCGGTGGTGGTGGTGGTGGTGGTGGTGGCGGTGGAGGTGGTGGTGGTGGTGGGGGCGGTGGTGGCGGTGGTGGCGGTGGTGGTGGTGGTGGCGGTGGTGGCGGTGGTGGTGGCGGTGGGGGCGGTGGTGGTGGTGGTGGTGGCGGTGGGGGCGGTGGTGGCGGTGGTGGCGGTGGTGGCGGTGGTGGTGGTGGTGGCGGTGGTGGCGGTGGTGGTGGCGGTGGTGGTGGTGGTGGCGGTGGAGGTGGTGGCGGTGGTGGCGGTGGTGGTGGTGGTGGTGGCGGTGGTGGTGGGGGCGGTAGTGGCGGTGGTGGCGGTGGTGGTGGTGGTGGTGGTGGAGGTGGTGGAGGTGGTGGTGGTGGCGGTGGAGGTGGTGGTGGTGGTGGCGGTGGAGGTGGTGGAGGTGGTGGTGGTGGGGGGCGGTAGTGGCGGTGGTGGCGGTGGTGGTGGTGGTGGTGGCGGTGGAGGTGGTGGTGGTGGTGGTGGTGGCGGTGGTGGTGGCGGCGGTGGTGATGGCGGTGGGGGCGGTGGTGGCGGTGGTGGTGGTGGTGGCGGTGGTGGTAGTGGTGGTGGCGGTGACGGTGACGGCGGTGATGGTGGTGGCGGTGGCGGTGACGGCGGTGATGGCGGTGGTGGTGGCGGTGATGGTGGAGGTGGCGGTGGTGGTGGCGGTGGTGATGGTGGCGGTGGTGGTGGCAGTGGTAGTGGCGGCGGTGGTGGTGGTGGCGGTGGTGGTGGTGGAGCGGTCGGACAACAACAAAGACACCTTTAGAGAGTCGTGGGACCACTTGTTGCTTTGTTTTCGTCGCTTTATTTTGGTGATTTCGAAAACGTTTTTGGTGTAGCCATATATTTGTTTGTTGCAGTACAGAGTTGGACTGAAGATTCTAGATTTGAAGCTTTCGTGACTGCAAGGATTCACACTCTTAGGTTTTTTCGGTAAAGTCGCGTTAGGTAAAAATATTATGAAATGAGAAATTTTAATCAAATTATTAATTTTATTTTTATTTTTACCAACGTGACTTTACCGAACAAACCTAAGAGTTTTAGACCGATGACTTTAATCGAAATTGTCTCTCGGTTGTTATTGTTTGACTTGCATCCCCACTGGGATTTTTGCACACAGCGCTGAAATGCGGTGGCTTTTTCTGGAAGACTTTGCTGTTTTTTACAGGATTTTTCTGTTTGCGTGCGGTCACTTGAAGATGTTTTCTTGTTTGTGTTTTTGTTTTGTTGCGGTTGCACCCGAGTCAAGAGCCTAATGGCTCACAGGGCTATACCTTCGATTTAAAGCTTTCGTGACTGCAGGGATTCATCTTCTTGGTTCTTTCGGTAAAGTCACGTAGAAGGGAAGTAATAAAATAATAAAAATTAAACATAATAAAAAAAATCTCAGACGCTGTCTCCCCGACAGACCTGGTCTTCACCTGAGGACGGCTGCTTGCATTGTGGCCGAAACGTCGTGAGAATTGTATTTTATTATGTTTTATTTGTATTATTTTATTATTTCCCTTCTACGTGACTTTACCGAAAGAACCAAGAAGAGGGTTATACCTAAGACATGAACTGAATTGAAATGAACTGAACGTGCTGGGAAGGAGTAGCGACTGTGATAGGCCCGAGTGTGAGAGTGAGTGAGTGAGTGTGAGAGTGAGTGTGAGAGTGAGTGTGAGAGTGAGTGTGAGAGTGAGTGAGTGAGTGAGTGTGTGAGTGGGTGAGTGAGTGTGAGAGTGAGTGAGTGTGAGAGTGAGTGAGTGTGAGAGTGTGTGAGTGAGTGAGTGTGTGAGTGAGTGTGAGAGTGAGTGAGTGTGTGAGTGAGTGTGTGTGTGAGTGGGTGAGTGAGTGTGAGAGTGAGTGAGTGTGAGAGTGAGTGAGTGTGAGAGTGTGTGAGTGAGTGAGTGGGTGAGTGAGTGTGAGAGTGGGTGAGTGAGCGAGTGTGAGAGTGAGTGGGTGAGTGTGTGAGTGAGTGAGTGTGTGAGTGAGTGGGTGAGTGAGTGAGTGTGCGAGTGTGTGAGTGAGTGAGTGAGTGTGTGAGTGAGTGAGTGTGTGTGTGTGTGTGAGTGAGTGAGTGAGTGTGTGAGTGAGTGAGTGGGTGAGTGTGTGTGTGAGTGAGTGAGTGGGTGAGTGTGTGAGTAAGCGAGTGTGTGAGTGAGTGTTTGTGTGAGTGAGTGTGTGAGTGAGTGTGTGAGTGAGTGTGTGTGTGAGTGAGTGAGTGTGTGAGTGAGTGAGTAAGTGAGTGTGTGAGTGAGTGGGTGAGTGTGTGAGTGTGTGAGTGAGCGTGTGTGTGTGTGAGCGTGTGTGTGTGAGTGAGTGAGTGTGTGTGTGTGTGAGTGAGTGTGTGTGTGAGTGAGTGTGTGTGTGAGTGAGTGAGTAAGTGAGTGTGTGAGTGAGTGTGTGAGTGAGCGTGTGAGTGTGTGAGTGAGTGTGTGAGTGAGTGAGTGTGAGTGAGTGGGTGTGTGTGAGTGAGTGTGTGTGTGAGTGAGTGAGTGAGTAAGTGAGTGTGTGAGTGAGTGTGCGAGTGTGTGTGTGAGTGAGTGTGTGTGTGAGTGAGTGAGCGAGTGTGTGAGTGAGTAAGTGTGCGGTGTTGGCCACCCACCCCCTCGTGTGCCGTGCCCAGCCTTCACAGCTGCTGCCCGCTAGTAGCACTTGCCCCAACAGTCTGTCGAGGCTACGCGGGGGACCTTTGCCTGTGTGTGTGTGTGTGTGCACGTGCCTGGTCTTTGTGCTGCTCCGCTTGCCGGCGCTCATCCTCCATCTGGCCCACGACGTCTTTGAGGCGCTTCTCCGAGCTGCGAAGCTTCTTGCTGGCGTTCGCTCGCTCCCTGCAGACGCACCGAGCACGGGGCAACGCCGAGTCACCCTGCGAGCACGGCCACTGCCGGTGGCTCGGCCTACGCGAGTTACCGTACTGCCACGGTAACCACACACATAGACTCACTACAGAGAGACATAGACTCACACAGAGGGACATAGACTCACGCAAAGACCCATAGACTCACGCAGAGACACATAGACTCACACAGAGACCCATAGACTCACTACAGAGACCCATAGACTCACACAGAGACCCATAGACTCACACAGAGACCCGTAGACTCACACAGAGACCCGTAGACTCACACAGAGACCCATAGACTCACACAGAGACCCATAGACTCACACAGAGACCCATAGACTCACACAGAGACCCGTAGACTCACACAGAGACCCGTAGACTCACACAGAGACCCATAGACTCACTACAGAGACCCATAGACTCACGCAGAGACCCATAGACTCACACAGAGACCCGTAGACTCACACAGAGACCCGTAGACTCACGCAGAGACCCATAGACTCACACAGAGACCCGTAGACTCACACAGAGACCCATTGACTCACACAGAGACCCATAGACTCACGCAGAGACCCATAGACTCACGCAGAGGGACATAGACTCACGCAGAGACCCATAGACTCACACAGAGACCCATAGACTCACACAGACACCCATAGACTCACACAGAGGGACATAGACTCACGCAGAGACCCATAGACTCACACAGAGACCCATAGACTCACGCAGAGACCCATAGACTCACACAGAGACCCATAGACTCACGCAGAGACCCATAGACTCACACAGAGACCCATAGACTCACACAGACACCCATAGACTCACACAGAGGGACATAGACTCACGCAGAGACCCATAGACTCACACAGAGACCCATAGACTCACGCAGAGACCCATAGACTCACACAGAGGGACATAGACTCACGCAGAGACCCATAGACTCACACAGAGACCCATAGACTCACACAGACACCCATAGACTCACACAGAGGGACATAGACTCACGCAGAGACCCATAGACTCACACAGAGACCCATAGACTCACACAGAGACCCATAGACTCACACAGAGACCCATAGACTCACGCAGAGACCCATAGACTCATACAGAGACCCGTAGACTCACACAGAGACACATAGACTCACACAGAAACCCATAGACTCACTACAGAGACCCATAGACTCACACAGAGACCCATAGACTCACACAGAGACCCGTAGACTCACACAGAGACCCGTAGACTCACACAGAGACCCATAGACTCACACAGAGACCCATAGACTCACACAGAGACCCATAGACTCACACAGAGACCCGTAGACTCACACAGAGACCCGTAGACTCACACAGAGACCCATAGACTCACTACAGAGACCCATAGACTCACGCAGAGACCCATAGACTCACACAGAGACCCGTAGACTCACACAGAGACCCGTAGACTCACACAGAGACACATAGAATCACACAGAGACCCATAGACTCACACAGAGACCCATAGACTCACACAGAGACCCGTAGACTCACACAGAGACCCGTAGACTCACACAGAGACCCATAGACTCACACAGAGACCCATAGACTCACACAGAGACCCATAGACTCACACAGAGACCCGTAGACTCACACAGAGACCCGTAGACTCACACAGAGACCCATAGACTCACTACAGAGACCCATAGACTCACACAGAGACCCATAGACTCACGCAGAGACCCATAGACTCACACAGAGACCCGTAGACTCACACAGAGACCCATAGACTCACACAGAGACCCATAGACTCACACAGAGAGCCATAGACTCTCACAGACTTATAGACTTACAGATACCCATAGACTCACACAGAGACCTATAGAATGGGACAAAGACCTATAGACTCACACAGAGACCCACAGACTCACACAGAAACCCACAGTTTGTTATCCTTCCCCTGCACCTCCGATTAGCGCAATTGGCTATCCCGATTTCCGCAAGGCGGTGGTGATGGTGGTGGGGGGGGGATGGTGGTGCGGCGTTCCGATTCCATCGCGATTCCAGCGCCGGTGTGTTGCGGTGGCGGTGGTGATGGTGGTGCGGGGGGGGATGGTGGTGCGGCGTTCCGATTCCATCGTGATTCCAGCGCCGGTGTGTTGCGGTGGCGGTGGTGGTGGTGGTGGCGGTGGTGGCGGTGGCCGTGGTGGTGGTGGCGGTGGTGGCGGTGGTGGCGGTAGCCGTGGTAGTGGTGGCGGTGGTGGTGGTGGCGGGGGTGGCGGCGGTGGTGGCGGTGGTGGTGGTGGCGTTGGTGGTGGTGGTGTCCTCGGCGAGGCGTACTTTGTCTCCACATCGAGCTGCTCCTCCAGCTGGCCGATCTTGGCCTCGAGCGCGGCCTGCGACGACTTGGCCTTGGAGCGGAAGGCCGCCTCCATCTCCTGCAGCTTCACCTGCAGCTCCTTGTTCTGCCGCTCGAGCTGCTGGCGGGCGCTCTCCGCTCGCTGCGACTGGCCACGCTCGCCGGTCAGCTCCGAGCTCAGCTGCTCTGCCTGGAGGGGGGGAGGGGAGGGGCGCGGTGAGAGGGACGCCGCCGCCGTAGATTCTCGGTCGTCCCCGACGGGAGCGTCGGTGTTGTCGCTAAATCATCGGCGTCTCCTCCCCCCCTCCCCCCCGACCTATATCCCCCATTTCCTTCTCCCCCGTCCGCCCCCCCCCCCCACCCCGTCAACCCGGCCATACCTGTAGGCCTCGGCAAGGTAAGGTAAATGACCTTTTTAATCGGGTAAAAGGGTAAAGGTAAAAGGGTAAAGGTTTCGACATGCCAGGGGGTAAGGTAAAGGGTAGGGTAAAGGTAGCTCGGAAGACATACCCGGTAGGGTAAAGGTAGCGCGAAGTATTACCCGGTAACTACGGTGCCTTGTTTACCGCTAAAAGCTGCGTGGCGCAGTCCGTGGCCTCCGTTTTAAATTGCGATCATTGGTGTCGGACCAGATGGAGACGGACCACGTCCTTGAGGTCGAGGCACTAGAGGACGTAGTCCGTGGGAGCAAACGCGCGCACCATTGGATGGAGGGTGATCCCCATGTACAAGCAAGGGAAGTGGTTTTCCACCCACACGAACGCGTCAGGGTAGAGAACCCACCTCAAGAAGAGCAACGCGCTCGCCCCCCAGGCAGCGAGCTCGGGACGTCGGCTGCCTGAAGGTTCCGTCTAACTGGGCCGGAGCGACGCAGGATCTTATTGCCTGTCGTTCGTCCGAGGACGATGGCGATGACGCACTCGATCAGGTCGTTGATGAGATCGCCATCGACCAAGACGACTGGGACGTGGAGGTTGTTATGGAGGACGGTTTCGTCGACAGCCTCAACGCCCGATTCGAGAGTATTCTATATGTATGAAGCGCTCTACCTTATAGCATGCATCGTTAAAAACCTTTCTCATGTGTAGTACCCCAGTAATTTCCCTGTAATCGGATAATTTGTATGGGATGAGGGTAAAAGGTAGGGTAAAGGTAGGCTCGTTGCATTTTACCTTTGACCTTTTAACTTACCTGCTAAAGGGTAACTTTTACCTTACCTTGCCGAGGCCTACGCACCTGCGCGGACGCCTTGCGTAGCCGCTCGTTGGAGAGCTCCGTGGCTCCCTGTTCCTCCTCCAGCTCCTCCTCCAGCTGCGAGATTCTCGCCTCCAGGCGCCGCTTGTCATCCATCATGGCCGACCTGCCGCCACCATCACCGCCACCGCCACGCGCACGGAGACAAACGCCGTGGCCGTTGGTGAGTGTTTTTTTTACCCTACTATCTGGCAACAAAACTGACACCTTTTTTACAAGGAGTCATGTTTGCATAGACCACAATACCTGCAGCCATAATGCAAACAAAAAACATAACTCTGATAATGTATGCACTGTCCTTGAAGTTAGAGCTCTAAGGAAAGCTGTCTCGGGTGTGGACCAATCAACTTCAAGGACAGTGCATATATTATCAGAGTTGTGTTTTTTGTTTGCATTATGACCGCAGGTATTGTGGTCTATGCAAGCTTGACTCCTTGTAAAAAAGGTGTCAGTTTTGTTGCCAGATAGAAGGGTAAAAAAAAAACAATTATCATATTTTTTACTGCCAAATGAGGTTCCAATGGTGTAACCGTGGCCGTTGGCGAGTGCCAGGAGGGAAGAGGGTGCCGGCCGCGGGCGTGGTGGTGCAGGGGCAGGAAGGAGGTGGAGGAGAGGGGGAGGGTTGGGGCTGCCGCAGGGCGGTAGGGCTGCTGTGTCGCACACTCACTTGCCGCTCGTGTTCCCCGCGATCTCCTCGGCCAGGTCGTCTCTCTCCTGCTCCACGGTGCGGCGCGCTCGCTCAGCCGCCGCCAACTCCTGCAAACGTACACGACGACAACAACAACAATAAACAACAACAATAAACAACAACAACAATAAACAACAACTTTCGATTTAAAGCTTCTTTCGTGACTGCAGGGATTCATCTTCTTGGTTCTTTCGGTAAAGTCGTCACGTAGAAGGGAAATAATAAAATAATAAAGCTAAAACATAATAAAATACAATTCTCACGACGTTTCGGCCACAACGCAAGCAGCCGTCCTCAGGTGAAGAACAGGTCATCAGACGCTGCCTTCCCGACAGGTCATCAGACGCTGTCTTTCCGACAGACCTGTTCTTCACCTGAGGACGGCTGCTTGCGTTGTGGCCGAAACGTCGTGAGAATTGTATTTATGTTATTATTATTATTATCATTTTTTTTCCCTTCTACGCGACTTTACCGAAAGAACCAAGAACAACAACAACAACGACGACAAGACGACGACAAAAGCACGTGTCGTGCACGGCGGGGCGAGCGGGGCGGTGGGGCGTTGACTCGGTAACCCTTTTCTCCCCGCCGCACCTCCCGCGCCAGCAGCACGAGGCTGTCTGCCGAGCCGGAACACCGTGACGACGCCGCCGGCCTCGCGAGAGGACTTCTGAATCTGCCTCGTGGCCAAGCGGGGCCACGAGGAGGAGGAGCGGGGCTAGCTAACGACGCGCCCGCCCGTGCGCACGTGACGCCGGCCTGCATGCGGTGAGGACGCGGTGTCACTACCGCGCCTCCGCTCGTTGGACGCCGTCTGGTGTGGGTGGCGCGGCTCGGCTTCTGCGGTGGAAAGGCAACCTTCCGGGGCCCCTCCTGAGCCGCGACACGGCTGGCCCCGGCACGGGTTCCCCCGGCACGGCTCGGATGTGCCGGTGGAAAAAGAGGTTGCGGGGGAAGGGTGGGACAACCCCCACCCCCCCCCATCTAAAGCCAACGGAGAAGCTGTCCCGGCCACGCTGACACTACGATGGCCGACACACAGGGCCGCAAAACTGAGTCCGCCACACGGGGACTGTATCGGCTACACCGGAGCTCTACCGGTGTGGGCACACCGGGTTTACATCGGTCACACCGGGACTGCTCCGGCCATTCTAGATTTGAAGCTTTCGTGACTGCAAGGATTTATACTCTTAGTTCTTTCGGTAAAGTCACCATGTAGGTAAAAAAATTAAATTAAAATTCATAAAAATAAAATAAAATGCTGCTGTGTACCACATTCTGATAAGCTCCCCCCCCCTCTCCTCCCCCTTAACTTGTATTTAAGAACTTGCATCTTGGAATCCCTGCCTCACTCGATGCAGCAAATCTGGCTGTGACGGTCCCACCTGATGACGGAGACTTGTGTTGCCTCCGAAACGTCGTGATTTTATTATTTTATTTTTATTAATTTTAATTTCATTTTCTACCTACGTGGTGACTTTACCGAAAGAACTAAGAGTATGAATCCTTGCAGTCACGAAAGCTTCACATCTAGAAGTGATTTATTTTACTTTTCTACCTACATGGTGACTTTACCGAAAGAACTAAGAGTACTACATTGGCCTGGTCCCGCGGCCTGGGCCGGGGTGCGTGCGCACCTCCTGCAGGTGCAGCAGCTGCGTCTCCAGGCTCTTCATCTTCTTCTCCTTTTCGCGAGCCTGCGCCGCCACCTCCTCGCGCGAGCTGTGAGCCTCCTCCGCCTCCCGCTGCACATCCTTCAGCTGGGCCTGCGGGGGGAGGGGGGGGAGGGGAGGGGGGAGGGGAGGGGGGAAGGAGGGGAGGGGAGAGGGTTAGGGAAGGACGGGAGGGGAGGGGGGAGAGGGGAGAGGGTTAGGGAAGGAGGGGAGGGGGAGGAGATTCAGGGAGGGAGGGAGGGAGGGAGGAAAGGAATGAGATGGAGGGAGGGAGGGGTGAGAGTTTGAGAGGTGTAGAGATGGAGGGAGGGAGGGAGGGGTGGGAGAGAGTGTGAGAGGGGTAGTGATGGAGGAGGGGAGGGAGGGGAGGGAGGCAAGGAGGGAGGGGTGGGAGAGAGTGTGAGAGGGATACAAATGGAAGGAAGGGAGGGAAGGGGAGCGAGGCGAGGGCTGAGAAGCGTGCGAGGCGTCGAGGCGGAGGGAGCGACACACCGGAGCGCGCTAGCGTCCCAGCGACGGCGCCCGCCAAACGCCCTCCACACTCGCCGCCACGACCCGGCGCGCTTGCACCTCCGCCCGCCACGGTACAGGCCACCCGCCACGGCACATCAGGCCGCAGCTCCTCACCTGCAGCTTGCGCAGCTGCTTGACCACCTCCTCGCGGGCCTTGCTGGAGGCGTCCAGCTGCCCCTCCATGTCCGCCAGGTCTCCCTCCAGCTTCTTCCGCGCGCCGCCTGTCGCCGCCCGCTGCTTGCGCTCGTCCTCAAGCTCCGACTCGAGCTCCCGCACCTTGCCGGGGGGGGGGGACACGCGGAGGTCAGGGAGACGTCTCGGTACCGGCGAGGATTGGGTTTCTCCAAGTGCGGTGAGTTGATGGGACTCTCACGCGGAGGCACGTAGACTCATGTGGAGACCCATAGACTCACACAGAGACCCATAGACTCACACAGAGACCCATAGACTCACACAGAGACCCATAGACTCACACAGAGACCCATAGACTCACACAGAGACCCATAGACCCACACAGAGACCCATAGACCCACACAGAGACCCATAGACTCACACAGAGACCCATAGACTCACACAGAGACCCATAGACTCACACAGAGACCCATAGACTCACACAGAGACCCATAGACTCACACAGAGACCCATAGACCCACACAGAGACCCATAGACCCACACAGAGACCCATAGACTCACACAGAGACCCATAGACTCACACAGAGACCCATAGACTCACACAGAGACCCATAGACCCACACAGAGACCCATAGACCCACACAGAGACCCATAGACTCACACAGAGACCCATAGACTCACACAGAGACCCATAGACTCACACAGAGACCCATAGACTCACATAGAGACCCATAGACTCGCATAGAGACCCATAGACTCACACAGAGACCCATAGACTCACACAGAGACCCATAGACCCACACAGAGACCCATAGACCCACACAGAGACCCATAGACTCACACAGAGACCCATAGACTCACACAGAGACCCATAGACTCACACAGAGACCCATAGACCCACACAGAGACCCATAGACCCACACAGAGACCCATAGACTCACACAGAGACCCATAGACTCACACAGAGACCCATAGACTCACACAGAGACCCATAGACCCACACAGAGACCCATAGACCCACACAGAGACCCATAGACCCACACAGAGACCCATAGACTCACACAGAGACCCATAGACTCACACAGAGACCCATAGACTCACACAGAGACCCATAGACTCACATAGAGACCCATAGACTCGCATAGAGACCCATAGACTCACACAGAGACCCATAGACTCACACAGAGACCCATAGACTCACACAGAGACCCATAGACTCACACAGAGACCCATAGACTCGCATAGAGACCCATAGACTCACACAGAGACCCATAGACTCACACAGAGACCCATAGACCCACACAGAGACCCATAGACTCACACAGAGACCCATAGACTCACACAGAGACCCATAGACTCACACAGAGACCCATAGACTCGCATAGAGACCCATAGACTCACACAGAGACCCATAGACTCACACAGAGACCCATAGACCCACACAGAGACCCATAGACTCACACAGAGACCCATAGACTCACACAGACCCATAGACTCACACAGAGACCCATAGACTCACACAGAGACCCATAGACTCACACAGACCCATAGACTCACGTAGAGACCCATAGACCCACACAGAGACCCATAGACTCACACAGAGACCCATAGACTCACACAGAGACCCATAGACCCACACAGAGACCCATAGACTCACACAGAGACCCATAGACTCACACAGAGACCCATAGACTCACACAGAGACCCATAGACTCGCATAGAGACCCATAGACTCACACAGAGACCCATAGACTCACACAGAGACCCATAGACCCACACAGAGACCCATAGACTCACACAGAGACCCATAGACTCACACAGACCCATAGACTCACACAGAGACCCATAGACTCACACAGAGACCCATAGACTCACACAGACCCATAGACTCACGTAGAGACCCATAGACCCACACAGAGACCCATAGACCCACACAGAGACCCATAGACTCACACAGAGACCCATAGACTCACACAGAGACCCATAGACTCACACAGAGACCCATAGACTCACGCAGAGACCCATAGACTCACACAGAGACCCATAGACTCACACAGAGACCCATAGACTCACACAGAGACCCATAGACTCACACAGAGACCCATAGACTCACACAGAGACCCATAGACTCACACAGACCCATAGACTCACGTAGAGACCCATAGACTCACACAGACCCATAGACTCACACAGAGACCCATAGACTCACACAGAGACCCATAGACTCACACAGACCCATAGACTCACGTAGAGACCCATAGACTCACACAGAGACCCATAGACTCACACAGAGACCCATAGACTCACACAGACCCATAGACTCACGTAGAGACCCATAGACTCACACAGAGACCCATAGACACACACAGAGACCCATAGACTCACACAGAGACCCATAGACTCACACAGAGACCCATAGACTCACACAGACCCATAGACTCACGTAGAGACCCATAGACTCACACAGAGACCCATAGACTCACACAGAGACCCATAGACTCACACAGACCCATAGACTCACGTAGAGACCCATAGACTCACACAGAGACCCATAGACTCACACAGAGACCCATAGACTCACACAGAGACCCATAGACTCACACAGAGACCCATAGACTCACACAGACCCATAGACTCACGTAGAGACCCATAGACTCACACAGAGACCCATAGACTCACACAGAGACCCATAGACTCGCATAGAGACCCATAGACTCACACAGAGACCCATAGACTCACACAGAGACCCATAGACCCACACAGAGACCCATAGACTCACACAGAGACCCATAGACTCACACAGACCCATAGACTCACACAGAGACCCATAGACTCACACAGAGACCCATAGACTCACACAGAGACCCATAGACTCACACAGACCCATAGACTCACGTAGAGACCCATAGACTCACACAGAGACCCATAGACTCACACAGAGACCCATAGACTCACACAGAGACCCATAGACTCACGCAGAGACCCATAGACTCACACAGAGACCCATAGACTCACACAGAGACCCATAGACTCACACAGAGACCCATAGACTCACACAGAGACCCATAGACTCACACAGAGATCCATAAACTCACACAGACCCATAGACTCACGTAGAGACCCATAGACTCACACAGACCCATAGACTCACACAGAGACCCATAGACTCACACAGAGACCCATAGACTCACACAGACCCATAGACTCACGTAGAGACCCATAGACTCACACAGAGACCCATAGACTCACACAGAGACCCATAGACTCACACAGACCCATAGACTCACGTAGAGACCCATAGACTCACACAGAGACCCATAGACTCACACAGAGACCCATAGACTCACACAGAGACCCATAGACTCACACAGAGACCCATAGACTCACACAGACCCATAGACTCACATAGAGACCCATAGACTCACACAGAGACCCATAGACTCACACAGAGACCCATAGACTCACACAGAGACCCATAGACTCACGCAGAGACCCATAGACTCACACAGAGACCCATAGACTCACACAGAGACCCATAGACTCACACAGAGACCCATAGACTCACACAGAGACCCATAGACTCACACAGAGACCCATAGACTCACACAGAGACCCATAGACTCACACAGAGACCCATAGACTCACGTATAGAGTGTCCGAGCGCGACCCTCACCTGCTTGGCGAGCGTGTGTGAGTTCGCGAGTGAGTTCGCGAGTGAGTTCGTGAGTGAATTCGTGAGTCCGCGAGTGAGTTCGTGAGTTCGCGAGTGAGTTCGTGAGTGAATTCGTGAGTCCGCGAGTGAGTTCGTGAGTTCGCGAGTGAGTTCGCGAGCGACCCTCACCTGCTTGGCGAGCGTGCGTGAGTTCGCGAGTGAGTTCGCGAGTGAGTTCGTGAGTGAATTCGTGAGTCCGCGAGTGAGTTCGTGAGTTCGCGAGTGAGTTCGTGAGTGAATTCGTGAGTCCGCGAGTGAGTTCGTGAGTTCGCGAGTGAGTTCGCGAGCGACCCTCACCTGCTTGGCGAGCGTGTGTGAGTTCGCGAGTGAGTTCGCGAGTGAGTTCGTGAGTGAATTCGTGAGTCCGCGAGTGAGTTCGTGAGTTCGCGAGTGAGTTCGCGAGCGACCCTCACCAGCTTGGCGAGCATGCGTGAGTTCGTGCGTGAGTTCGTGCGTGAGTTCGTGAGCGACCCTCACCAGCTTGGCGAGCATGCGTGAGTTCGTGCGTGAGTTCGCGAGTGAATTCGTGAGCGACCCTCACCTGCTTGGCGAGCGTGTGTGAGTTCGCGAGTGAGTTCGCGAGTGAGTTCGTGAGTGAATTCGTGAGTCCGCGAGTGAGTTCGTGAGTTCGCGAGTGAGTTCGTGAGTGAATTCGTGAGTCCGCGAGTGAGTTCGTGAGTTCGTGAGTGAGTTCGCGAGTGAGTTCGCGAGTGAATTCGTGAGTCCGCGAGTGAGTTCGTGAGTTCGCGAGTGAGTTCGCGAGCGACCCTCACCTGCTTGGCGAGCGTGTGTGAGTTCGCGAGTGAGTTCGCGAGTGAGTTCGTGAGTGAATTCGTGAGTCCGCGAGTGAGTTCGTGAGTTCGCGAGTGAGTTCGCGAGCGACCCTCACCTGCTTGGCGAGCGTGTGTGAGTTCGCGAGTGAGTTCGCGAGTGAGTTCGCGAGTGAGTCCGCGAGTGAGTTCGTGAGTTCGCGAGTGAGTTCGCGAGCGACCCTCACCTGCTTGGCGAGCGTGCGTGAGTTCGCGAGTGAGTCCGCGAGTGAGTTCATGAGTTCGCGAGTGAGTTCGCGAGCGACCCTCACTTGCTTGGCGAGCGTGCGTGAGTTCGCGAGTGAGTCCGCGAGTGAGTTCGTGAGTTCGCGAGTGAGTTCGCGAGCGACCCTCACCTGCTTGGCGAGCGTGCGTGAGTTCGCGAGTGAGTCCGCGAGTGAGTTCGTGAGTTCGCGAGTGAGTTCGCGAGCGACCCTCACCTGCTTGGCGAGCGTGCGTGAGTCCGCGAGTGAGTTCGTGAGTTCGCGAGTGAGTTCGCGCGCGACCCTCACCTGCTTGGCGAGCGTGCGTGAGTTCGCGAGTGAGTCCGCGAGTGAGTTCGTGAGTTCGCGAGCGACCCTCACCTGCTTGGCGAGCGTGCGTGAGTTCGCGAGTGAGTCCGCGAGTGAGTTCGTGAGTTCGCGAGCGACCCTCACCTGCTTGGCGAGCGTGCGTGAGTTCGCGAGTGAGTCCGCGAGTGAGTTCGTGAGTTCGCGAGCGACCCTCACCTGCTTGGCGAGCGTGCGTGAGTTCGCGAGTGAGTCCGCGAGTGAGTTCGTGAGTTCGCGAGCGACCCTCACCTGCTTGGCGAGCGTGCGTGAGTCCGCGAGTGAGTTCGCGAGCGACCCTCACCTGCTTGGCGAGCGTGTGTGAGTTCGCGAGCGACCCTCACCTGCTTGGCGAGCGTGTGTGAGTTCGCGAGTGAGTTCGCGAGTGAGTTCGTGAGTGAATTCGTGAGTCCGCGAGTGAGTTCGTGAGTTCGCGAGTGAGTTCGTGAGTGAATTCGTGAGTCCGCGAGTGAGTTCGTGAGTTCGTGAGTGAGTTCGCGAGTGAGTTCGCGAGTGAATTCGTGAGTCCGCGAGTGAGTTCGTGAGTTCGCGAGTGAGTTCGCGAGCGACCCTCACCTGCTTGGCGAGCGTGTGTGAGTTCGCGAGTGAGTTCGCGAGTGAGTTCGTGAGTGAATTCGTGAGTCCGCGAGTGAGTTCGTGAGTTCGCGAGTGAGTTCGCGAGCGACCCTCACCTGCTTGGCGAGCGTGTGTGAGTTCGCGAGTGAGTTCGCGAGTGAGTTCGCGAGTGAGTCCGCGAGTGAGTTCGTGAGTTCGCGAGTGAGTTCGCGAGCGACCCTCACCTGCTTGGCGAGCGTGCGTGAGTTCGCGAGTGAGTCCGCGAGTGAGTTCATGAGTTCGCGAGTGAGTTCGCGAGCGACCCTCACTTGCTTGGCGAGCGTGCGTGAGTTCGCGAGTGAGTCCGCGAGTGAGTTCGTGAGTTCGCGAGTGAGTTCGCGAGCGACCCTCACCTGCTTGGCGAGCGTGCGTGAGTTCGCGAGTGAGTCCGCGAGTGAGTTCGTGAGTTCGCGAGTGAGTTCGCGAGCGACCCTCACCTGCTTGGCGAGCGTGCGTGAGTCCGCGAGTGAGTTCGTGAGTTCGCGAGTGAGTTCGCGCGCGACCCTCACCTGCTTGGCGAGCGTGCGTGAGTTCGCGAGTGAGTCCGCGAGTGAGTTCGTGAGTTCGCGAGCGACCCTCACCTGCTTGGCGAGCGTGCGTGAGTTCGCGAGTGAGTCCGCGAGTGAGTTCGTGAGTTCGCGAGCGACCCTCACCTGCTTGGCGAGCGTGCGTGAGTTCGCGAGTGAGTCCGCGAGTGAGTTCGTGAGTTCGCGAGCGACCCTCACCTGCTTGGCGAGCGTGCGTGAGTTCGCGAGTGAGTCCGCGAGTGAGTTCGTGAGTTCGCGAGCGACCCTCACCTGCTTGGCGAGCGTGCGTGAGTCCGCGAGTGAGTTCGCGAGCGACCCTCACCTGCTTGGCGAGCGTGTGTGAGTTCGCGAGCGACCCTCACCTGCTTGGCGAGCGTGCGCGCCTTCTCCTCGTTGCTGTCGTCGCGCTGCTGCAGGTCGCGCTCGAACTGCGCCCGCAGCGCCTGCAGCGTCACCTCCAGCCGCAGCTTGGCGTCCTCCGTGGCCTGCAGCTCGTCCTCCAGCTCCTCCAGCTGCGTCTTCATCTCGCCCACCTGCTGCTCCAGCGCACGCTTCGACTTCTCCAGCTCGTGCACCTGAAGGCGCCGGCGCGGCCGCAGGCGGAGACCGGGGCACGCGCGGTGAGCGAACGCCGCTACCAACGCGGCCACCGTCACGGCCACCACGGCTGCTGCCGCCATCACCACGGCCACCACCACTACCAACACGACCACCGCCACCATCACCACCACCGCTACCACCACCACCGCCACCACCACCACCGCCACCACCACAGCCACCATCACCACCACCACCACCGCTGCCATCACCATCGCCACCATCACCGCCACCATCACCACCGCTGCCACCACCACGGCCACCACCACAGCTGCCACCACCAACACGACCACCGCCACCCATCACCACCGCTGCCACCACCACGGCCACCACCACAGCCACCACCACCAACACGACGACCACCACCACCACCACCACCACCGCTGCCATCACCACCACCACCACCACCGCCACCATCACCACCGCTGCCACCACCACGGCCACCACCACCACCACCACCACCACCGCTGCCATCACCACCACCACCACCACCGCTGCCATCACCACCACCACCACCGCCACCATCACCACCGCTGCCACCATCACCACCACCACCACAGCCGCCACCAACACCAACACTACCACCACCACCGCCACCGCCACCACCACCAACACGACCACCACCACCACCACCACGGAAGCCACCACCACCATTGTCACATCCACTGCTTCACCCTCCGCTCTGCATCTTCTGTCTCTTTCTCGTTCTGAGTTTGGTAACCACTGACCCCCCCCCCCCCACCTCTCGTGAGCTCCCACCAAGTTAAACTGACTAGAGGGAGCGCAACCACATTTTGCCACCACCCTCCCACCTTCACCTTGGACTAACAGGAGTGGTTAAAACAATGGACAATGGGTGGGCGAGTGGGTAGAACAATGGACACACGGGTGGGTGAGTGGTTAGAACAATGGACCAATGGGTGGGCGAGTGGTTAGAACAATGGACAATGGGTGGGCGAGTGGTTAGAACAATGGACAATGGGTGGGCGAGTGGTTAGAACAATGTGCAAACGGGAGAGTTGGAGGAGCAGATAGATCAGCGGGCGGGGCATTGACACGGGTGACACAAGCACGCGCGCGACCCATCGATCGGGCGAGCGGTCGAGCGGGCGGGCGGGCGACTCTCACGCTCTTGCCGACGTCGTCCTTGGAGCTGACGAGGTCGTCCATCTCGGCGCGCAGGGAGCGGTTGGCCTTCTCGAGGTCGTCGCGGGCGGACGACGCCTCGTCGAGTTCCCGGGCGAGCGACAGCGCCCGGGTCTCCCGCTCGCGAGCCTCCGCCTCGGCGCGGTCGCGCTCGTCCGCGTAGCGCGACGACACGGCCTTCTCCTCCGCCAGCATCTGACGGTGTGGGGTGGGTGGGTGGGTGGGTGGGGAGGGGGGAGGGGGGTGGGGAGTGAGCATCAGTTTGCGATTATAGGCGGCGTCGTCAGCTGTGTGCCAACCGCCGATCGATCGATTGGTGGAGGTAGGTGTCCATTGGACCACTATCGCAACCAATCATTGCACCGCCATCACCATCATCACGATCATCACCGCTATCATCAGCATCCATTGGACCACCATCGCAACCATCCATTGCACCACCATCAGCATCATCACCATCATCACCGCCATCATCGGCGTCCATTTGACCACCATCACAACCATCCATTGCACCACCATCACCATCATCATCGCCATCATCACCATCATCACCGCCATCATTGGCATCCATTGGACCACCATCACAACCATTCATTGCACCACCATCACCACCACCATCATCATCACCACTACCATCACCATCATCTATTGCACCACCATCATCACCACCATCTTCACCACCACCATCACGATCATCACCACCACCACCACCATCACCACTACCACCACCAACCACCATCCATTGCACCACCACCATCATCCTCATCACCACCACCACCGCCACCACCACCACCGCCATCATCACCACTACCACCAACCACCATCCATCGCACCACCACCGCCGCCACCGCCACCCGCCGCACACCTCGCCGGCGGCTGCGTGTGCGTGCGTGTGTGCGCGTGCGTGCGCGTGCGTGCGTGCGTACGTGCGTGTGCGTGCGTGCGTGTGCGTGCGCGTGCGCGCGTGCCTGCGTGCGTGCGTGCGCGACGCACCTGGTCGAACTTCTTCTGCTTCTTCTCCAGCGTGGCCACCACCTGCCGCTGGTGATCCAAGTCCATGACGACGTCCTCCAGCTCCTGCTGCAGGCGGTTGCGCGTCTTGTCGGACTTGTCGCAGGCCGCCGTCTTCTCCTCCAGGCTCTGGGTCAGCACCTCCACCTCCTTGGCCATCTTGCGCCTCGACTCCTCGAGCGTCTCCTGGGCCGCGCCGGCCTCCTCCAGACGGCGCTTCGAGTCCGACAGCTGACGGGCGAAGGCAAAGACAAAGGTGCTGAGCTCCCCATCCTACCAACCCACTCACCCACTCACCCACTCACCCACTCACCCATTCACCCATTCACCCACTCACCCACTCACCCACTAACCCACTCACCCACTAACCCACTCACCCACTCACCCACTCACCCACTAACTCACTCACCCACTCACCCACTCACCCACTCACCCACTAACCCACTCACCCACTAACCCACTAACCCACTCACCCACTCACCCACTCACCCACTAACCCACTCACCCACTCACCGACTAACCCACTCACCCACTCACCCACTCACCCACTAACCCACTAACCCACTCACCCACTCACCCACTAACCCACTCACCCACTCACCCACTCACCCACTCACCCACTCACCCACTAACCCACTCACCCACTAACTCACTCACCCACTAACCCACTCAGACTCGTTGGGGCAAGTGCCGCTTTGGCGAGTGGCCCACGCTGTGGCGTACGAAGGGGGGGGGGCAGCACCCACGCCCGGCCGCCTTTGTCTCCCCCGAGCGGTGATGTTTGCCACACACCGTGGCGGCTGCTCACTCGAGGCCGAGTCGACCTAGGGGAGGCCCAGCACCGGTACTGATGACCGTCGCCGGTGCTGGCCGTGAAGTGTGCTAACCGCTACACTAGTGCTCTCGCACTCACGTACTCACAAAGACAAAGACCCCCCGCATAGCCCTAACAGATTTTTGGGCCAAGTGCTGTTAGCGAGTAGCACCTATGAAGGCCGGAACGACATGGAAGTGGGGGGGGAGATGTGGCTAGCCAGCACCACGCCCGGCCGCCTTTGTCTCCCCCGAGCGGCGATGTTTGCCAAACACGGCACCGGATACTCATTTCAGGCTGAGTCGACCAAGGGGAGGCCCAGGACCGGTCCAGATGATAGTAACTGGTGTCGGGCGTGGGCGGGCCGCCGGGTTCGCAGCGCAGCGCGCTAACCGCTGCGCCACCGCTCCCCGACAGCTGAACGCGCGCTCGCACGCACATCCATGTGAGCGCACAAAGGCAAAGGTTCCCCCAGGTGGCCTACTCGGGCTGTTGGGGCAAGTGCTGTTAGGGAACACTTGTGATATCCTAAGTTCTGTCCCTGGCTTTGCGAGTCTCACGTATCGGTGCTCTGAGCCAGAGCAAGTTCTGATCCGAGTGCAGGTGTCCAATGTGTTGGTTGTGGTTTAAATCCAAGTTCAATCCCTGACCCAGGTGTCACGTGTATCAGTGCTCTGAGCCAGTGACTGCAAAACTCTAAGTTCAATCTCTGACCCAGGTGTCCCCATGTGTCAATGCTCTGAGCCAGTGACTGCAAAACTCTAAGTTCAATCTCTGACCCAGGTGTCCCCATGTGTCAGTGCTCTGAGTCAGTGACTGCAAAACTCTAAGTTCAATCTCTGACCCAGGTGTCCCCATGTGTCAATGCTCTGAGCCAGTGACTGCAAAACTCTAAGTTCAATCTCTGACCCAGGTGTCCCCATGTGTCAGTGCTCTGACTGCAAATCTGTAAGTTCAATCCCTGACCCAGGTGTCACGTGTATCAGTGCTCTGAGCCAGTGACTGCAAAACTCTAAGTTCAATCCCTGACCCAGGTGTCCCCATGTGTCAGTGCTCTGACTGCAAAACTCTAAGTTCAATCCCTGACCCAGGTGTCCCGTGTATCAGTGCTCTGACTGCAAATCTGTAAGTTCAATCCCTGACCCAGGTGTCCCGTGTATCAGTGCTCTGACTGCAAAACTCTAAGTTCAATCCCTGACCCAGGTGTCCCCATGTGTCAATGCTCTGAGCCAGTGACTGCAAAACTCTAAGTTCAATCCCTGACCCAGGTGTCCCCATGTGTCAATGCTCTGAGCCAGTGACTGCAAAACTCTAAGTTCAATCCCTGACCCAGGTGTCCCGTGTATCAGTGCTCTGACTGCAAAACTCTAAGTTCAATCCCTGACCCAGGTGTCACCGTGTATCCGTGCTCTGAGCCAGTGACTGCAAAACTCTAAGTTCAATCCCTGACCCAGGTGTCCTGTGTATCAGTGCTCTGACTGCAAAACTGTAAGTTCAATCCCTGACCCAGGTGTCCCCGTGTGTCAGTGCTCTGACTGCAAATCTCTAAGTTCAATCCCTGACCCAGGTGTCCCGTGTATCAGTGCTCTGACTGCAAATCTCTAAGTTCAATCCCTGACCCAGGTGTCACCATGTATCAGTGCTCTGACTGCAAATCTCTAAGTTCAATCCTTGACCCAGGTGTCACGTGTATCAGTGCTCTGACTGCAAATCTCTAAGTTCAATCCCTGACCCAGGTGTCACGTGTATCAGTGCTCTGACTGCAAATCTCTAAGTTCAATCCCTGACCCAGGTGTCACGTGTATCAGTGCTCTGACTGCAAATCTCTAAGTTCAATCCCTGACCCAGGTGTCCCCGTGTATCAGTGCTCTGACTGCAAATCTCTAAGTTCAATCCTTGACCCAGGTGTCACGTGTATCAGTGCTCTGACTGCAAATCTCTAAGTTCAATCTCTGACCCAGGTGTCACCATGTATCAGTGCTCTGACTGCAAATCTCTAAGTTCAATCCTTGACCCAGGTGTCACCATGTATCAGTGCTCTGACTGCAAATCTCTAAGTTCAATCTCTGACCCAGGTGTCCCGTG
>NC_136332.1:4774575-4822075 GCF_964198595.1 Lampetra fluviatilis | reverse complement strand
GTGTGCGTGTGTGTGCGTGTGCGTGTGTGTGCATGTGCGTGCGTGTGCGTGCGTGCATGCGTGCGTGTGTGTGCGTGTGCCCCACCTGGGTGTCCTGCAGCTGCGTCTGGACGCTCGCCACGTCCTTGGACAGCTTGAGCACCTTGGTCTCCGTCTGGGTCACGATGGACGTCACGTTGTCCAGCTCCACCTGTCAGCGTCGGCACGGGGGTGCGGGGGAGGGGCGCCGGGGGGGGGCGTGGTGGAGGGTGGGGGGGTCATGGGGGTCACGGTGGGGAGGTCAGTAGGTCAAGAGAGATATAACCTGCATACCCTTGCACGTGGCCACCATGCGGTGATTTCATGCTGCTTGGCGCCACTAACCACACTCCTCTTGGGCTGTGGTCTATGGGTCTCTGTGCAACTCTATGGGTACTCTGTGTAACTCTATGGGTCTCTGTGCAACTCTATGGGTCTCTGTGCAACTCTATGGGTCTCTGTGCAACTCTATGGGTCTCTATGTAACTCTACGGGTCTCTATGTAACTCCATGTGTCTCTATGCAACTCCACGGGTCTCTGTGTAACTCCATGGGTCTCTGTGTAACTCTTTGGGTCTCTATGTAACTCCATGGGTACTCTATGTAACTGTTTGGGTCTCTATGGGTCTCTATGTAACTCTATGGGTCTCTGTGTAACTCTATGGGTCTCTGTGTAAATCTGTGGGTCTCTGTGTAACTCTGTGGGTCTCTGTGTAACTCTATGGGTCTCTGTGTAACTCTGTGGGTCTCTGTGTGACTCTGTGGGTCTCTGTGTGACTCTATGGGTCTCTATGTAACTCTATGGGTCTCTGTGTAACTCTATGGGTCTCTGTGTAAATCTGTGGGTCTCTGTGTAACTCTGTGGGTCTCTGTGTAACTCTATGGGTCTCTGTGTAACTCTGTGGGTCTCTGTGTGACTCTATGGGTCTCTATGTAACTCTATGGGTCTCTATGTATCTCTATGGGTACGCTGTGTAACTCTATGGGTCTCTGTGTAACTCTATGGGTCTCCACGGGTCTCTATGCAACTCCATGGGTCTCTATGTAACTCTATGGGTCTCTATGTATCTCTATGGGTCTCTGTGTAACTCTATAGGTCTCTACGCAACTCCATGGGTCTCTACGCAACTCTATGGGTCTCTATGTAACTCCATGGGTCTCTACGCAACTCTATGGGTCTCTATGCAACTCCGTGGGTCTCTGTTTGCTCGGCGTGCGTCACCTGCAGGCGGGAGGAGCGCTCCACGAGCTCCAGGCGCTCGCGCTCCGTCTCCACGTGCTTGCCCGTCGCCTCTTGCAGCTGCGTCTCGAGCTTCTTGCGCCGGTGCTCGAGGTCGCAGCGCGCCGCCTGCAGCCCCTTGACCTCGTGCACCAGCTCCTGCTTCTCCACCTCCAGGCCCTGCTTCGTTTTCTCCAGGGTCACCTTGGCCTGGGGGCGGAGGTCACGGAGGTCATGGAGGTCAACGGAGGTGGTGGGTGGTGGTTTGTTGGGTGGAGGTGTTGGGTGGTGGTTTGTTGGGTGGGTGGTGGTGTTGAGTGGTGGGTGGAGGTGTTGAGTGGTGGGTGGTGGTGTTGAGTGGTGGGTGGTGGTGTTGAGTGGTGGGTGGAGGTGTTGAGTTATGAGTGGTGGTGTTGAGTGGTGGGTGGAGGTGTTGAGTGGTGGGTGGAGGTGTTGGGTGGTGGGTGGAGGTGTTGAGTGGTGGGTGGAGGTGTTGAGTGGTGGGTGGCGGTGTTGAGTGGGTGGATGGAGGTGTTGAGTTATGAGTGGTGGTGTTGAGTGGTGGGTGGAGGTGTTGAGTAGTGGGTGGAGGTGTTGAGTGGTGGGTGGCGGTGTTGAGTGGGTGGATGGAGGTGTTGAGTTATGAGTGGTGGAGTTGAGTGGCGGTGGGCGCTGACCCTCTTGACGCTCTCCAGCGTCTCGGTCATCTCCTCCAGCGTCTGCGTGTGCTTCTTTCGCATCTCCTGGACTTGCGACTCGTGTGAGCGCACCTCCTCCTCCAGCGCTCGACGCAGCTCCGCCACCTCGTGCTCTCGCTTAGCCCTGAGCCCCGAGAAGGGGGGGGGGGGGGCGGCAATCGGAAGGGGGGGCGGATGTGTTACCCAGAATGCCGAGCGTGGTTTTGGGGGAAAGGTGACTCGCAGAGACCCATAGACACACACAGAGACCCGTAGACTCACACAGAGACCCATAGACTCACACAGAGACCCGTAGACTCACACAGAGAGACATAGACTCACATAGAGGCACATAGACTCACACAAAGACCCATAGACACACACAGAGACCCGTAGACTCACACAGAGACCCGTAGACTCACATAGAGGCACATAGACTCACACAGAGACACATAGACACATAGAGACCCATAGACTCACACAGAGACCCATAGACTCACACAGAGACCCATAGACTCACACAGAGACACATAGACTCACACAGAGACCCGTAGACTCACACAGAGAGACATAGACTCACACAGAGACCCGTAGACTCACACAGGGAACAATAGACTCACACAGAGACCCATAGACTCACACAGAGGCCAATAAACTCGCACAGACCCATAGACTCTATTTAAGCTGTCAAGGCGCTCTTCCCCCCTCCATCCCAGTTTAAATAGACGCTCCAAGCCTGGGGTGTGTCATTCAGACTCTGTCTTCTCGACAGACCTGTTCTCCACCTGAGGACGGCTGCTTGCGTTGTGGCCGAAACGTCGTGAGAATTATTTTATTATGTTTTATTTTTATTATTTTATTATTTCTCTTCTACGTGACTTTACCGAAAGAACCAAGAAGATGAATCCCTGCAGTCACGAAAGCTTTAAGTCGTGAGAATTATTTTATTTTATAATATTTTTTTTAGCTTTCAATATTTTAAATTTATTTTTAACTTAATTGTATTTTTAAATCCTTTATATTAAGTTAACTTGCTTGCGCGCTTACGACCGTGCAAATCTTTCGGTCGTTTTTTAACCCACTTCCGTGATCCAATCGAGCTGACATTTTGCACACAGACTCGTTGTGCGTGACAATTTATTTTCGTGAAAACATTTTTAAAATTTTTTACACTTTTTAGGAAAAAAAAAATTAGATTTAATGACCAATTGCTTAATGGTGGCAGGCAATCATCTGACCCATAGGTGGCAGCCATGTCAAGCCAGAGGACGAGAGGACTCTAGCCGCCCGTTTCAAAGACCAATGTGGGCTGGGTTGTGGCCCACTGAACACGCATATAAAGGATTTATAGTGAAAAACTTTGTTTTTACGGGTTAATGTTTTATTCTCTACCTACGCGACATCACCCAAACGAACCAAGCACGTGCTAATTCATCTTCTTGGTTCTTTCGGTAAAGTGACTTTACCGAAAGAACCAAGAAGATGAATCCCTGCAGTCACGAAAGCTTTAAATCGAAATTTACACGTGCTAATTCCTTCGTTGGCGAAAGTCTCAAAGTCGTCGCGCGATCGACGGCCGCGATCACGCGACGGGCAAGCGGATCAGGCGGCGCCACCTGAGCTCCTGCTGTGCGGCGGTGGTGTCCAGGGTGTCCTCCAGCTCCGTCTTGAGCGCCTCCAGCTCCTCGCCCAGGTCTCGCTTGAGCTTCTCCACCTTGGCACGAGCCGCCCGCTCCGCCTCCAGGTCCTCCTGCAGCTCGGCGAGCTGCGCCTGCAGCTCGCGCACCAACTTGAGCGCGCTCGTCTTCTGCGCCGCCTCGTCGTCACCCCTGGGGGGGGCGGGGGGGGCGGGAGGGTGAGTCGGACGATGGGCGCGATGATGACGATGGTGGTGGTGGTGGTGGTGATGATAGTGGTGCTGGTGATAATAGTGATGATGGTGGTGGTGGTGGTGGTTATGATGGTGGTGATGGTGATGATGAAAGTGGTGGTGATGATGATGGTGGTGGTGGTGGTGGTGGTGATGATGATGGTGGTGGTGGTGATGATGGTGCTGGTGATGGTGGTGATGATGACGGTGGTGGTGAAGATAGTGGTGGTGGTGATAGTGATGACGGTGATGGTGATGGTGGTGATAGTGATAGTGATGACGATGGTGGTGATAGTGATGACAATGATGATGATGGTGGTGGTGATAGTGATGATGGTTGTGGTGATGATAGTGATGACGGTGATGGTGGTGATGGTGATGATGATGGTGGTGATGATGATGGTGGTGGTGGTGATGGTGGTGATGATGGTGATGATGGTGGTGGCGGTGATGATGATGGTGGTGGTGGTGATGATGATGATGGTGGTGATGGTGGTGATGATGGTGTTGGTGGTGATGATGATGATGGTGGTGATAATGATGATGATGGTAGTGATGATGATGATGATGGTGATGATAATGGTGATGATAATGATGGTGATGATATTGATGACAATGATAACGATTAACATAATCATCATGATGGTGACGATGTCGATTGTGACAACAAAACTAAGCCACACAGCAGACGGTCAAGGGGTTGTAGGTGGAAGTATGGGACATGGATCGAGCCCACGACCTCCTGCACACCAGGCGAGGTAGCGAACATCTCCTAGCCACCGTGATGATGATGAGAGAGAGAGACACGCAAACTCCAAATATACAGCAGCAGGCGTCAGGGGTTCGGGATCGAACCCACGACCTCCTGTAGACCAGGCGAGGTAGTTAACATCTCCTAGCCACCGTGATGATGATGAGAGAGAGAGACACGCAAACTCCAATTATACAGCAGCAGGCGTCAGGGTCGGGATCGAACCCACGACCCCCTGTACACCAGGCGAGGTAGTTAACATCTCCTAGCCACCGTGATGATGATGAGAGAGAGAGAGACACGCAAACTCCAAATATACAGCAGCAGGCGTCAGGGTCGGGATCGAACCCCCGACCTCCTGTAGACCAGGCGAGGTAGTTAACATCTCCTAGCCACCGTGATGATGATGAGAGAGAGAGAGACACGCAAACTCCAATTATACAGCAGCAGGCGTCAGGGTCGGGATCGAACCCAAGACCCCCTCTGCACACCAGGCGAGGTCGTGAACATCTCCTAGCTACCGTGATGATGATGATGATAATAATGGTGATGATAATGATGGTGATGATGGTGATGATAATGATGGTGATGATGTTGATGACAATGATGACGATTAACATAATGATCATGATGGTGACGATGTCGATTGTGAAAACTAAACAACACAGCAGACGGTGCAGAGAAAAGTGAGTTGCTGGTGCAAGTAAGTGTCGTGGATTGAACCCACGACCTCCTGCACACCAGGCGAGGTAGTGAACATCTCCAAGTCACCGTGATGATGATTGTGATGATAGTGATGATGGTGGTGATAATGATGATGGTGTTGGTGATGGTAGTGGTGATGGTGTTGGTGACTGTAGTGAAGTCACCATGGATGGGTGCAGTGGCTCTTTGATAATGATGGTGGTGGTGGTGATGATGATGATAGTGGTGGTGATGATGATCATGATGGTGGTGATGATGATTGATGATGATGGTGGTGATGATGATGATGGAAGTGGTGTTGGTGATGATGATGATGATGGTGGTGATGGTGGTGGTGGTGGTGTTTGTGAGAGTGCGTGTATAGCAGCAGGAGTGGTGGTGGTGATGATGATGATGGTGGTGATGATGGTGATGATGATGATGATGGTGGTGATGATGGTGATGATGATGATGATGGTGATGATGATGATGGTGGTGATGGTGGTGATGGTGGTGGTGGTGGTGGTGTTTGTGAGAGTGCGTGTATAGCAGCAGGAGTGGTGGTGGTGATGATGATGGTGGTGATGATGGTGGTGATGATGATGATGATGGTGGTGATGATGGTGATGATGGTGGTGTTTGTGAGAGTGCGTGTATAGCAGCAGGAGTGGTGGTGGTGATGATGATGATGGTAGTGGTGTTGGTGATGATGATGATGATGGTGGTGTTGGTGATGATGATGGTCAAGGGGTTGTAGGTGCAAGTTAGGGTCGTGGATTGAACCCACGACCTCCTGCACACCAGGCGAGGTCGTGAACGTCTCCTGGGTCACTGCGTACCGTGCGGTGGCCGCCTGCAGCTCGTGCTCCTTCTTGGCGAGCTGCGCTTTGAGGTCCTCGATCTGCCGCTGCAGCTCAGCGATGTGGTCCTGCAGGTCGGAGCCCTCGGCCTCCAGCTTCCGCTTGGACTTCTCCAGCTCCTGCCGCGACTTCTCCTCGTCCTTGAGACGGTCTGCGGGCGGGACGAGAGACACGGTGAGATGGGGAGAGAGTGAGAGAGACGGGGAGATGGGGAGAGAGAGAGACACGAGAGATGGGGAGAGAGTGAGAGAGATGGGGAGAGATTGAGAGAGACGTAGAGAGATGGGGAGAGAGTGAGAGAGATGGGGAGAGAGTGAGAGAGATGGGGAGATGGGGAGAGAGTGAGAGATGGGGAGAGAGTGAGAGAGATGGGGAGAGAGTGAGAGAGATGGGGAGATGGGGAGAGAGTGAGAGAGATGGGGAGATGGGGAGAGAGTGAGAGAGATGGGGAGAGAGTGAGAGAGATGGGGAGATGGGGAGAGAGTGAGAGAGATGGGGAGAGAGTGAGAGAGATGGGGAGATGGGGAGAGAGTGAGAGATGGGGAGAGAGTGAGAGAGATGGGGAGAGAGTGAGAGAGATGGGGAGATGGGGAGAGAGTGAGAGATGGGGAGAGAGTGAGAGAGATGGGGAGAGAGTGAGAGAGATGGGGAGATGGGGAGAGAGTGAGAGAGATGGGGAGATGGGGAGAGAGTGAGAGAGATGGGGAGAGAGTGAGAGAGATGGGGAGATGGGGAGAGAGTGAGAGAGATGGGGAGAGAGTGAGAGAGACGTAGAGAGATGGGGAGAGAGTGAGAGAGATGGGGAGAGAGTGAGAGAGATGGAGAGATGGGGAGAGAGTGAGAGAGATGGGGAGATGGGGAGAGAGTGAGAGAGATGGGGAGATGGGGAGACAGTGAGAGAGAGAGACACGGAGAGAGAGATGGGGAGAGAGTGAGAGAGATGGGGAGATGGGGAGACAGTGAGAGAGAGAGACACGGAGAGAGAGATGGGGAGAGAGTGAGAGAGATGGGGAGATGGGGAGAGAGTGAGAGAGATGGGGAGAGAGTGAGAGAGATGGGGAGATGGGGAGACAGTGAGAGAGAGAGACACGGAGAGAGAGATGGGGAGAGAGTGAGAGAGATGGGGAGATGGGGAGAGAGTGAGAGAGATGGGGAGAGAGTGAGAGAGATGGGGAGATGGGGAGAGAGTGAGAGATGGGGAGAGAGTGAGAGAGATGGGGAGATGGGGAGAGAGTGAGAGATGGGGAGAGAGTGAGAGAGATGGGGAGAGAGTGAGAGAGATGGGGAGATGGGGAGAGAGTGAGAGATGGGGAGAGAGTGAGAGAGATGGGGAGATGGGGAGAGAGTGAGAGAGATGGGGAGATGGGGAGAGAGTGAGAGAGATGGGGAGAGAGTGAGAGAGATGGGGAGATGGGGAGAGAGTGAGAGATGGGGAGAGAGTGAGAGAGATGGGGAGATGGGGAGAGAGTGAGAGATGGGGAGAGAGTGAGAGAGATGGGGAGAGAGTGAGAGAGATGGGGAGATGGGGAGAGAGTGAGAGATGGGGAGAGAGTGAGAGAGATGGGGAGATGGGGAGAGAGTGAGAGAGATGGGGAGATGGGGAGAGAGTGAGAGAGATGGGGAGAGAGTGAGAGAGATGGGGAGATGGGGAGAGAGTGAGAGATGGGGAGAGAGTGAGAGAGATGGGGAGATGGGGAGAGAGTGAGAGATGGGGAGAGAGTGAGAGAGATGGGGAGAGAGTGAGAGAGATGGGGAGATGGGGAGAGAGTGAGAGATGGGGAGAGAGTGAGAGAGATGGGGAGATGGGGAGAGAGTGAGAGAGATGGGGAGATGGGAGAGAGTGAGAGAGATGGGGAGAGAGTGAGAGAGATGGGGAGATGGGGAGAGAGTGAGAGATGGGGAGAGAGTGAGAGAGATGGGGAGATGGGGAGAGAGTGAGAGATGGGGAGAGAGTGAGAGAGATGGGGAGATGGGGAGAGAGTGAGAGAGATGGGGAGAGAGTGAGAGAGATGGGGAGATGGGGAGAGAGTGAGAGAGATGGGGAGATGGGGAGAGAGTGAGAGATGGGGAGAGAGTGAGAGAGATGGGGAGATGGGGAGAGAGTGAGAGAGATCGGGAGATGGGGAGAGAGTGAGAGATGGGGAGAGAGTGAGAGAGAGAGACACACGGAGAGAGAGATGGGGAGAGACACTGAGAGAGAGATGGGGAGGGAGAGAGAGAGACGTAGAGAGATGGGAAGTGAGTGAGAGATACATTGAGAGAGAGATGGGCGCAGAGAGAGACGGAGAGAGACACACAGAAAAATATATGGAGATAGAAAAAAAAGATAAAACCGATTGAGAGTTCATCTTGTCGATGAACCAGGTGGATTTTGCCCTCCACCCCCCTCCCCGCCCCACCCCTCCCCCCCAGGGTGTCACGGCCGCCCCCCGAGTGATCGTGAGCGAGGCGCGTGGCGAGTGGGAGGCGCTCACCCTCCATGTCGGCGATGATGGCGTCCTGCTTGGCCTTGGCCTTGCTCAGCGACTTCACCTTCTCTTCCTCCTCCGCCAGGTGCGACGTGAACTCGGCCACACGCTCCTCCAGCTGCTTCTTCTCCTGCGGGCGGCGACGACGAGCGACGACGGTGAGCGACGGTGAGCGACGGTGAGCGACGGTGAGCGACGGTAGCATCGACACCGTCGTCGTCATCGTCGTCATCATCGGTGTCATCGGCAGCGTCAATAGAAACCGTCGTCATCATCGTCGTCATCAGTGTCACCCGCACCATCGTTAGCAACGTCTTCATCATCGTCGTCATCAGTGTCGCCCGCACCATCGTCATCGTCGTCGTCATCGTCATCGTCGTCGCCATCAATGTCATCATCGTCGTAATCATCGTCGTCATCGTCGTCATCGGCATCGTCATCAATGTCATCATCGTCGTCATCATCGTCGTCACCAGTGTCACCCGGACCATCGTCATCAACGTCATCATCGTCGTCATCGTCGTCATCATCGTCGTCATCGTCGTCATCATCGTCGTCATCGGCGTCACTGGTGTCATCACGATGTCACTGTTATCTTTCCCCCGCGCCTCCGATCAGCACGGTCGGCTACGTATGGCGCGAAAGAAGTTCAACGCACAGTCCACGCAGCACCGGCGCCGTCATGAGTGCCATCAGCAGCCTTAGCAGCATCGCCACTGTCAGCACCATTCACAGCATCAGCGCAACTCTCCATCATCATCATCATCATCGTCATCATCGTCATCGTCATCATCGTCACCAGTGTCACCCGCACCATCGTCATCAATGCCATCATCGTCGTCGTAATCGGCGTCGTCATCAATGTCGTCATCGTCGTCATCATCAGCGTCACCCGAACCATCGTCAGCAACGTCATCGTCGTCATCATCGTCGTCACCAGTGTCACCCACACCATCATCAGCAACTTCATCATCGTCATCATCGTCGTCATCATCGTCATCATCGTCGTCATCATCGTCATCATCGTCGTCATCATCGTCATCATCGTCGTCGTCATCGTCATCATCATCGTCATCGTCGTCGTCTTCAGCGGCAGCAGCTAAGGAGTCATCATCGTGATGGTCATCGTCATCATCGTCGTCATCGTCGTCATCATCGTCGTCATCATCGTCGTCGTCATCGTCATCATCATCGTCGTCATCGTCGTCATCATCGTCATCATCATCGTCATCATCGTCATCATCGTCGTCATCATCGTCGTCGTCATCGTCATCATCATCGTCATCATCGTCATCATCGTCATCGTCATCATCATCGTCGTCATCGTCGTCATCATCGTCATCATCATCGTCATCATCGTCATCATCGTCGTCATCATCGTCGTCGTCATCGTCATCATCATCGTCATCATCATCGTCATCGTCATCATCATCACCATCGTCAGCAACGTCATCATCATCGTCGTCATCGTCGTCTTCAGCGGCAGCAGCTAAGGAGTGATCATCGTGATGGTCATCGTCATCGTCGTCGTCATCGTCGTCATCGTCGTCATCATCGTCGTCGTCATCGTCGTCGTCATCGTCGTCATCGTCGTCATCGTCGTCATCGTGATGGTCATCGTCATCGTCGTCGTCATCGTCGTCATCGTGATGGTCATCGCGAGCGCCTCGTTGGCTCCGTGCGTGCCGGGTGTGCGTCGACCTCTGACCTTGCCCAGCTTGCTGTGCTGGTCATCCAGCATGATGAGGTCCTCCTCCATCTTCTTGATCTTGGACTCGGCTGTGACCTTCTCCAGCTGCAGCTTCTGGCGCGCCGTCTCCTCCTCATCCAGCTGGTCCTCTAGGTCCTGTGGGGGGTGACGCGTGATCGTCGTCATCGTCGTCGTCGTCGTCGTCGTCGTCACACCATCTCATCACCACCACCACCACATCATCAGCATCATCACACCATCTCACCACCACCACCACCACGACATCATCAGCATCATCACACCATCTCATCACCACCACCACCACCACGATATAATCAGCATCATCACACCATCTCACCACCACCACCATCACGATATCATCAGCATCATCACACCATCTCACCACCACCACCACCACGACATCATCAGCATCATCACACCATCTCATCACCACCACCACCACCACCACCACGATATCATCAGCATCATCACACCATCTCACCACCACCACCACCACCACCACCACGACATCATCAGCATCATCACACCATCTCATCACCACCACCACCACCACATCATCAGCATCATCACACCATCTCATCACCACCACCACCACCACATCATCATCAGCATCATCACACCATCTCACCACCACCACCACCACCACGACATCATCAGCAGCATCACACCATCTCACCACCACCACCACCACCACGATATCATCAGCATCATCACACCATCTCATCACCACCACCACCACCACATCATCAGCATCATCACAACGTCTCACCACCACCACCACCACCACCACATCATCAGCATCATCACACCATCTCATCACCACCACCACATCATCAGCATCATCACACCATCTCATCACCACCACCACCACATCATCAGCATCATCACAACGTCTCACCACCACCACCACCACATCATCAGCATCATCACACCATCTCATCACCACCACCACATCATCAGCATCATCACACCATCTCATCACCACCACCACCACCACATAATCAGCATCATCACACCATCTCACCACCACCACATCATCAGCATCATCACACCATCTCATCACCACCACCACATCATCAGCATCATCACACCATCTCATCACCACCACCACCACCACATCATCAGCATCATCACACCATCTCATCACCACCACCACCACCACCACGACATCATCAGCATCATCACAACGTCTCATCACCACCACCACCACCACATCATCAGCATCATCACAACGTCTCACCACCACCACCACGATATCATCAGCATCATCACAACGTCTCATCACCACCACCACCACATCATCAGCATCATCACACCATCTCATCCCCACCACCACGATATCATCAGCATCATCAGCATCATCACAACATCACCACCACCACCACCACGATATCATCATTGTCATCATCATCATCAAAGTACAATATCATTGTCGTCGTCATCATCAGCATCATCACAACATCTTATCATCACCATTATCATCACCACCACCACCACCACAATAGGATCATTGTCATCATCATCATCACCACCACCACCACAATAGGATCATTGTCATCATCATCATCACCACCACCACCACAATAGGATCATTGTCATCATCATCATCACTACCACCACCACAATAGGATCATTGTCATCATCATCATCACCACCACCACCACAATAGGATCATTGTCATCATCATCATCACTACCACAACATTTCATCATCATCATTATCATCACCACCACCACCACAATAGGATCATTGTCATCATCATCATCACCACCACCACCACAATAGAATCATTGTCATCATCATCATCACCACCACCACCACAATAGGATCATTGTCATCATCATCATCACCACCACCACCACAATAGGATCATTGTCATCATCATCATCACCACCACCACCACAATAGAATCATTGTCATCATCATCATCATCACCACCACCACCACAATAGGATCATTGTCATCATCATCATCATCACCACCACCACCACAACATCCCATCATCATCATCATCGTCATCACAGCATCTCACTGACAGGTAAGGGGTTGGTGTTTGCGTTTCTCCCTTGTGGTGGGACTTTGTAGGATGAACGTCGACATTCATAAGGGGCACGGGAGTGGGGGGGGGCGGTGGGTGACCAACTAAGAGTGGGGGGGGGCACCGCTAAGGGGTCTACTGGTGACATATTCTTAGTTTTTGTCGGTAAAGTCACGTAGATAAAACATATATTATATTATTCCATTATAATTTTTTTTTTTTACCTACGTGACTTTACCGAAAAAAAACCGAAGCATATGAATCCTTGCGGTCACGAAAGCTTCAAATCTAGAATCTCCAGGTGACGTCAGCTGCACCTGCAGGTGCCGCTGACGTCACCTGTAGGGACTTGGGGAGGGAGGGAGGGAGGGGCACCGCTAAGGGGTCTACAGGTGACATCTTACTGGTAGGAACGAAGTGAACCAGCCTACAATAGATTGTATCGTCCGTCCGTCCGATGTCCGATTAGGTGTATCAACATCGCCCCCTACTGCAAACACTTGGCAGGACCCTACAAAAACCTTTAGACTCAGTGAGGCTTTCCTGGCTAAACAAGTGTAACATTCCCTTATAATTCCCTGAGATAGCTTTTAATTAAAACATTTAAATAAAAAATTAACTCACAGCGGCCTAAAGCCTACAGCTAGGCCTAAAGCCTAGAACTAGGCCTCAAACTCTCCCTTCGTATCGTACCCCCGCGTGTGTGAAAGGGAGTTAATGTTTAACAATGTTACATCCCCTCATGTTTTTTTCAAACAGAAACATTTACATTTAAAGCTTTTACATTAATAATTAAAACATTTAAATTACAAATTTACTCACAGCGGCCTAAAGCCTACAGCTAGGCCTAAAGCCTAGAACTAGGCCTCAAACTCTCCCTTCGTATCGTCCGATTAGGTGGAGCAGCATCGCCCCCCACTGCAAACACTTGGCAGGACCCTACAAAACCCTTTAGACTCAGTGAGGCTTTCCTGGCTAAACAAGTGTCATAATACATTATGTTTATGTTCTTTGGTTATTCGTTCCTACCAGCCCACCCCGCAGGGACCTGTTCTTAGTTTGTTTCGGTAAAGTCACGTAGATAAAACATATGATATTATATTATTATATTACATCTTTTTTTTACCTACGTGACTTTACCGAAAAAACCGAAGCATATGAATCCTTGCGGTCACGAAAGCTTCAAATCTAGAATCTCCAGGTGACGTCAGCTGCACCTGCAGGTGCTGCTGACGTCACCTGTAGGGACGTGGGGAGGGAGGGAGGGGGGGCACCGCTAAGGGGTCTACAGGTGACATATTCTTAGTTTCTTTCGGTAAAGTCACGTAGGTAAAACATATTATGTAATTTTATTACATTATTACATTTGTTCATTTCATTTTTATTTCATTAATTTTTTTTACCCACGTGACTTTACCGAAAAAACCGAAGCATATGAATCCTTGCGGTCACGAAAGCTTCAAATCTAGAATCTCCAGGTGACGTCAGCTGCACCTGCAGGTGCTGCTGACGTCACCTGTAGGGACGTGGGGAGGGAGGGAGGGGGGGCACCGCTAAGGGGTCTACAGGTGACATATTCTTAGTTTCTTTCGGTAAAGTCACGTAGGTAAAACATTATATTATATTATTACATTATAATTTGTTTTTTTTTTTTACTTTTTTTTCACCTACGTGACTTTACCGAAAAAACCGAAGCATATGAATCCTTGCGGTCACGAAAGCTTCAAATCTAGAATCTCCAGGTGACGTCAGCTGCACCTGCAGGTGCAGCTGCATCTTCTTCTTGTCGAGCGCCAGCGTCTGCGAGCGTTCCTCCTCCTCCTCGACGCGTGACTCCAGCTCGTGCAAGATCTCCTCCAGCTCCTGGCGCTTCACCTCGAGACGGACACGCATCTCCTCCGCCTCGGCACACAGCTCGATCTCCGCCTGCAGCTGCTCCGCCAGGATCTGCTTCTCGTCTACCAGCTGCCGGGTGAAGCGTTGTGTGAGCGTGTGAGAGTGTGTGAGAGTGTGTGTGAGTGTGTGAGAGGGTGTGTGTGTGTGTGTGAGCATGTGTGAGCGTGTGTGTGAGAGTGTGTGAGAGTGTGTGTGTGTGAGCGAGTGTGTGTGTGTGATTGGGAGCGTGTGTGTGTGAGAGCGTGTGTGTGAGAGCGTGTGTGTGTGAGCGTGTGTGTGAGTGTGAGAGTGTGCGTGTGTGTGTGTGTGTGAGCGTGTGTGTGAGCGTGAGTGTGTGTGAGTGTGTGTGTGTGATGGTGTGTGTGAGTGTGTGTGTGAGTGTGTGTGTGAGAGTGTGTGTGAGTGTGTGTGTGAGAGTGTGTGTGTGTGAGAGTGTGTGTGTGTGTGTGTGTGAGCGTGTGTGTGAGAGTGTGAGAGGGTGTGTGTGTGTGCGTGTGAGAGTGTGTGAGAGTGTGTGTGAGTGTGTGAGAGGGTGTGTGTGTGTGTGTGTGAGAGTGTGTGTGAGTGTGTGTGTGTGAGCGTGTGTGAGCGTGTGTGAGTGTGTGAGAGTGTGTGAGTGTGTGTGTGAGAGTGTGTGTGTGAGCGTGTGTGAGCGTGTGTGTGTGAGCGTGTGAGAGTGTGTGAGAGTGTGTGTGAGTGTGTGAGTGTGTGTGTGAGTGTGTGTGTGTGAGTGTGTGTGTGAGAGTGAGTGTGTGTGTGAGAGTGTGTGTGTGAGTGAGAGTGTGTGTGTGTGTGAGCGAGTGTGTGTGTGTGAGTGTGAGCGGGTGTGAGCGTGTGTGTGAGTGTGTGAGTGTGTGAGCGTGTGTGTGAGAGTGTGTGTGTGAGCGTGTGTGAGCGTGTGTGTGAGAGTGTGTGAGAGTGTGTGTGTGTGAGCGAGTGTGTGTGTGTGATTGGGAGCGTGTGTGTGTGAGAGCGTGTGTGTGTGAGCGTGTGTGTGAGTGTGAGAGTGTGCGTGTGTGTGTGTGTGTGAGCGTGTGTGTGAGCGTGAGTGTGTGTGAGTGTGTGTGTGTGATGGTGTGTGTGAGTGTGTGTGTGAGTGTGTGTGTGAGAGTGTGTGTGAGTGTGTGTGTGAGAGTGTGTGTGTGTGAGAGTGTGTGTGTGTGAGTGTGTGTGTGAGAGTGTGTGTGTGAGAGTGTGTGTGAGAGTGTGTGTGAGTGTGTGTGAGTGTGTGTGAGTGTGTGTGATGGTGTGTGTGAGTGTGTGTGTGAGTGTGTGTGTGAGTGTGTGTGTGAGAGTGTGTGTGAGTGTGTGTGTGAGAGTGTGTGTGTGTGAGAGTGTGTGTGTGTGAGTGTGTGTGTGAGAGTGTGTGTGTGAGAGTGTGTGTGAGAGTGTGTGTGAGTGTGTGAGTGTGTGTGTGAGCGCGTGTGTGCGTGTGTGTGAGCGTGTGTGTGCGTGTGTGTGAGCGTGTGTGTGAGTGTGTGTATGAGAGTGTGTGTGCACGCGTGCATGTGAGCGCGTGCGTGTGTGCGCGTGAGCGTGTGTGCACGTGTGATTGAGCGTGTGTGTGTGTTTGTGTGAGTGTGTGAGTGAGCGTGTGTGTGTTTGTGTGAGTGTGTGAGTGAGCGTGTGTGTGCACGCGTGCGTGTGTGCGCGTGAGCGTGTGTGCACGTGTGATTGAGCGTGTGTGTGTGTGTTTGTGTGAGTGTATGAGTGAGCGTGTGTGTGTGTTTGTATGTGTGAGTGAGCGTGTGTGTGTGTGTGCGTGTGTGTGCATGTGTGTGTGCGCGTGTGAGCATGCGTGCAGCGTGGGAGAGACAAGCAGACGGACGTGTGGATAAGTGGACGTAGGAGATGCAGACGGACACACGGATGAGCATAGGATGGATAAGGTGACACACACAGACACACACCCCTGTACACACTCACCTGTACACACATACACCTGTACACACTCACCTGGCACACACACACCTGTACACACACACACCTGTACACACATTCACCTGTACACACACCTGTACACACACTCACCTGTACACACACTCACCTGTACACACATACACCTGTACACACACCTGTACACACACCTGTACACACACTCACCTGTACACACACATACACATATCTGTACACACACCTGTACACACACACGCACCTGTACACACACCTGTACACTCACTTGTACACACACACACCTGTACACACACACACACCTGTACACACACACACCTGTACACACACTCACCTGTACACACACACACCTGACACACACACACACACCTGTCCGTGCTTGGACTCCAGCTCGTGCAGCATGTACACACACACACACACACCTGTACACACACTCACCTGTACACACACTCACCTGTACACACACACCTGTACACACACACACACCTGTACACACACTCACCTGTACACACACTCACCTGTACACACACACCTGTACACACACACACACCTGTACACACCTGTACACACACACACACACACCTGTACACACACTCACCTGTCCGTGCTTGGACTCCAGCTCGTGCAGCATGGCCTCTGCCCTCTGCTGCCTCTCTCGCGTCATCTTCAGCTCCTCGTCGCGAGCTTGCAGCTCCTCTTCCTGACGGGTCACCTGCAGGAGCGGCTTCACCTGCACGCACACAGACAAAGGTGCCCCGCGTAGCCTTGCATCGAAGGGGCAAGTGCCGTTCGCGGGTAGCAGCGCCAGGGCCGGATTAAGATTCTAGATTTGAAGCTTTCGTGACCGCGAGGATTCAGGTTTTTTGGGTAAAGTCACGTAGGTAGAAATGAAAGTAAATAATATAAATATTAATTAGAAATAAAATAAAATAATCCGGATTAAGATGTTGTGTGCCCCCCCCCCTGGGCTACAGGATACCGTGAGCCCCCCCCCTCCCCCCAGTAATATTTTCAAAAGTAAAACAAAGTTAAAGAAAAATAACATTTCGATTTAAAGCTTTCGTGACTGCAGCAGGGATTCATCTTCTTGGTTCTTTCGGTAAAGTCACGCAGAAGGGAAATAATAACATGATAAAAAATATTGTTTTATATTTATATTATTTTATTATTTTCCTTCTATATAAAAGAATGTAAATTTGTTTTATATTTTTATTATTTTATTATTTCCCTTCTATATAAAATAATAAAATATTGTTTTATATTTTTATTATTTTATTATTTCCCTTTTACTTGACTTTACCGAAAGAACCAAGAAACAAAAAATTACGAGTCTACCAACAAATACAAAAAAAATTCGGCATTCACAAATAAAATCACTTTTCACTTCTAGATTTGAAGCTTTCGTGACTGCAAGTAAATTCTTAGGTTTTTTCGGTAAAGTCACGTAGGTAAAAAAATCAAGTCAAATTTTACTTGATTACAGCAATCGTGCTGTGACGGTTCCACCTGAAGACGGAGGCTTGTGTTGCCTCCGAAACGTCGTGATTTTTATTTTATTTTTATTTATTTTAATTTTTTACTTGATACAGCTATCGTGCTGTGACGGTTCCACCTGAAGACGGAAGCTTGTGTTGCCTCCGAAACGTCGTGATTTTTATTTTATTTTTATTTATTTTAATTTTTTACTTGATACAGCTATCGTGCTGTGACGGTTCCACCTGAAGACAGAAGCTTGTGTTGCCTCCGAAACGTCGTGATTTTTATTTTATTTTTATTTATTTTAATTTTTTACTTGATACAGCAATCGTGCTGTGACGGTTCCACCTGAAGACGGAAGCTTGTGTTGCCTCCGAAACGTCGTGATATTTATTTTATTTTTATTTATTTAAATTTTTTACTTGATACAGCAATCGTGTTGTGACGGTTCCACCTGAAGACAGAAGCTTGTGTTGCCTCCGAAACGTCGTGATTTTTATTTTATTTTTTATTTATTTAAATTTTTACTTGATTACAGCAATCGTGCTGTGACGGTTCCACCTGAAGACGGAAGCTTGTGTTGCCTCCGAAACGTCGTGATTTTTATTTTATTTTTATTTATTTAAATGTTTTACTTGATACAGCAATCGTGCTGTGACGGTTCCACCTGAAGACGGAGGCTTGTGTTGCCTCCGAAACGTCGTGATTTTTATTTTATTTTTATTTATTTAAATGTTTTACTTGATACAGCAATCGTGCTGTGACGGTTCCACCTGAAGACGGAAGCTTGTGTTGCCTCCGAAACGTCGTGATTTTTATTTTATTTTTATTTATTTAAATGTTTTACTTGATACAGCAATCGTGCTGTGACGGTTCCACCTGAAGACGGAAGCTTGTGTTGCCTCCAAAACGTCGTGATTTTTATTTTATTTTTATTTATTTAAATTTTTTACTTGATACAGCAATCGTGCTGTGACGGTTCCACCTGAAGACGGAGGCTTGTGTTGCCTCCGAAACGTCGTGATTTTTATTTTATTTTTATTTATTTTATTTTTTTACTTGATACAGCAATCGTGCTGTGACGGTTCCACCTGAAGACGGAGGCTTGTGTTGCCTCCAAAACGTCGTGATTTTTATTTTATTTTTATTTATTTTAATTTTTTACTTGATACAGCAATCGTGCTGTGACGGTTCCACCTGAAGACGGAGGCTTGTGTTGCCTCCGAAACGTCGTGATTTTTATTTTATTTTTATTTATTTTATTTTTTTACTTGATACAGTAATCGTGCTGTGACGGTTCCACCTGAAGACGGAGGCTTGTGTTGCCTCCGAAACGTCGTGATTTTTATTTTATTTTTATTTATTTTAATTTTTTACTTGATACAGTTATCGTGCTGTGACGGTTCCACCTGAAGACGGAAGCTTGTGTTGCCTCCGAAACGTCGTGATTTTTATTTTATTTTTATTTTACTTTTATTAATTTAGATTTTATTTTATCTACGTGACTTTTCACTTCATCTCTCCAGCAGGCCCTTAAAGACGCCCCGTGCCTTAATCCGTCCGCCTTTGTCTCCCCGAGTGGAGGGGCAAGGCTCACGGTGGAGAAGCGAGTTCGAGACGCGTCACCACTTTCGTTACCCTTCAAATATTCGGTGAAATTTTAAAGGTGGAGGGAGCTTTTCTTGTTTTTACTTCAGCCGATGTGTGTAACGCGTCGCTTTTGTGTTTGCCATTGAGGGTGGTGTGTGTGTGTGTGTGGGGGTGGGTGGGGGTGGGTGTGTGTGTGTGTGTGTGGGGGTGGGTGGGGGGCAGTCAGAATCAGAATATGTATTTAGACTGCAGGAGGAATCCGATGAGCTATGAAGCTCTTCGTCCAGTCGGTGCACGTGGGTCAAGACGTCACAACAACAAACGTCACAGGAGGGTAGGTGGGGCATGGTGGGGTGGGGCATGGTGGGGTGGGGGTGGCTGTGGTGGGGGGGGGTGGGGGGGTGTGTTGGGGGGGGTGGTGGGGGGGGGGTGGTGAGGGGTGTGTGTTGGGGGTGGTGGGGGGGTGTGTGTTGGGGGTGGTGGGGGTGGTGGGGGTGGTAGGGGAGGTGTGGTGGGGGTGGTGTGTTGTGGGTGTTGGGGGTGGCTGGGGTGGTGGGGGGGTGGGGGTGGTGTGTTGGGGGTGGTGGGGGTGGGGGGGTGGTGGGGGGGGGGTGGTGTGTTGAGGGTGGCTGGGGTGGTGGGGGGTGGTGGGGGGTGGTGGGGGGGGGGTGGGTGGCTGGGGTGGTGGGGGGTGGTGAGGGTGGTGTGTTGTGGGTGGCTGGGGTGGTGGGGGGGTGGTGTGTTGTGGGTGGCTGGGGTGGTGGGGGAGATGGGGGTGGTGTGTTGTGGGTGGCTGGGGTGGTGGGGGGTGGTGGGGGGTGGTGTGTTGTGGGTGGCTGGGGTGGTGGGGGGTGGTGGGGGGGGTGTTGTGGGTGGTGGGGGGTGGTGGGGGGGTGTGTGTTGGGGGGGGGTGGTGGGGGGGGTGGTGAGGGGTGTGTGTTGGGGGTGGTGGGGGGGTGTGTGTTGGGGGTGGTGGGGGTGGTGGGGGTGGTAGGGGTGGTGTGGTGGGGGTGGTGTGTTGAGGGTGGTGGGGGTGGGGGGGTGGTGGGGGGGGGGTGGTGTGTTGAGGGTGGCTGGGGTGGTGGGGGGTGGTGGGGGGTGGTGGGGGGGGTGGGGGTGGTGTGTTGTGGGTGGCTGGGGTGGTGGGGGGTGGTGGGGGGGTGTTGTGGGTGGCTGGGGTGGTGGGGGGTGGTGGGGGTGGTGTGTTGTGGGTGGCTGGGGTGGTGGGGGGTGGTGGGGTGGTGTGTTGTGGGTGGCTGGGGTGGTGGGGGGTGGTGGGGGGGGTGTTGTGGGTGGCTGGGGTGGTGGGGGGTGGTGGGGGTGGTGTGTTGTGGGTGGCTGGGGTGGTGGGGGGTGGTGGGGGGGGGTGTTGTGGGTGGCTGGGGTGGTGGGGGGTGGTGGGGGGGGGTGTTGTGGGTGGCTGGGGTGGTGGGGGGTGATGGGGGTGGTGTGTTGTGGGTGGCTGGGGTGGTGGGGGAGATGGGGGTGGTGTGTTGTGGGTGGCTGGGGTGGTGGGGGAGATGGGGGTGGTGTGTTGTGGGTGGCTGGGGTGGTGGGGGGTGGTGGGGGTGGTGTGTTGTGGGTGGCTGGGGTGGTGGGGGGTGGTGGGGGTGGTGTGTTGTGGGTGGCTGGGGTGGTGGGGGGGGGTGTTGTGGGTGGTGGGGGTGGTGTGGTGTGCTGCCACGTGACGTGGCGTGTTGGTGGTGACGATGTCGGTGCCACACCTTGGTGAAGAGACGCCACCACTGCCAGTTGCGTAGCTTCAGGTAGGCCGCACAGTTGCGCTGCAGGATCTTCAGGGCGCTCATCTGCTGCATCTTGCGAGCGTGCGCCCTGCACGGCACCCGCACGCCACAGTCTCGAGGAATCCGATAAGCTGCTAAGCTCCATTGGAACCTCATTTGCCAGTAAAAAATATGATAATTGTTTTTTTTACCCTTCCATCTGGCAACAAAACTGACGCCTTTTTTTTTACAAGGAGTCATGTTTGCATTGACCACAATACCTGCGGTCAGAATGCAAACAAGAAACACAACTCTGATAATGATATGCACTGTCCTTGAAGTTGATTGGTCCACACCCGAGACAGCTTTCCTTAGAGCCTAGTCTCACATGGTGTTGGACCAGATGACGCCAAAAGGCGCACAACTCAAAGACAATGCACCACCGGTGACGATTATCTGAACCGGTTCCTGGGCTTCCCCTAGGTCGACTCAGCCTCAAATGAGTACCTGGGTGCGGTGTGTAGTACTTATCGCCACTGGGGAGACAAAGGCGGCCGGGCGTGGTGCTGGCCACCCACCCCCCTCGTGTGCCACAGTGCCGGCCTTCATAGGTGCTCGCTAACAGCACTTGCCCCTACAGTCTGTTAAGTCTTCACGGGGGAGCTTTGTCTTTGTTGCGTATCTGAGCGCGTGTGGTGCTGTTGTTGTAGTTGTTGCTGCACGTGTGGTGCTGTTGTTGTAGTTGTAGTTGCTGCATGCTGCGTGTGGTGCTGTAGTTGTAGTTGTTGTAGTTGTTGCTGCTGCATGCTGCGTGTGGTGCTGTTGTTGTAGTTGTAGTTGCTGTATGCTGCGTGTGGTGCTGTAGTTGTAGTTGTTGTAGTTGTAGTTGCTGCATGCTGCGTGTGGTGCTGTTGTTGTAGTTGTAGTTGCTGCATGCACGTGTGGTGCTGTAGTTGTAGTTGTTGTAGTTGTTGCTGCTGCATGCTGCGTGTGGTGCTGTAGTTGTAGTTGTTGTAGTTGTTGTAGCTGCTGCGTGTGGTTCTATTGTTGTAGTTGTAGTTGTTGTTGCTGCGTGCGCGTGCGTCGTGCCGGCCTTCACAGCTCCTCGCTGACAGCACTTGCCCCCGCAGTCCGCTAAGGCTACACGGGGGACCTTTGCCTTTGTTTGCGAGCGGGCGCGTACTTGCGTGAGAGGTATCCCCTGCAGAGCGACTGGAAGGCGATGATGATGTCGGTGATCTTGAGGTCGCGCTCCTCCTCCAGGTGGGCGAGCACCCCGGTGCGGAAGAAAACTTTGCTCTGGCCGATGCGGAACAAGTTCGAATCCAGCTCCAGGGATCTGATCTGAGACGCGGGGAGGTGGTGGTGGGGAGGGTGACAGAGAGACAGAGAGACAGAGAGAGAGTAGAGAGACAGAGACAGAGAGACAGAGAGACAGAGAGAGAGAGAGACAGAGAGACAGAGAGACAGAGACACAGAGACAGAGAGACAGAGAGACAGAGAGAGACAGAGAGACACAGAGACAGAGAGACAGAGAGACAGAGAGACAGAGACACAGAGACAGAGAGACAGAGAGACAGAGAGTCAGAGACAAGAGAGAGAGACAGAGACACAGAGACAGAGAGACAGAGAGACAAGAGAGAGAGACAGAGAGACAGAGAGACAGATAGACAGAGAGACAGAGACAAGAGAGAGAGACAGAGATACACAGAGACACAGAGACAGAGAGACAGAGACAGACAGAGACAAGAGAGAGAGACAGAGACACAGAGAGACAGGAACAGAGAGACGGAGAGACAGAGAGACAGAGAGACAGGAACAGAGATACAGAGACACAGAGACAGAGAGACAGAGAGTCAGAGAGACAGAGAGACAGAGACAAGAGAGAGAGAGACAGAGAGACACAGAGACAAGAGAGAGAGAGAGACAGAGAGACGAGCGATTAGGAGAGATGATGATGATGATGTGGGATGGGGTGTGTGGGTCATGGAACCGCAATCGACATTATCGTTGGATTGTAAGATGCGGGGTAACATTACTGACCTTGGAATCATCACCATCACCATTATCATCACCACCATCATCTTCATTACCATTATCATCAATCATCACCACCATCATCACCATCATCATCACCACCATCATCATCATCACCACCATCATCACCACCATCATCAACATCACCATTATCATCAATCATCACCACCATCATCACCATCATCATCACCACCATCATCATCATCACCACCATCATCACCACCATCATCAACATCACCATTATCATCAATCATCATCACCATCATCACCACCACCATCATCACCACCATCATTATCATCTTCATCACCATCACCATCATCACCACCATCATCATCATCACCACCATCATCATCATCATCACCAACACCACTACCATCATCACCACCATCATCATCACCATCATCATCAATCATCATCATCATCATCATCACCAACACCACTACCATCATCACCATCACCACCACCATCATCAATCATCATCATCATCACCATCACCACCACCACCACCATCATCATCACCACTATTATCACCATCACCATCACCACCACCATCATCATCACCATCACCACCATCATCATCATCACCATCACCACCATCATCATCACCACCATCATCACCACCATCATCACCACCACCACCACCATCACCACCACCATCATTATCAAAACGCCACTGCACCACAGTCACCAACACCATCACCAACACCATCACCATCACCAACACCACCACCAACACCATCACCACCACCATCACCAACACCACCACCACCACCAACACCATCACCAACACCACCACCATCACCACCACCACCACCATCACCGACACCACCACCACCACCATCACCAACACCATCACCATCACCACCACCATCACCACCACCACCACCACCATCACCCACACCACCACCACCACCATCACCATCACCAACACCATCACCAACACCATCACCAACACCATCACCATCACCACCACCATCACCACCACCACCACCACCATCACCCACACCACCACCACCACCATCACCCACACCACCACCACCACCATCACCATCACCAACACCATCACCAACACCATCACCAACACCAACACCACCATCACCAACACCACCACCATCACCATCACCAACACCACCACCATCACCGACACCATCACCATCACCAACACCACCACCAACACCATCACCATCACCAACACCATCACCAACACCATCACCAACACCATCACCAACACCACCACCATCACCGACACCATCACCATCACCACCACCACCATCACCACCAACACCATCACCAACACCATCACCAACACCACCACCATCACCGACACCATCACCAACACCATCACCAACACCATCACCAACACCATCACCAACACCACCACCATCACCGACACCACCACCACCATCACCACCACCATCACCAACACCAACACCAACACCACCACCATCACCACCAACACCATCACCAACACCATCACCAACACCACCACCATCACCGACACCATCACCAACACCATCACCAACACCACCACCATCACCGACACCATCACCATCACCAACACCACCACCAACACCATCACCATCACCAACACCATCACCATCACCGACACCATCACCAACACCATCACCAACACCATCACCACCACCATCACCAACACCATCACCAACACCATCACCAACACCACCACCATCACCGACACCATCACCATCACCAACACCACCACCAACACCATCACCATCACCAACACCATCACCATCACCGACACCATCACCAACACCATCACCAACACCACCACCAACACCACCACCATCACCGACACCATCGTCATCACCAACACCAACACCATCACCAACACCAACACCATCACCAACACCATCACCAACACCACCACCATCACCGACACCATCACCATCACCAACACCACCACCAACACCATCACCATCACCAACACCATCACCATCACCGACACCATCACCATCACCAACACCAACACCATCACCGACACCATCACCATCACCAACACCACCACCAACACCATCACCATCACCAACACCATCACCATCACCGACACCATCACCAACACCATCACCAACACCATCACCAACACCATCACCAACACCATCACCAACACCACCACCATCACCGACACCATCGTCATCACCAACACCATCACCAACACCATCACCAACACCATCACCAACACCACCACCATCACCGACACCATCGTCATCACCAACACCAACACCATCACCAACACCAACACCACCACCACCATCACCACCACCATCACCAACACCATCACCAACACCACCACCAACACCATCACCGACACCACCACCAACACCATCACCGACACCATCGTCATCACCATGACTACCATCGCCACTCGTCACCACCACGGTCGGCGTCATCTCCCCGTGACCCACCAACCCCTCCACCCCTCTCGCCGTACCATGAGGTCGCACGCCTGCTTGCCGTCCATGAAACCCTTGGGGATGGCGTGAGGGGTCAGGATCTCGTACCTGGCAAGCAGCGGCAACATTGACACACAGGGGTGGTGACACAACCATCATTTAGATCGGAGTTTAGACTCTTCGTTTTTATTCCCACACTACACTATACACTACACTGTACACTACTATACACTACACTATACACTACTACACTATACACTACATGAAACCCTTGGGGATGGCGTGAAGGGTCAGGATCTCGTACCTGGCAAGCAGCGGCAACATTGACACACAGGGGTGGTGACACAACCATCATTTAGATCGGAGTTTAGACTTTTCGTTGTTTATTCCCACACTACGCTATACACTACGCTATACACTACTATACACTACTATACACTACACTATACACTACACTATACACTACTACACTATACACTACACTATACACTACACTATACACTACACTATACACTACACTATACACTACTATACACTAATATACACTACACTATACACTACTATACACTACACTATACACTACTACACTATACACTAATATACACTACACTATACACTACTATACACTAATATACACTACACTATACACTACTATACACTACACTATACACTACTATACACTACTATACACTACTATACACTACACTATACACTACTATACACTACACTATACACTACTATACACTACACTATACACTACTATACACTACTATACACTAATATACACTACACTATACACTACTATACACTACACTATACACTACTACACTATACACTAATATACACTACACTATACACTACTATACACTAATATACACTACACTATACACTACTATACACTACACTATACACTACTATACACTACTATACACTACTATACACTACACTATACACTACTATACACTACACTATACACTACACTATACACTACTATACACTACTATACACTAATATACACTACACTATACACTACTATACACTACACTATACACTACTACACTATACACTAATATACACTACACTATACACTACTATACACTAATATACACTACACTATACACTACTATACACTACACTATACACTACTATACACTACTATACACTACTATACACTATACACTACTACACACTAATATACACTACACTATACACTACTATACACTACACTATACACTACTATACACTAATATACACTACACTATACACTACTATACACTACACTATACACTACTATACACTACTATACACTACTATACACTATACACTACTATACACTAATATACACTACACTATACACTACTATACACTACACTATACACTACTATACACTACTATACACTACTATACACTATACACTACTACACACTAATATACACTACACTATACACTACTATACACTATACTATACACTACACTATACACTACTATACACTACACTACTATACACTATACACCAGAGGTGGGACAAAGTCATTGTTATGCAAGTCCAAGTCGAGTCGCAAGTCATCAAATTCATGACTCGAGTCTGACTCGAGTCCAAGTCACATGACTCGAGTCCACACCTCTGCTATACACTAATATACACTACACTATACACTACACTACTATACACTACTATACACTACACTATACACTACACTACTATACACTACACTATACACTACACTATACACTACACTATACACTACACTACTATACACTACTATACACTACACTATACACTACACTACTATACACTACTATACACTACACTATACACTACACTACTATACACTACACTATACACTACACTATACACTACACTATACACTACTATACACTACACTATACACTACACTATACACTACACTACACTACTATACACTACACTATACACTACACTATACACTACACTACTATACACTACACTATACACTACACTATACACTACACTATACACTACACTATACACTATACACTACACTACTATACACTACACTATACACTACACTATACACTACACTATACACTACACTATACACGCGACAAACGTTACCGGCTGTGTTGGGTGGTGGAGGGTGGACACGACATCCCTGCGTGTTAAACTACACTATACACTACACTACTATACACTACACTATACACTACACGATACACTACACTACTATACACTACACTATACACTACACTATACACTACACTATACACTACACTATACACTACACTATACACTACACTATACACGCGACAAACGTTACCGGCTGTGTTGGGTGGTGGAGGGTGGACACGACATCCCTGCGTGTTAAACTACACTATACACTACACTACTATACACTACACTATACACTACACGATACACTACACTACTATACACTACACTATACACTACACTATACACTACACTATACACGCGACAAACGTTACCGGCTGTGTTGGGTGGTGGAGGGTGGACACGACATCCCTGCATGTTAAACTACACTATACACTACACTACTATACACTACACTATACACTACACGATACACTACACTACTATACACTACACTATACACTACACTATACACTACACTATACACGCGACAAACGTTACCGGCTGTGTTGGGTGGTGGAGGGTGGACACGACATCCCTGCGTGTTAAACTACACTATACACTACACTACTATACACTACACTATACACTACACGATACACTACACTACTATACACTACACTATACACTACACTATACACGCGACAAACGTTACCGGCTGTGTTGGGTGGTGGAGGGTGGACACGACATCCCTGCGTGTTAAACTCAACCGAGTTGCTCATCACGTGGAAATTCACAGCGGCCAAATCATCTCAATGGGGAATGTGGAATCAGACCATGGAGGAAAAACCGGGGGAGCCCGAGAAAAATCCACGCCACCACGGAGAGAGAGAGAGACACGCAAACTCCAAATATACAGCAGCAGGCGTCAGGGTCGGGATCGAGCCCACAACCTCCTGTACACCAGGCGAGGTAGTTAACATCTCCTAGCCACCGTGATGATGATGAGAGAGAGAGACACGCAAACTCCAAATATACAGCAGCAGGCATCACAGGGTCGGGATCGAACCCACGACCTCCTGTACACCAGGCGAGGCAGTCAACATCTCCTAGCACACCGTGGCACCCCTATAGCCCAAGCTCTGCACTCCTCTACATATCAAGCCGTTAATGGTCAACGGCGCGTGGGAGGAAGCCCCGAGTACCCGTAGAGAACGCACGCGTGCGAGGGGGCAACGCTCGATCCCCGCCCTCACCGCTGCCGGAACTCCTGGAAGACGACGCGGTTGGGAAAGCCCTGAGTACCCGTAGAGAACGCACGCGCGCGAGGGGGCAACGCTCGATCCCCGCCCTCACCACTGCCGGAACTCCTGGAAGACGACGCGGTTGGGAAAGCCCTGAGTACCCGTAGAGAACGCACGCGCGCGAGGGGGGCAACGCTCGATCCCCGCCCTCACCGCTGCCGGAACTCCTGGAAGACGACGCGTTGGGAAAGCCCTGAGTACCCGTAGAGAACGCACGCGCGCGAGGGGGGCAACGCTCGATCCCCGCCCTCACCGCTGCCGGAACTCCTGGAAGACGACGCGTTGGGAAAGCCCTGAGTACCCGTAGAGAACGCACGCGCGCGAGGGGGCAACGCTCGATCCCCGCCCTCACCGCTGCCGGAACTCCTGGAAGACGACGCGGTTGGGAAAGCCCTGAGTACCCGTAGAGAACGCACGCGCGCGAGGGGGCAACGCTCGATCCCCGCCCTCACCGCTGCCGGAACTCCTGGAAGACGACGCGGTTGGGAAAGCCCTGAGTACCCGTAGAGAACGCACGCGCGCGAGGGGGCAACGCTCGATCCCCGCCCTCACCGCTGCCGGAACTCCTGGAAGACGACGCGTTGGGAAAGCCCTGAGTACCCGTAGAGAACGCACGCGCGCGAGGGGGCAACGCTCGATCCCCGCCCTCACCGCTGCCGGAACTCCTGGAAGACGACGCGGTTGGGAAAGCCCTGGCGACAGATGCGGATCCCCTCCAGGACCCCGTTGCAGCGCAGCTGCTCCAGCACCAGGTGGCTCTCCAGCTTGCCAGACTAGGGGGGGGTTGGGGGGGGGATAGAGGGGGGGATAGAGGGGGGGGTAGAGAGGGGTGTAGGGGGGGGTAGAGAGGGGGGGTAGAGGGGGGGGTAGAGAGGGGTGTAGGGGGGGGTAGAGAGGGGGGGTAGTGGGGGGGATAGGGGGGGGGGATAGAGGGGGGAGGGGTAGCGGGGGGGATAGGGGGGGGTAGTGGGGGGGGTAGTGGGGGGGGTAGAGGGGGGTAGTGGGGGGAATAGAGGGGGGGGGGTAGAGGGGGGGTAGTGGGGGGGGGTAGAGGGGGGTAGTGGGGGGGGTAGAGGGGGGGGTAGTGGGGGGAATAGAGGGGGGGGGGTAGAGGGGGGGTAGTGGGGGGGGGGTAGTGGGGGGGGGGGTAGTGGGGGGGTAGTGGGGGGGGGGTAGTGGGGGGATAGGGGGAGGGGAGTGGGGGGTGGCGACAACCGCACCTTTGATTAGAGTGGTTGGCTACGTAGGGTGCGAAAGAAGTTCAACGTACACACACCCACGTGACCCACACCCACGTGATACACACCCACGTGACACACACACACCCGCGACCCACACCCACGTGACACACACCCACGTGACCCACACACACGTGACCCACACCCACGTGACACACACACACCCGCGACCCACACCCACGTGACACACACCCACGTGACACACACACACCCGCGACCCACACCCACGTGACCCACACACACGTGACACACACCCACGTGACACACACACACGTGACCCTCACACACGTGACACACACACACCCGCGACCCACACCCACGTGACACACACCCACGTGACCCACACACACGTGACACACACCCACGTGACACACACACACCCGCGACCCACACCCACGTGACACACACCCACGTGACCCACACACACGTGACACACACCCACGTGACACACACACACCCGCGACCCACACCCACGTGACACACACCCACGTGACCCACACACACGTGACACACACCCACGTGACACACACAGCCACGTGACCCACAGCCACGTGACACACACCCACGTGACACACACACACCCGCGACCCACACCCACGTGACACACACACACGTGACCCTCACCTGTGTGACACACCCACACCCACGTGACACACACACACACACACAGCCGCGTGCCCCACGCACGACACGTCACCGAGACACACGCACGTGACCCCCCCCCGCCCCCCCCAGCCCCCCCCCAGCCCCCCCAGCCCCCCCCAGCCCCCCACCTTCTTCTCGTGGTTGGGGATGATGCAGCGCACGAAGTTGGGGTTGGTGCTTCGCAGCGTGGCCATCAGCTTGCCCAGCTGCTCCTTGTACAGCTGCCCCACCGTGCGGAACATGCCCTTCTTGGTCTTGGACGCGGCGCCGCCAAAGGCGGAGTCGCCCCCCAAGTTCGCCGCCTGGTTCAGCCCCACGATGCGGTCAACTGGTGGTGGGAGGACGGGGGGTGGGGGGCAGAGGGGGGGGGGGGCAATGGGGGGGGGGGGGGTTGGTGGCATGGGAAAATCACGGGCGAGGCGTCAGAGGCTGTGGGAGAAAATAATTTGAAGTGGGGGGTAGGCGGGTGGGTGGAAGGGGGGCGAATTTCACGGGCGAGGTGTCAGAGGCGGTGGAAGAAAATCATTTGAAGTGGGGGGCATGTGGGTGGAGGGGGGAGGGGTATTTCACGGGCGAGGTGTCAGAGGCGGTGGAAGAAAATCATTTGAAGTGGGGGGCATGTGGGTGGAGGGGGGAGGGGTATTTCACGGGCGAGGTGTCAGAGGCTGTGGAAGAAAATCATTTGAAGTGGGGGGCAGGTGGGTGGAGAGGGGGGGATTTCACGGGCGAGGTATCAGATGCTGTGGAAGAAAATCATTTGAAGTGGGGGGCAGGCGGTGCCATCCCAAGCGGGGGTCACCCCACCAGGTTCGTGACCCGGTTCTGCCCCCACTGATTGGGGGGCCGGTCTGTTCACGGTACCCCAACACCCCCCCCCCCTTTCTCGTGCATAATTAATCGATGTTATCAATCGGCTTAACTCAGCCTAGCCCCTCCCCACCCCCCCCCCTCTCCACCCAGCCCCCACCCTCCCCTCCCTCCCACCACCCCCCACCCTCCCCTCCCCATGTGCACGACAGACAGATAAATACTCCCAGGTGGGCAGTGTGGAACCTGTTGTTCCTACCTGTATCAGTGTAGTGTGTCGTGTCGTGTGTAGTGTAGTGAGTAGGTTAAACGTTGAGTTTTATAAGGGCACCACGGGGTGACCAGCCCCTCGCCACCCAGCCCCACCCCTCCCACCCCCCACCCAGCCCCCACCCTCCCCACCCAGCCCCTCCCCACCTCCTCCCACCCTCTCCCCTCCCCACCCAGCCCCTCCCTCCCCATTGAGCCCCTCCCCACTGCCCACCCCCCCACTGCCCCCCCCCCTATCGTGAAGGCAACACGGCCTCGCCTCACCGTCCTTGAAGAGCTCGGCCACGAACTTGTCGGACGACTGGTTGAGCAGCGAAGCCACGTTGTCGTTCAGGGGGTCCATGTTCTTGGTGAGCCACTGGTCGGCCTGGTATTCCACCTGTACCGGCAAGACCGGTGCAAGGTGGGGGGCAGGGGGGGGGCAGAGAGGGGGTGGGGGGGCAGAGAGAGGGGGGGGCGGGGGGTCAGGTCTTGGGCAGGAGCGAATCGAGGGGAGAGAGGTGGAGCGAGGGGGGAGGGTGGAGCGCCATTGGGGTGAGGGTTGTCACCGGTTCGGGTTTGGTTTTTGGGGGGGAAAGGTGGCAACCTTAGGGCAGAGAGCCACCCGTTCACTCGCCCACTCGCTCGCCCACTCGCTCGCCCACTCGCTCGCCCACTCGCTCGCCCACTCGCTCACTCAACTATCCACCCACTCACTCATCCACCCGCTGACTCACTCACTTATCACCCGCACACTCGTCCACCCACTCACTCATCCACCCACTCACTCATCCACCCGCTGACTCACTCACTTATCACCCGCTCACTCATCCACACACTCACTCATCCACTCACTGACTCACTCATCCACCCACTCACTCACTCACTCGTCCACCCACTCACTCATCCGCCCACTCATCCACCCCCTCACCCACCCACCCACCCACCCACCCACTCACCCACCCACCCACCCACCCACTCACCCACCCACCCACTCACTCACCCACCCACCCACCCACTCACCCACTCACCCACCCACCCACCCACTCACCCACCCACCCACCCACTCACCCACCCACCCACCCACTCACTCACCCACCCACCCACTCACTCACCCACCCACCCACCCACTCACCCACTCATCCACCCACCCACCCACTCACTCACCCACCCACCCACACCCTCACTCACCCACTCACTCACTCACCCACCCACTCACCCACCCACCCACCCACTCACCCACCCACCCACCCACTCACTTCACCGCCGCCTCTCCGCCAGCGTGCCTCACCTTGCCGGCGTAGTGGACTAACATGAAGTCACACTTTTCCTTGACTTGCCGCGGCTTCTGGAACTTGGGGTTGCTGCCCTGCTCCTGGCCCAGCTTGTCCACGAAGCTCTTGTCCGTCGCCTTGGGGAACCAGCACTCCTCATCCAGCAGAGCCAGGATGCCTGGGGGGTTGTTCTAGAGGAGGGAGGGGGGGGGGGGGAGTGAAGGTCTCTACTGAGTGAAGGTCTCAGTGAAGGTCTCAGTGAAGGTCTCTGAAGGTCTCTACTGAGTGAAGGTCTCAGTGAAGGTCTCAGTGAAGGTCTCTGAAGGTCTCTACTGAGTGAAGGTCTCAGTGAAGGTCTCAGTGAAGGTCTCAGTGAGTGAAGGTCTCAGTGAAGGGTCTCAGTGAAGGTCTCAGAGAAGGTCTCTACTGAGTGAAGGTCTCAGTGAAGGTCTCAGTGAAGGTCCCTGCTGAGTGAAGGTCTCAGTGAAGGTCTCAGTGAGTGAAGGTCTCAGTGAAGGGTCTCAGTGAAGGTCTCAGAGAAGGTCTCTACTGAGTGAAGGTCTCAGTGAAGGGTCTCAGTGAAGGTCTCAGTGAGTGAAGGTCTCAGTGAAGGTCTCAGTGAGTGAAGGTCTCAGTGAAGGTCTCAGAGAAGGTCTCTACTGAGTGAAGGTCTCAGTGAAGGTCTCAGTGAAGGTCCCTACTGAGTGAAGGCCCCTACTGAGTGAAGGTCCCTCACCGCGCGCTCTATGAGCTCGATGCAGGGCTGCAGGTCGAGCCCGAAGTCGATGAAGTTCCACTCGATGCCCTCGCGCTGGTACTGAGTGAAGGTCTCAGTGAAGGTCCCTACTGAGTGAAGGCCCCTACTGAGTGAAGGCCCCTACTGAGTGAAGGCCCGCTGATCTCACCGCGCGCTCTATGAGCTCGATGCAGGGCTGCAGGTCGAGCCCGAAGTCGATGAAGTTCCACTCGATGCCCTCGCGCTGGTACTGAGTGAAGGTCTCAGTGAAGGTCCCTACTGAGTGAAGGCCCCTACTGAGTGAAGGCCCCTACTGAGTGAAGGCCCGCTGATCTCACCGCGCGCTCTATGAGCTCGATGCAGGGCTGCAGGTCGAGCCCGAAGTCGATGAAGTTCCACTCGATGCCCTCGCGCTGGTACTGAGTGAAGGTCTCAGTGAAGGCCCCTACTGAGTGAAGGCCCCTACTGAGTGAAGGCCCGCTGATCTCACCGCGCGCTCTATGAGCTCGATGCAGGGCTGCAGGTCGAGCCCGAAGTCGATGAAGTTCCACTCGATGCCCTCGCGCTGGTACTGAGTGAAGGTCTCAGTGAAGGTCCCTACTGAGTGAAGGCCCGCTGATCTCACCGCGCGCTCTATGAGCTCGATGCAGGGCTGCAGGTCGAGCCCGAAGTCGATGAAGTTCCACTCGATGCCCTCGCGCTGGTACTCCTCTTGCTCCAGGATGAACATGGTGTGGTTGAACAGCTGCTGCAGCTTCTCGTTCGTGTAGTTGATGCACAGCTGCTCGAACGAGTTCAGCTGTGGCCGGAGCCGTCGGCGGGTTGGGGGGGGGGGGGGGGTGGGGGGCAAGGGTTCACAGTGGGGGGAGGGAAGGACGGGACGTGCCCAGGTGAACACGCGCGCAGGTGAACGCGCACGGGAGAGCGGGTACACGCCGTCAGCGGAGTGTGCACCGTCATCATCATCACCGCCGTCGTCAATGTCACCATGGCCATCATCGTCGACATCATCATCATCACCGCCGTCATCATCATCACCGCCGTCATCATCATCGTCGTCATCATCATCGTCGTAAATGTCACCATGACCATCATCGTCGCCATCATCATCATCGTCGCCATCATCATCATCACCGCCGTCATCATCGTCACCGCCGTCATCATCGTCGTCGTCATCATCATCGTCGTAAATGTCACCATGACCATCATCGTCGCCATCATCATCATCGCCGCCGTCATCATCATCAACGCCGTCATCATCGTCGTCGTCACCATCATCGTCGCCATCATCATCATCGCCGCCGTCATCATCATCACCGCCGTCATCATCGTCGTCGTCATCATCATCGTCGTAAATGTCACCATGACCATCATCGTCGCCATCATCATCATCGCCGCCGTCATCATCATCAACGCCGTCATCATCGTCGTCGTCACCATCATCGTCGCCATCATCATCATCGCCGCCGTCATCATCATCACCGCCGTCATCATCGTCGTCGTCATCATCATCGTCGTAAATGTCACCATGACCATCATCGTCGCCATCATCATCATCATCACCGCCGTCATCATCATCATCGCCGTCATCATCGTCGTCATCATCATCACCGCCGTCATCATCATCGTCATCATCATCGTCATCATCATCACCATCATCGTCGTCATCATCGTCGTCATCATCACCATCATCGTCATCGTTGTCATCATCGTCATCATCGTTGTCATCATCATCATCGTCATCGTCGTCATCATCACCATCATCGTTGTCATCATCATCATCGTCATCGTCGTCATCATCATCATCATCATCACCATCATCGTCCCCATCATTGTCGTCGTCGTCATCATCATCGTCACCATCATCATCGTCGTCATCATCGTCGCCATCATCGTCGTTATCATCGTCGCCATCATCGTCACCATCATCGTCGTCATCGTCGTCGTCATCGTCGTCATCGTCGTCGTCATCGTCGTCATCATCATCATTGTCACCATCATCATCGTCATCATCATCGTCATCATCATCGTCATCACCATCATCGTCGTCATCATCATCGTCATCACCATCATCGTCGTCACCACCATCATCATCATAGAGGTGCAGGGCCGCTGGGTGAGTTTACAAAGACCCCCCCCCCCCACGCCATGACCACCACCACCATCGGACTTCACGTTGCTACGAAGATCGAAAGTCGAACCTCGAAGATCTCGAAGCCGGCGATGTCGAGGATGCCGATGAAGGAGGCGCCCTGCCGGTGCGTCTTGTCCAGAGTTTTGTTGACGCGGAAGACGAGCCAGCGGAACAGGCGGTCGTACAGCGCCTTGGCCAGCGCCTCCACCGCAAAGTCGGCCTGCAGGAGGAGGGCCATGAGGATACAGTGAGTGAGTGGGTGGGTGAGTGGGTGCGTGGATGGGTAGGCAAGTGGGTGGGTGAGTGGGTGCGTGGGTGAGTGGGTGATTGATTGACTGAGTGGGTGGGTGGGTGGGTGAGTGAGTGAGTGAGTGAGTGGGTGGGTGAGTGGGTGGGTGAGTGGGTGGGTGAGTGGGTGGGTGAGTGAGTGGGTTGGTGGGTGAGTAGGCAAGTGGATGAGTGGGTGGGTGAGTGGATGAGTGGGTGGGTGAGTGGGTGAGTGGGTGGGTGGGTGGGTGGGTGGGTGGGTGAGTGGGTGGGTTGGTGGGTGGGTGAGTGAGTGGGTGGGTGGGTGGATTAGTGGGTTGGTGGGTGGGTGGGTGAGTGGGTGGGTGAGTAGGTGAGTGGGTGGGTGAGTGAGTGGGTGGGTGGGTGCGTGGATGGGTAGGCAAGTGGGTGAGTGGGTGAGTGAGTGACTGAGTGAATGGGTGGGTGGATGGGTAGGCAAGTGGGTGAGTGAGTGAGTGACTGAGTGAGTGGGTGGGTGGATGGGTAGGCAAGTGGGTGAGTGGGTGGGTGAGTGACTGAGTGAGTGGGTGGGTGGATGGGTAGGCAAGTGGGTGAGTGGGTGGGTGAGTGGGTGGGTGGGTGAGTGGGTGGGTGGGTGAGCGGGTGGGTGAGTGGGTGGGTGGGTGAGTGGGTGGGTGGGTGGGTGAGTGGGTGGGTGAGTGGGTGCGTGGATGGGTAGGCAAGTGGATTAGTGGGTGGGTGGGTGGGTGAGTGAGTGGGTGAGTGGGTGAGTGGGTGAGTGAGTGAGTGAGTGGGTGAGTGGGTGGATGGGTAGGCAAGTGGGTGAGTGGGTGGGTGAGTGGGTGAGTGGGTGAGTGGGTGGGTGAGTGAGTGAGTGGGTGGGTGAGTGAGTGGGTGAGTGGGTGAGTGGGTGAGTGGGTGGATGGGTAGGCAAGTGGGTGAGTGGGTGGGTGAGTGACTGAGTGAGTGGGTGGATGGGTAGGCAAGTGGGTGAGTGGGTGGGTGAGTGACTGAGTGAGTGGGTGGGTGGATGGGTAGGCAAGTGGGTGAGTGGGTGGGTGAGTGGGTGGGTGGGTGAGCGGGTGGGTGAGTGGGTGGGTGGGTGGGTGAGTGGGTGGGTGAGTGGGTGAGTGGGTGGGTGGGTGAGTGGGTGGGTGAGTGGGTGCGTGGATGGGTAGGCAAGTGGATTAGTGGGTGGGTGAGTGAGTGGGTGGGTGAGTGAGTGGGTGGGTGGGTGGGTGGGTGAGTGGGTGGGTGGGTGAGTGAGTGGGTGAGTGGGTGGGTGAGTGACTGAGTGAGTGGGTGGATGGGTAGGCAAGTGGGTGAGTGGGTGGGTGAGTGACTGAGTGAGTGGGTGGGTGGATGGGTAGGCAAGTGGGTGAGTGGGTGGGTGAGTGGGTGGGTGGGTGGGTGAGTGGGTGAGTGGGTGGGTGAGTGGGTGGGTGAGTGGGTGAGTGGGTGAGTGGGTGGGTGAGTGGGTGGGTGGGTGAGTGGGTGCGTGGATGGGTAGGCAAGTGGATTAGTGGGTGGGTGAGTGAGTGAGTGGGTGAGTGAGTGAGTGGGTGAGTGGGTGAGTGAGTGGGTGAGTGGGTGGATGGGTAGGCAAGTGGGTGAGTGGGTGGGTGAGTGGGTGAGTGGGTGGGTGAGTGAGTGGGTGGGTGAGTGAGTGGGTGAGTGGGTGAGTGGGTGAGTGAGTGAGTGGGTGAGTGGGTGGATGGGTAGGCAAGTGGGTGAGTGGGTGGGTGAGTGACTGAGTGAGTGGGTGGGTGGATGGGTAGGCAAGTGGGTGAGTGGGTGGGTGGGTGAGCGGGTGGGTGAGTGGGTGGGTGGGTGAGTGGGTGGGTGAGTGGGTGAGTGGGTGGGTGGGTGAGTGGGTGCGTGGATGGGTAGGCAAGTGGATTAGTGGGTGGGTGAGTGAGTGTGTGAGTGGGTGGGTGGGTGGATGGGTAGGCAAGTGGGTGAGTGGGTGGGTGAGTGACTGAGTGAGTGGGTGGATGGGTAGGCAAGTGGGTGAGTGGGTGGGTGAGTGGGTGGGTGGGTGAGTGGGTGGGTGGGTGGGTGGGTGAGTGGGTGGGTAGGTGGGTGAGTGGGTGGATGAGTGGGTGCGTGGATGGGTAGGCAAGTGGATTAGTGGGTGGGTGAGTGAGTGAGTGGGTGGGTGAGTGAGTGGGTGAGTGGGTGAGTGGGTGAGTGAGTGAGTGGGTGAGTGGGTGGGTGGGTGGATGGGTAGGCAAGTGGGTAGGCAAGTAGGTGAGTGGGTGAGTGAATGAGCGAGTGAGCGGGCGGATGAGCGGGCGGGCGAGCGGGTGAGCAGCTGGGTAGGCGAGCTGAGTGAGTGAGTGGGTGCGTGGGCTGGGTAGAGTTGGTAAGTGAGTGACTGAGCGAGTGAGCGGGTGAGCGGGCGAGCGAACGGGCGAGCGAGCGAGCGAGCGGACGAGCACCTGCTCCTTGGTCTGCGCCCGCTGCACGACGTCGCGTCCGACCTTGATTCGCGGCGTGAGGATGGCTCGCGTGAACTCCGTCACGGGCATGCCCAGCAGGTGGCTCACCTTCTGGGCGGCTGGAGCAGCGATGTGGGGGGGCACAGGACACGCCGGGCGGTCAAACACCGCCGCCGCCACCCTCCCCGCCGCCCTCACCCACCGCCACGGCCTTCTCTACGAAACTCTGAACGATTCCCGTGACCTCTAACAGCCTCTGTGACTTCCCTCGTGACCTTTCTACGACCTCTGTGTCCTCTCTATGATCTCCGTGATCTGTTTACGATGTCCGTGACCTCTCTATGATCTCCGTGATCTGTTTACGATGTCCGTGACCTCTCTATGACCTCCCCGTGACCTTTCTACGATCTCTGTGACCTCTCTATTATCCCCGTGATCTGTTTACGATGTCCGTGACCTCTCTATGATCTCCGTGACCTTTGAGCAATCCGTCATCCCCCCTTGATCTCTCAACGATGCGTGACCTCCCCGTGACCCGTCCCTGATCTCTATGACCTCCGTGACCTCTCTACGATCGCCGTGACCTTCCCAGAATCCCTCCGAATTTCTCGTGATCTCTGAGTGATCACTGCGACCTCCGAGTTTCCTGCGTGGCCTCACCGTGACCCCGCACTACGAACGTGACCTCTACGTGATTTTTGTTTTTAACAATCCACGTGAGCTGACTTTGACCCCTCACAATGCCCGCGACCTGTCCGTGACCCCCAGCAATCACCGTTACACTTCCGAATCACCGCCGCTATCCTTCCTACGTCCCCCCACTCCGTGACCTCTCCGTGAGTGACCCCCTGCGTGCCCCCCCCCCCTCCCCCCGTTAGTGAGGGTACCCGTGTTGTCAGGCATCGAGGCCTGGTCCGTGTTCCTCTCCTTCTTGAACTCGATGTTGCCGAACTGGAGCACGGCCGACACCACTTTGAAGATGGCTGCACGGCACGGAGAGACAGAGCGGGAAACGCGCTGGTCACCACCTGCCGTTGTGGAGTGACTCAGGTGGGTGGATGGGTAGATGGGTGGGTGGATGGGTGGATGGGTAGATGGGTGGGTGGATGGGTAGATGGGTGGGTGGATGGGTAGATGGGTAGATGGGTGGGTGGATGGGTGGGTAGATGCGTTGGCATGTAGATGGGTGGGTGGGTAGATGGGTGGGTGGGTGGGCAGGTGGATGGGTGGGTGGGTGGGCAGGTGGATGGGTGGGTGGGTGGCTATCGGGGTACAGAGATGGGTGGGTGAGTGTTTAGGTGGGTGGGTGGATTGGGGCAGTTGTGAGGGTATAGAGGTGGGTTGGTGGGTGGGTTGGTGGGTGGAGATGTAACTGGGTGACCCAGGTTACGCTTGCACACGATACTATATATCCTGCTCCATTGAGTTCACACCTGCTGAAATAATTTTCTTGTTGTGGATTTCACACCTGATGATGATTGCTTGTGTTGCAGTCGAAACGTCGTGAGAAATTTTTACTGTTTCATATTTTTATAATTTTATTATTTCCCTTCTACGTGACTTTACCGAAAGAACCAAGAAGATGAATCCCTGCAGTCACGGAAGCTTTAAATCGAAAGGTGTGGTATAATCTTGATTTGAAGCTTTCGTGACTGCAGGAATCCATACGCCTTGGTTCTTTCGGTAAAGTCACGTAGGTAGAAAAATAAAATAAAACCAAAATAATTGTATTTTAAAAATGAAATAAATAAATAAAAAATTCCTATAAAATACAACGAAAATTATTTGATTTCAAAAATTAAATAAAACAAAAAAATGTATTTTTAAGATAAAATACAACAAAAACTAATTCATTTTAAAAATGAAATAAACACAAAATATTTTTTATTAAAAAAATGAAATAAAACAAAAAAAATTATTTTAAAGATACATTTTTTTAAAAATAAAATTAAACAAAAATAATTGTATTTTATGTTTCTACCTACGTGACTCTACCGAAAGAATTAAGAATATGAATCCCTGCAGTCACGAAAGCTTTAAATCCAAACAAAGTTCAAGTTTAGTTTGAGTGTGGTGCAAGGTGCCCGATGCGATGGACCCACAGCTGAGGTCCTCCTGGCTGATGCCCATGATGGACATGGCATCCACCGTCTCAATGAGCATCTCCTGGTCCGACTGGCCAGGCACGGGCACGTAGCCGAAGGACATGAAGTGATACTTGTTGAACTCCTCCAGCAGGAACTCCTCTGCTCGCACGCACACACACACACACACAGGCACACACGCACGCACACGTACGCGCGCGCACGCACGCACGCACGCAAACACACAGACACACGCACACAGGCACACACACGCACGCACACAGACACACACGCAGACACACACAGAGACACACACACACACGCACACACACGCACACAGACACACACGCACACAGAGACATGCACGCACACACACACGCACACGCACGCAGGCACACACAGACACACACACACACAGACACGCACACAGCCACACACACACACGCACGCAGAAACACACGCACACACGCACGCACACACACACAGAGACACACGCACACACACACGCAGACACACACACATGCATACAGACACACACACACGCACACACACGCACACAGACATACACACAGGCACACACACACGCACACACACAGAGACACACACACACGCACACACGCACGCACACAGACACACACACAGAGACACACGCACACACACACGCACACACACAGACACACACACACACGCACACAGACACACACACGCGCACGCACACACATAGACACACACACACGCACACAGACACACACGCGCACGCACACACACAGACACACACACACGCACACAGGCACACACACGCGCACGCACACACACAGACACACACACACGCACACAGACACACACAGGCACACACACGCACGCACACAGACACACACAGGCACACACACGCACGCACACACGCACACAGGCACACACACGCGCACGCACACACACAGACACACACACACACACACAGACACACACAGGCACACACACGCACGCACACAGAGACACACACACACGCACACAGACACACACACAGGCACACACACAGACAGGCACACACACGCACGCACACACGCAGACACACACACACGCACACAGGCACACACACGCGCACGCACACACACAGACACACACACGCACACACACACACGCACGCACACACACAGACACACACACAGACACACAGACACACACACACACACACACGCACACACACACACACACACAGACACACACACACGCACACAGACACACACACAGGCACACACACGCACACACACAGACACGCACACACGCACACACACACACACAGGCACACACACGCACACACACAGACACACACACACAGGCACACACACGCGCATGCACACACACAGACACACACACACGCAGACACAGACACATGCACGCACACACACAGACACACACACAGACACACACACGCACACAGACACACACACAGACACACACACGCACACACACAGACACACACACACGCACACACACACACGCACAGGCACACACACGCACACACACAGACACACACACACGCACACACACACACACACACACGCACGCACACACACAGACACACACACGCACGCACAGACGCACCAGTAATTACCACCAGCTTCATCAGGCGACGGCCAGATTTGGATTGTAAATGTTGTGGTTTGGCTCTCCAACACACCGGTGTGCTGTACTAGTATACTACACTACACACTACACTATACACTACACTACTATACACTACACTACTATACACTACACTACTATACACTACACTATACACTACACTACACACTACACTATACACTACACTACTATACACTACACTACTATACACTACACTATACACTACACTACACACTACACTACACACTACACTATACACTACACTATACACTACACTACACACTACACTATACACTACACTATACACTACTATACACTACACTATACACTACACTACACACTACACTACACACTACACTATACACTACACTATACACTACACTACACACTACACTATACACTACACTATACACTACTATACACTACACTACACACTACACTACACACTACACTATACACTACACTATACACTACACTACACACTACACTATACACTACACTATACACTACTATACACTACACTATACACTACACTACACACTACACTACTATACACTACACTACTATACACTACACTACTATACACTACACTACTATACACTACACTACACACTATACACTACACTACACACTACACTATACACTACACTATACACTACACTATACACTACACTATACACTACACTATACACTACTATACACTACACTATACACTACACTATACACTACACTATACACTACACTATACACTACACTATACACTACACTATACACTACACTATACACTACACTATACACTACTATACACTACACTATACACTAAACTATACACTACACTATACACTACACTATACACTACACTATACACTACACTATACACTACACTATACACTACACTATACACTACTATACACTACACTATACACTACACTATACACTACTATACACTACACTATACACTACACTACACACTACACTATACACTACACTACTATACACTACACTATACACTACACTATACACTACACTATACACTACTATACACTACACTATACACTACACTATACACTACACTATACACTACACTATACACTACACTATACACTACACTATACACTACACTATACACTACACTATACACTACACTATACACTACTATACACTACACTATACACTAAACTATACACTACACTATACACTACACTATACACTACACTATACACTACACTATACACTACTATACACTACACTATACACTACACTACACTACTATACACTACACTATACACTATACACTACACTATACACTACTATACACTACACTATACACTACACTATACACTACACTACACACTACACTACACACTACACTACACACTACACTACACACTACACTATACACTACACTACACACTACACACTACACTATACACTACACTATACACTACACTATACACTACACTATACACTGCACTATACACTACTATACAATACACTATATACTACACTACTATACACTACACAACTATAACTACACTATACACTACACTACTATACACTACACTATACACTACACTATACACTACACTACTATACACTACACTATACACTACACTATACACTACTATACACTACACTATACACTACACTATACACTACACTATACACTACTATACAATACACTATATACTACACTACTATACACTACACAACTATAACTACACTATACACTACACTACTATACACTACACTATACACTACACTACTATACACTACACTATTCACTACACTACAATACACTACACTATACACTACACTACTATACACTACACTATACACTACACTATACACTACACTATTCACTACACCACTATACACTACACTATACACTACACTATTACACGACACTATACACTAGTGCTGTACTAGTATACTGCACTATACACTACACTATACACTACACTATACACTAGTGCTGTACTAGTATACTACATTATACACTACACTACTATACACTACACTATACACTACTATACAATACACTATACACTACACTACTATACACTACACTATACACTACTATACAATACACTATACACTATACTACTATACACTACACTATACACTACACTATACACTACTATACAATACACTATACACTACACTATACACTAGTGCTGTACTAGTATACTACACTATACACTACACTACTATACACTACACTATACACTACTATACAATACACTATACACTACACTACTATACACTACACTATACACTACTATACAATACACTATACACTATACTACTATACACTACACTATACACTACACTACTATACACTACACTATACACTACTATACAATACACTATACACTACACTACTACACACTACACTACACACTACACTACACACTACACTATACACTACACTACACACTAGTGCTGTACTAGTGACGAATTGGCAAGTTCTGTTTACGTGACAACCCTCACTAGTTGGCTGTGTCGGGTGGTGGAGGGTTTCACGACACATTCACATATCCACGCGATCTAACCCGCCAAAACAAGTAAACCCGTAAAAACAAAGTTTTTCACTCTAAATCCTTTATATGCGTGGCGGCTAGAGTCCTCTCGTCCTCTGGCTTGAGATGGCTGCCACCTATGGGTCAGATGATTGCATTGCACCATTAAGCAATTGGCAATTAAATATAATATTTTTGTCCAAAAAAGTGTAAAATTTTTGAAAATTTTTTTCACGAACATTCAATGTCACGCACAACGAGTCTGTGTGGAAAATGTCAGCTCGATTGGATCACGGGAAGTGGGTTAAAAAACGACCGAAAGGTTTGCACGGTCCTAAGCAAGCAAGCAAGCGAACTTAATATAAAGGATTTAAAAACAAGTGAACCCGTAAAAACAACGTTTTTCACTATAAATCCTTTATATGCGTGGCGGCTAGAGTCCTCTCGTCCTCTGGCTTGAGATGGCTGCCACCTATGGGTCAGATGATTGTCTGCCACCATTAAGCAATTGGTAATTAAATATTTAATTTGTTTTCCCTAAAAAGTGTAAAATTTTGGAATTTTCTTTTTCACGAACATTCATTGTCACGCACAACGAGTCTGTGTGGAAAATGTCAGCTCGATTGGATCACGGGAAGCGGGTTAAAAAACGACCGAAAGATTTGCACGGTCCTAAGCGAGCAAGCAAGCGAACTTAATATAAAGGATTTAAAAAATTCTCTATTCTGGATAATATTGTTCGCAAAAGTCTACGACTACTACTACTACGACTACTACTACTACGACTACTACGACTACTACTACTACGTGTTAAATTGACGGTGACAACCCTCGGATTCTTACCCTTCTGCTTATCGTTGGCGCCGGCGACGAGGTAGTAGAAGATGTGGAAGCTCCGTTCGTCCCTCGCTTGACGCACCGCGCGAGATTTCTCCAGGAGGTCTGAGAGCGCCGTCAAGGAGTTGTGTCCGCCGTTATTGTTGTTGTTGTTTGTCGTTTGTTGTTGTTGTTGTTTACTCGAAGCGAACTCACAGCTTGAAGACGAGGGCCCGCGAGAAACGAGACTTTTGTGTCGAGCGGATTTTTTTTTTTCTCGTTATTGGGTCGATTTAGGTCAGCGGCAAGTGCAGAGCAACGAGATCGCATTGAACTCACTCTGTCTGTTGTTGTTGTTGTCGTCGTTGTTGTTGTTTACTCGAAGCGAGCTCACAGCGCCGTGCCCACGAGAAATGAGACTTTTGTGTCGAGCGGATTTTTATTTTCTTATTATTGGGCCGATTTAGGTCAGCGGCAAGTGCAGAGCAACGAGATCGCATTGAACTCACTCTGTTTGTTGTTGTTGTTGTTCTTGGTTTTTTCGGTAAAGTCACGTAGAAGGGAAGTAATAAAACAATAAAAATAAAACATAATAAAATAATAATAAAATAATTCTCACGACGTTTCGGCTACAACGCAAGCAGCCGTCTTCAGGTGAAGACGGCTGCTTGCGTTGTAGCCGAAACGTCGTGAGAATTATTTTATTATGTTTTATTTTTATTATTTTGTTACTTCCCTTCTACGTGACTTTACCGAAAAAAACAAGAAGATGAATCCCTGCAGTCACGAAAGCTTTAAATCGAAAAGTTGTCGTTGTTGTTGTCTACTCAAATCTTGTAACTCAATTTTAACCCACTTCCCAATGTGCTATCGACTGCAAACTTGGTATGCTTGTGTCATACCGATGACAATACTATATTCTATCATAAAAAATAAAATATGTTCTTAATTTAGGAGCTTTCGTGACTGCAGGAATTATTCTTTGGTTCTTTTCGGTTAAGTCACGTCTAAAAATAAAATAATAAAATTAAAATAACATATTACATGTTATTTTAATTTTATTATTTTATTTTTAGACGTGACTTAACCGAAAAGAACCAAAGAATATATATATTTTTAAACATTCTTTTTGAGATGTTACGTTTCGGCATGGGTCTAATCGTCCACGATCAACTGACGTTGGCTGTAATTGGCCACGGTCCCTTACGTGGTGGCAAGCTTCGGGGGAAACTTTAAATCTAAATTTGAAACCGAATTTCCTGCCATTTCTTGCGTAAAATATTTAAAAACTCACCAACACACGGGATGGACTTTTTATTTATTTTTCACAACAATGTCTAATAGTGTATTGTATTACATTGCTCTGTTTGAAATGTTTTAGCTTTTCTTGTGTCATTGTATGTAATGGCAGAGATTATGGATTCTAATAAAGTACAACCATAACCACAATAATATAAACATACATCTATTTTATAGCAATATATTGGGGGGATATTTTGAGCATCTACCCCCCCCGCCCCAAACCCTCTACCATGGTGAACACATTGTCAGCCAGATCACCGATTCTGGTCTTCTGCCTAGCACACGCACACAAAGATCCCCCGTGTAGCCTTAACAGACTGTAGGGGCAAGTGCTGTTAGCGAGCACCTATGAAGGCCGGAACGGCACATGAGGGAGTTGGTGGCCAGCACCACGCCCGACCGCCTTTGTCTCCCCAGTGGCGATGTTTACACACCGCACCAGGTACTCATTTCAGGCTGAGTCGACCTAGGGGAGGACCAGGACCCGTTCAAATAATCGTCACTGGGTGTTGGCCGTGAGCGGGAATCGAACCCGGGTTGATGGGTTCATAGCGCAGCGTAGCGCTAACCACTACACCACCGCTCCTTCCACAACACGCACAGACACACGCTCCCACACTCACACGCACACACACATACATACACACAGACACACAAACACAA
>NC_136332.1:4679575-4769575 GCF_964198595.1 Lampetra fluviatilis | reverse complement strand
GTGTGATGCTGATGTTGGTCGTGAGCGGGAATCAAACCTGGGTCGTCGGATTCGTAGCGCAGTGCGCTAACCAGTGTACCACCACTCCTCACAACATACCGCACCTAGGATTAGCACGGGCTGGCTGTGTACAATGTGAAAGAAGTTCAAAATACAACAACCGCCATTCGCCACTAAGTGGCGATGAGGTCACCACGACGTTTGTGCCAGGCCATGTGCACCTTGAGCCCACGTGAAGTGTCGAACGCCCGCTGGCAGGAGGTCATGGGGCAGACCCAGCAGGTGCCACGGGTCGACTAACTGAGATGACCGAGATGACTGGCTGATGCACCACCTGTGCCCCCTACTGTGCCAACTTGCTGTGCTTTAGCCACCCGGCGCTCCGCTCGTTGTTGTGAGCGTCGCTCCTCCGCCCTCCGCTGTTTCTGGAGGGCGACTGCCTCCAACTGCCCAGTAGCGTCCTTCACGAGCCTCCTCCACTGAGGCCGATCTTGACACCGCTGGTACCAGTCATCGGCAAGTCCACTCAGCTCCACGTCCTCCTGTACCACATCACTCCATCTCTTCTCTAGCCCGTGCCGCGCCCGTTTAGCCCCCTCTATCCGGCCGAACAAAAGCTGTTTGGGCATGCGATGGCTGGGCATGCGGGCTACATGACCCAGGCAAAATGCATACATGCACACACATACATTCAAGAACAACAGCCCTCCCCAGAGGTCGGAAACGGATTTTGATTCCTTACCCGTACCCGTACCCGGCCGCACCAGGGTCGCAATTGGGTACCCATACCCTACCCGATACCCGGCTACCCGTACCCGGCCGGGTATTGGGTAGGGTACGGGTACCCGATTGCGACCTCTGGGACGAAGCCATGTTGCAGGCGCGGGTGGGTTGATTCTAGGAACTTGAATTGTGAGAAGAGACGAGACGTTGGGAAATGAGTGACAAACGGTGACTCACCAGTGACTCACGGCCTACCCGTACCCGGCCGCACCAGGGTCGCAAACGGGTACCCGTACCCGTACCCGGCTGGGTACGGGTAGCCGGGTATCGGGTAGGGTACGGGTATCGGGTACCCGATTGCGACCTCTGGCCCTCCCCCACTAAATGAACTCCGGTCATCCCCACAGCGGCTTTTGGCTAGCCATGGAACAAAGGCGGTGAGGTCACCGCATCGCGCGCGTTCAGATGCGCTTCTGCGGCCGTCTGGAACGCTCTTCCTTTGCGATATCAGGACGCCGCTGGGAGCTGTGCAACTTTTAAATCATCATGATCATCATCTAGATTGACAAACTCATTTTTTTAAGAACAGATTTTTGTGTTAAGTTTTTAGTTTGTTGTCCTTCGATTAGCGCGGTTGGCTACACGGTGCGAAAGAAATTCAACATAATTACGTATCCGCGCCTTCTGTCTGTGTCCCATGTGTCCCCGATCATTAATCCCGTGTGTCTCCTATCCAGTGTCCTGTGTGTGTTCTGTGTGTGTGCGTCTCCTGTGTCTCATGTGAACGACTCATTGATTCATCCCGTGTGACCTCCTATCCTGTGTCCTGTGTGTGTGTTCTGTGTGTGTGCGTCTGCTGTGTCTCATGTGTACGATTCATTGATTCATTCCGTGCATCTCCTATCCAGTGTCCTGTGTGTGTGTTCTGTGTGTGTGCGTCTCCTGTGTCTCATGTGTACGATTCATTGATTCATTCCGTGCATCTCCTATCCTGTGTGTGTGTTCTGTGTGTGTGTGTCTCCTGTGTCTCATGTGTACGATTCATTGATTCATTCCGTGCATCTCCTATCCAGTGTCCTGTGTTTGTGTTCTGTGTGTGTGCGTCTGCTGTGTCTCATGTGTACGATTCATTGATTCATCTCGTGTGACCTCCTATCCAGTGTCCTGTGTGTGTGTTCTGTGTGTGTGCGTCTCCTGTGTCTCATGTGTACGATTCATTGATTCATTCCGTGCATCTCCTATCCTGTGTCCTGTGTGTGTGTTCTGTGTGTGTGTGTCTCCTGTGTCTCATGTGTACGATTCATTGATTCATTCCGTGCATCTCCTATCCAGTGTCCTGTGTGTGTGTTCTGTGTGTGTGCGTCTGCTGTGTCTCATGTGTACGATTCATTGATTCATCTCGTGTGACCTCCTATCCAGTGTCCTGTGTGTGTGTTCTGTGTGTGTGCGTCTCCTGTGTCTCATGTGTACGATTCATTGATTCATTCCGTGCATCTCCTATCCTGTGTCCTGTGTGTGTGTTCTGTGTGTGTGTGTCTCCTGTGTCTCATGTGTACGATTCATTGATTCATTCCGTGTGTCTCCTATCCAGTGTCCTGTGTGTGTGTTCTGTGTGTGTGCGTCTCCTGTGTCTCATGTGTACGATTCATTGATTCATTCCGTGCATCTCCTATCCTGTGTCCTGTGTGTGTGTTCTGTGTGTGTGTGTCTCCTGTGTCTCATGTGTACGATTCATTGATTCATTCCGTGCATCTCCTATCCAGTGTCCTGTGTGTGTGTTCTGTGTGTGTGTCTCCTGTGTCTCATGTGTACGATTCATTGATTCATTCCGTGCATCTCCTATCCTGTGTCCTGTGTGTGTGTTCTGTGTGTGTGCGTCTCCTGTGTCTCATGTGTACGATTCATTGATTCATTCCGTGCATCTCCTATCCTGTGTCCTGTGTGTGTGTTCTGTGTGTGTGCGTCTCCTGTGTCTCATGTGTACGATTCATTGATTCATTCCGTGCATCTCCTATCCAGTGTCCTGTGTGTGTGTTCTGTGTGTGTGCGTCTCCTGTGTCTCATGTGTACGATTCATTGATTCATTCCGTGCGTCTTCTATCCAGTGTCCTGTGTGTGTGTTCTGTGTGTGTGTGTCTCCTGCGTCTCCTGTGTACGATTCATTGATTCATTCCGTGTGTCTCCTATCCAGTGTCCTGTGTGTGTGTTCTGTGTGTGTGCGTCTCCTGCGTCTCATGTGTACGATTCATTGATTCATTCCCTGCGACCTCCCATCCTGTTCTTAGGTTTTTTCGGTAAAGTCACGTAGGTAAAAATGTTAAATGAATAAAAGTAAAATAAAAATTTAATAAAAATCACGACGTTTCGGAGGCAACACAAGCCTCCGTCTTCAGGTGGAACCGTCACAGCACGATAGCTGTATCAAGTAAATGAGAAATTCCAAGAACACAGTATTTGTATATATACTGGTTGAGGGTGGCAGGAGCCAAGGTAGGCCCTGAATATATTTTTTGTGAGGTTCGGTGCGGCTGAAGCACGCTGCTATCCTGTGTCCCGTGTCAGTCCCACGTCTGGTCCCGCGCTGGTCCCGCGCTGGTCCTCCCCCCGTACTCACGAAGCGAGATGAGTTGTCATTCTTCACCGTCTTGGCGTTGCCGAACGCCTCCAGGATGGGATTGGCCTGGAGTAGCTGCTTCTCTAGCTCGCCCTGGAGTAGAGAGACACGGGGGGAGAGTAGAGAGACACGGGGAGAGAGTAGAGAGACACGGGGGGAGAGTAGAGAGACACGGGAGGGAGTAGAGAGACACGGGAGGGAGTAGAGAGATACGGGGAGAGAGTAGAGAGACACGGGGAGAGAGTAGAGAGACACGGGAGGGAGTAGAGAGACACGGGGAGAGAGTAGAGAGACACGGGGAGAGAGTAGAGAGACACGGGGGGAGAGTAGAGAGACACGGGGAGAGAGTAGAGAGACACGGGGGGAGAGTAGAGAGACACGGGGAGAGAGTAGAGAGACACGGGAGGGAGTAGAGAGACACGGGAGGGAGTAGAGAGACACGGGGGGAGAGTAGAGAGACACGGGGAGAGAGTAGAGAGACACGGGAGGGAGTAGAGAGACTCGGGAGGGAGTAGAGAGACTCGGGAGGGAGTAGAGAGACACGGGGAGAGAGTAGAGAGACACGGGGGGAGAGTAGAGAGACACGGGAGGGAGTAGAGAGACTCGGGAGGGAGTAGAGAGACTCGGGAGGGAGTAGAGAGACACGGGGAGAGAGTAGAGAGACACGGGGGAAGAGTAGAGAGACACGGGGAGAGAGTAGAGAGACACGGGGAGAGAGTAGAGAGACACGGGAGGGAGTAGAGAGACACGGGGAGAGAGTAGAGAGACACGGGGAGAGAGTAGAGAGACACGGGGAGAGAGTAGAGAGACACGGGAGGGAGTAGAGAGACACGGGGAGAGAGTAGAGAGACACGGGGAGAGAGTAGAGAGACACGGGGGGAGAGTAGAGAGACACGGGGAGAGAGTAGAGAGACACGGGAGGGAGTAGAGAGACATGGGAGGGAGTAGAGAGACACGGGAGGGAGTAGAGAGACTCGGGAGGGAGTAGAGAGACACGGGGAGAGAGTAGAGAGACACGGGGGGAGAGTAGAGAGACACGGGGAGAGAGTAGAGAGACACGGGAGGGAGTAGAGAGACACGGGGAGAGAGTAGAGAGACACGGGGAGAGAGTAGAGAGACACGGGGAGAGAGTAGAGAGACACGGGAGGGAGTAGAGAGACACGGGGAGAGAGTAGAGAGACACGGGGAGAGAGTAGAGAGACACGGGAGGGAGTAGAGAGACACGGGAGAGAGTAGAGAGACACGGGGAGAGAGTAGAGAGACACGGGGAGAGAGTAGAGAGACACGGGGAGAGAGTAGAGAGACACGGGAGGGAGTAGAGAGATACGGGGAGAGAGTAGAGAGACACGGGGAGAGAGTAGAGAGACACGGGAGGGAGTAGAGAGACTCGGGAGGGAGTAGAGAGACTCGGGAGGGAGTAGAGAGACACGGGGAGAGAGTAGAGAGACACGGGGGAAGAGTAGAGAGACACGGGGAGAGAGTAGAGAGACACGGGGAGAGAGTAGAGAGACACGGGAGGGAGTAGAGAGACACGGGGAGAGAGTAGAGAGACACGGGGAGAGAGTAGAGAGACACGGGGAGAGAGTAGAGAGACACGGGAGGGAGTAGAGAGACACGGGGAGAGAGTAGAGAGACACGGGGAGAGAGTAGAGAGACACGGGGGGAGAGTAGAGAGACACGGGGAGAGAGTAGAGAGACACGGGAGGGAGTAGAGAGACATGGGAGGGAGTAGAGAGACACGGGAGGGAGTAGAGAGACTCGGGAGGGAGTAGAGAGACACGGGGAGAGAGTAGAGAGACACGGGGGGAGAGTAGAGAGACACGGGGAGAGAGTAGAGAGACACGGGAGGGAGTAGAGAGACACGGGGAGAGAGTAGAGAGACACGGGGAGAGAGTAGAGAGACACGGGGAGAGAGTAGAGAGACACGGGAGGGAGTAGAGAGACACGGGGAGAGAGTAGAGAGACACGGGGAGAGAGTAGAGAGACACGGGGGGAGAGTAGAGAGACACGGGGAGAGAGTAGAGAGACACGGGAGGGAGTAGAGAGACATGGGAGGGAGTAGAGAGACACGGGAGGGAGTAGAGAGACTCGGGAGGGAGTAGAGAGACACGGGGAGAGAGTAGAGAGACACGGGGGGAGAGTAGAGAGACACGGGGAGAGAGTAGAGAGACACGGGGAGAGAGTAGAGAGACACGGGAGAAAGTAGAGAGACACGGGAGGGAGTAGAAAGACACGGGGAGAGAGTAGAGAGACACGGGGAGAGAGTAGAGAGACACGGGGAGAGAGTAGAGAGACACGGGGAGAGAGTAGAGAGACACGGGAGGGAGTAGAGAGACACGGGAGGGAGTAGAGAGACACGGGAGGGAGTAGAGAGACACGGGAGGGAGTAGAGAGACACGGGGAGAGAGTAGAGAGACACGGGAGAGAGTAGAGAGACACGGGGAGAGAGTAGAGAGACACGGGAGGGAGTAGAGAGACACGGGGAGAGAGTAGAGAGACACGGGAGGGAGTAGAGAGACACGGGAGGGATTAGAGAGACACGGGAGGGAGTAGAGAGACACGGGAGGGAGTAGAGAGACTCGGGGAGAGAGTAGAGAGACACGGGGAGAGAGTAGAGAGACACGGGGAGAGAGTAGAGAGATACGGGAGGGAGTAGAGAGACACGGGGAGAGAGTAGAGAGACACGGGAGAGAGTAGAGAGACACGGGGAGAGAGTAGAGAGACACGGGGAGAGAGTAGAGAGACACGGGGAGAGAGTAGAGAGACACGGGGAGAGAGTAGAGAGACACGGAGACGGAGTAGAGAGACACGGGGAGAGAGTAGAGAGACACGGGAGGGAGTAGAGAGACACGGGGAGAGAGTAGAGAGACACGGAGAGAGAGTAGAGAGACACGGGAGGGAGTAGAGAGACACGGGAGGGAGTAGAGAGACACGGGAGAGAGTAGAGAGACACGGGGACAGAGTAGAGAGACACGGGAGAGAGTAGAGAGACACGGGGAGAGAGTAGAGAGACACGGGGAGAGAGTAGAGAGTCACGGGGAGAGAGTAGAGAGACACGGGGAGAGAGTAGAGAGACACGGGCAGAGAGTAGAGAGACACGGGAGGGAGTAGAGAGACACGGGGAGAGAGTAGAGAGACACGGGGAGAGAGTAGAGAGACACGGGAGGGAGTAGAGAGACACGGGTAGAGAGTAGAGAGACACGGGGAGAGAGTAGAGAGACACGGGGAGAGAGTAGAGAGACACGGAGACGGTGCAGAGAGACAGATCAGGGAGACACAGAGATGGCCAGGGAGACATGGGGACGAGACAGAGACATATGAAAGGGACACAGCGGGAAATGAAACAGAGAGACATGGGGACAGAACAGACAGACATTTCACAAGGTTAATCGGGTTACTCGAGAGTGAGGCACGCCTATAACTCGGTGAGGTAGTAGGGTCAGGGTTAGGGTCAGGGTTCTATTCTTAGTTTTTTTCGGTAAAGTCACGTAGGTAAAAACATTAAAATTAAGAAAAGTAAAATACCATATGAATAAAAAGTGTGCCGTACTTGGCCCTTCCCCTCTCCAACCATTATATAAACGGAGTGGTAGCTCTTGCAATCTCTCATTTACTTGATACAGCTGTCGTGGCTGTGACGGTTCCACCTGAAGACGGAAGCTTGTGTTGCCTCCGAAACGTCGTGATTTTTATTTTATTTTACTTTTATTAATTTTAATGATTTTACCTACGTGACTTTACCGAAAAAAACTAAGAATATGAATCCTTGCAGTCACGAAAGCTTCACATCTAGGGTCAGGGTTAGTTCACGTGGATTTAAACAAACACAAAAGTAAACTCATCCTTTTGTATTCATGGTTCTTTCGGTAAAGTCACGTAGATAGAAAATAAAAATAATGAAATAAAATGTTAAATAATAAAGAATAAAAAGAATACATTGAAAATAATAAAATAAAATAAAAACATTTGTTTTAATTAATTGAAAATAATAAAAGCAACAAAAAACCACGACGTTTCGATCGCAATACAAGCGGTCTTCATCAGGCGGAGAAATGTTTTTATATTTTTTTGTTTTTGTTTTCTATCAACGTGACTTTACTGAAAGAACCAAGAATATGAATTCCTGCAGTCACGAAAGTTTTAAGTCAAAATCCTTATGTTTTGATCATCAAAATGTCTTCCACTTCATGTACACGACCACAGGGCCTTGTTTCCATTGGAAACCGGCAAGAACTAGGCTCATGTGATACCCTAAAACAGTGGTGGGGAACCTTTTTTCTGCCAAGGGCCATTTGGATATTTATAACATCATTCGCAGGCCGTACAAAATTAAATTTTTGTTGCTATGAAATAAGTGCCTAGATTTTGTTTATTTCGAGTCATGCGGTTGCCTTGGCAGGGCCAGACCAAATGATTTTGCGGGCCTTATACGGCCCGCGAAATCAGGCCCTGTTTCCAAGGTAACCAGGCAAGGGGTTATCTAATGTGGTACTCAAGAGGGAACTCAATCCTTGTTTCCAAGGTAACCAGTCAAGCGATTAGCTAATGTGGTACTCTAGAGGGAACTCAGGCCTTGTTTCAAAGGCAAAGATTCAAGCTATAGGCTTATGTGGTATCCTGGAGGGAAATGAGGCCTTGTTTCCAAGGGGAACAGGCAAGCTATAGGCTTACGTGGTATCCTAGAGAAAACCAGGCCTCGTTTCATAGTAGACCAGGCCTCGTTTTCTAGGAGACCAGGCCTCGTTTACTAGGAAACCAGGCCTTGTTTACTAGGAAACCAGGCCTCGTTTCCTAGGAGACCAGGCCTCGTTTGCTTGTAAACCAGGCCTCGTTTTCTAGGAAACCAGGCCTCGTTTTCTAGGAAACCAGGCCTCGTTTGCTAGGAAACCAGGCCTCGTTTGCTTGGAAACCAGGCCTCGTTTGCTTGGAAACCAGGCCTCGTTTCCTAGGAAACCAGGCCTCGTTTCCTAGGAAACCAGACCTCGTTTCCTGGGAAACGAGCTGCACTTGCCGTGATGGTGTTGTCCTTCTTGCTCTTGTGGGACGAGGTGACGTGGGCCAGGAACTGGATGACCTTCTTGGTGTTCTCGGTTTTCCCAGCGCCGGACTCGCCACTGAGATCCCAGCGACAAGCGCGTGCGGACGCCACGCGGGAGAAACAACGAGAATGTCAACGAAGAGTAATTAGAGAGAGAGAGAGAGAGGTTGTGACGGAGCAGAACAAGGCACCGAACATAATGTACTCAAATGGTACTCAAATTGTAAATGTTGTGGTTTCGCGCTTCAACACACCGGTGGGCTAAAGCGGTGAACTAATTTGTCTTTTGTCAACGTGACACTTTTTTACTGATTGGCCGTGTCGGGTGGTGGAGGGTTACGACACATTTATAAATAACGCGATCTAAACCCAAAAACGTTGATTATGAATAATGTTTAAGCTGGGGACATTGGATGTGGCGCAAGAGTCTGGGGGAAGGCGGTGAATTGAAATTCCATGAGCAATCGGAAGGATTTGGGCGCGACTGGGAGGATAATCCAATGCAGAGAGTTCTTGAGAAAGGACACGAGACATAGTGAGAGATGGACTAACATTGCCTATAGACTGCCATTACTAACATTGCCCATGGACTAACATTGCCCATAAACTGCCATTACTAACATTGCCCATGGATTAACATTGCCCATAGATTAACATTGCCTGTAGACTAACATTGCCCATATACTGCCATTTTCCGTAGACTAGAAATTCCCATAGACTATCATTGCCCATAGACTAACATTTCCCATACACTAACATTTCCCATAGACTAACATTGCCCATACACTAACATTGCCCATAGGCTAAGAGGTCATCGGGTTTTTATCAAGGGCAGAGCTGAATTGAAGGAATGAAGACCGCCGTAGCCAACGTCTGTGAGAAAGGAACGCGGCTCACGCGGAGAGAAAGATAGAAAGAGCGAGAGGAGAGAGGAGAGAGGGAGGAGAGAGACAGAGAGAGAAAGAGAGAAAGAGCGAGAGGAGAGAGGAGAGAGGGAGGAGAGAGACATTTGCTTTGCACGAGAGATGAAAACGGCGGAGACGACAGCCACGTTGGTCGGGGTGGAGTGGCAGCCTGGTTTGCGTTAAACACCACGGGCTAAATCCTTTGACCCCTCCATGACCCCACCACCTCCAGAGACTCATCGCGAGTGGCGGCACGAACGTAACACATTCTTAGGTTTTTTTTCGGTAAAGTCACCGTGTAGGTAAAATCATTAAAATTAATACAAGTAAAATAAAAATCACGACGTTTCGGAGGCAACACAAGCTTCCGTCTTCAGGTGGAACCGTCACAGCCAGGACAGCTGTATCAAGTAAATGAGAGATTGCAGGAGCTACCACTCCGTTTATATATAATGGTTGGAGAGGGGGGAAGGGCCAAGTACGGCACACTTTTTATTAATATGGTATTTTACTTTTATTAATTTTAATGTTTTACCTACGTGACTTTACCGAAAAAAACACCTAAGAATATGAATCCTTGCAGTCACGAAAGCTTCAAATCCAGAACGAACAAAACACTTTACGAGTGTAGGTTTACAAAAGACGGCCAACACATTAGGAATTGGCGGAGATGCCGGATGTCGATGCCATCGCTTGCAGAGTCCGACCCAAATGCTCGTGGCGCTTAGAGCCTTGTACCGGTCAACACGCGGCTTAACATGAGTGTGCGTGTGCATGTCGGAGAGAGTTTGTGTGTGGTGTGAGGGGGTGGGGGGGGTATCGTGTCAATCAATAAGGTTTACTCTGTATTCTTGTACACTACGCTACACACTAGACTGCGAAACACTAGACTATTATACACTACACTATACACTACACTACTATACACTACACTAGACACTACACTACTATACACTACACTACTATACACTACACTACTATACACTACACTACTATACACTACACTATACACTATACTACTATACACTACACTACTATACACTACACTATACACTATACTACTATACACTACACTATACACTACACTACTATACACTACACTACTATACACTACACTATACACTACACTACTATACATTACACTATACACTACACTATACACTACACTACTATACACTACACTACTAAACACTACACTACTAAACATTACACTACAATACACTATACCAAACACTACACTACTATACATTACACTATACTCTACACTACTATACACTACACTATACACTACACTACATTATACACTCCACTACTATACACTACACTACTAAACACTACACTACTAAACATTACACTAGTATACACTACACTATACACTACACTACTATACACTACACTATGATACACTACACTATACACTACATTACTATACACTACACTACGATACACTACACCATACACTACACTACTATACATTACACTACTATACACTACACTACTATATACTACACTATACACCACACTACTATACACTACACTATACTCTACACTACTATATACTACACTATACACTACACTACGATACACTACACCATACACTACACTACTATACCATAGTATACCCATACGGTTTACCCCGTATTCATGTACAGGGGAATTGAGTTTGCAGTTCCATACGGCGTACAGCCGTTTCAGTACGGACACAAACACCAACACATGTGTTGGTGTTTGTTTGTTGTGTCTCCCTCCTTGTGATGGGACTCTGTAGGATGGACGTTGAGATGTATAGGGTGCACGGGTTGACCAATCAGGTCTGAATTGGTCTCTAAAGAATTAACCCGTATAAGCAAAGTTTTTCACTATAAATCCTTTATATGCGTGGCATCGGTTTTTATTTTATAATTCATTTCTGTTTTTCTTGAGTAACAGTTTCATTTTTATCACATTGGTATTTTAAATTAAATATAAGGAAAGTCGTATATAAGGATTATTAGGTTTTCAGGTTTTGAATGATTGTTTATATTGTAAATTTTTGTTGTTTTCTTGAATAATTTTCTGTGTTTAGGAAAAATATATGATTGTGTTAGTGACATTTTTTTTTCCCTAAAAAGTGTAAAATTTTAAAAAAAAATTTCACGAAAATAAATTGTCACGCACAACGAGTCTGTGTGCAAAATGTCAGCTCGATTGGATCGCGGGAAGTGGGTTAAAAAACGACCGAAAGATTTGCACGGTCGTAAGCAAGCAAGCACGCAAGCAAGCAAGCACGCAAGCAAGCAAGCAAGCGAACTTAATATAAAGGATTTAAAAAGGCAGGGCAATGATAAGGGGTTGACAGGTAATCGGTTAGCAAGTTGTGCTATGAACCTGGCGACCCGAGTTCGATTCCCGCTCACGGCCAACACCACCGGTGACGATTATCTGAACCGGTCCTGGGCCTCCCCTAGGTCGACTCAGCCTCAAATGAGTATCTGGTGCGGTGTGTAAACATCGCCACTGGGGAGACAAAGGCGGCCGGGCGTGGTGCTGGCCACCTACCACCTCCTCGTGTGCCGTGCCGGCCTTCATAGGTGCTGCTCGCTAACAGCACTTGCCCCAACAGTCTGTTAGAGGCTACACGGGGGACCTTTGTCTTTGTGCATGCTACTTACGTGCAAAGGATGGACTGATCTTCACGATCTAGAACGCAAACAAAAACACAAGCGAGACTTTAGTAAATTGCTGTAATTACAACTTGATAACAATGATAACTATTTACCCAAAGCCTCACCAAGTTTCACGACAAGGATGGCTGTGTGGATGAAAATGATCAAGCGTCAAGATGACTGTGACCATTCCCTACCCACCGATAGCAACATCATCATCATCATCACCACCATCATCACCACCATCATCATCATCATCATCACCACCATCATCATCATCATCACCACCATCATCACCACCATCATCACCACCATCATCATCATCATCACCACCATCATCACCACCATCATCATCATCACCATCATCATCACCATCATCATCATCACCACCATCATCATCATCACCACCATTACCACCATCATCATCATCATCACCACCACCATCATCATCATCATCACCATCATCACCATCATCATCACCACCATTACCAGTAGTGGGGGTGAGTGTGGTGGTAGTGGGGGTGAGTGTGGTGGTAGTGGGGGTGAGTGTGGTGGTGGGTGGGGGTGAGTGTGGTGGGGGTGAGTGTGAGTGTGGTAGTGGTGGGGGGTGAGTGTGGTGGTGGGTGGGGGTGAGTGTGGTGGGGGTGAGTGTGAGTGTGGTAGTGGGGTGGTGAGTGTGGTGGTGGGTGGATGAGTGTGGTGGTAGTGGGGGTGAGTGTGGTAGTAGTGGGGGTGAGTGTGGTGGTGGGTGGGGGTGAGTGTGGTGGTGGGTGGGGGTGAGTGTGGTGGTGAGTGGTGGTGAGTGTGGTAGTGGTGGGGGGTGAGTGTGGGGGTGAGTATGGTAGTAGTGGGGGTGAGTGTGGTGGTGGTGGTGGGTGAGTGTGGTAGTGGTGGGGGGTGAGTGTGGGGGTGAGTGTGGTAGTAGTGGGGGTGAGTCTGGTGGTGGGTGGGTGAGTGTGGTAGTAGTGGGGGTGAGTGTGGTAGTAGTGGGGTGGGTGAGTGTGCTGGTGGGGTGGGTGAGTGTGGTGGAGGGTGGGTGAGCATGTGTCACCCTGCAGCATGCTGTGGTAGGCGGTGTCGGTGATGGCGTAGATGTGCGGAGGCATCTCGTGACGCTTCCTGCCCCGGTACATCTCCACGATCTTCTCCGAGTAGATGGGCAGGAACTTGTACGGGTTCACCACCACGCAGAACAGGCCCGAGTACGTCTACGCAGCGGCCACCACATCATCAGCATCATCAGCAACATCGTCATCAGCAACATCGTCAGCAGCAACATCGTCAGCAGCAACAACATCATCAACATCGTCATCAGCAACATCATCATCAGCATCATCGTCATCATCAACATCGTCATCATCAGCAACATCATCATCAGCAGCAGCATCATCATCAACATCGTCATCAGCAGCAACATCGTGGGGGGGGGGGGGGTAGGGGGGGCATCGTTGTTATCATGATTGGCAACGACTCGTCATCAGCAGCAACATCGTCATCAGCAGCAACATCGTCATCAGCAGCAACATCGTCATCAGCAGCAACATCGTCATCAGCAGCAACATCGTCATCATCAGCAACATCGTCATCAGCGTAATCAGCATTCGCGTAATCAACAACAACAATAACAGCATAATCAACATCACCACCACGCAGAACAGTCCAGAGTATATCTACACAGCGTCATCAGCAGCAGGAGCATCATCATCAGCAGCAGCATCATCATCATCAGCAACATCATCAGCATCATCATCAGCAACATCATCAGCATCATCATCAGCAACATCATCAGCATCATAATCAGCATCATCATCAGCAACATCATCATAATCATCATCAGCAGCAGCAACATCATCAGCAGCATCATCCTGACGCCTGCTGTACATTTGGAGTTTGCGTGTCTCTCTTTCATCATCACGGTGGCTAGGAGATGTTAACTACCTCGCCTGGTGCGCAGGAGGTCGTGGGTTCGATCCCGACTCTGACGACGCCTGTTGCTGTATATTCGGAGTTCACGGTGTCTCTCTCTCCCCGTGGTCGCGCTGCTGTAGTGTATAGTGTAGTGTATAGTGTAGTGTATAGTGTAGTGTATAGTGTAGTGTATAGTGTAGTGTATAGTGTAGTGTATAGTGTAGTGTATAGTGTAGTCTATAGTGTATAGTGTAGTGTATAGTGTAGTGTATAGTGTAGTGTATAGTGTAGTGTATAGTGTAGTGTATAGTGTAGTCTATAGTGTAGTGTATAGTAGTGTATAGTGTAGTGTATAGTGTAGTCTATAGTGTAGTGTATAGTAGTGTATAGTGTAGTGTATAGTGTAGTGTATAGTGTAGTGTATAGTGTAGTGTATAGTGTAGTGTATAGTGTAGTGTATAGTAGTGTATAGTGTAGTCTATAGTGTAGTGTATAGTAGTGTATAGTGTAGTGTATAGTAGTGTATAGTGTAGTGTATAGTGTAGTGTATAGTAGTGTATAGTGTAGTGTATAGTGTAGTGTATAGTGTAGTGTATTGTAGTGTATAGTGTAGTGTATAGTGTAGTGTATAGTAGTGTATAGTGTAGTGTATAGTGTAGTGTATAGTGTATAGTAGTGTATAGTGTAGTGTATAGTGGTGTATAGTAGTGTATAGTGTAGTGTATAGTGGTGTATAGTGTAGTGTATAGTGTAGTGTATAGTAGTGTATAGTGTAGTGTATAGTAGTGTCTAGTAGTGTAGTGTATAGTGTAGTGTATAGTGGTGTATAGTAGTGTATAGTGTAGTGTATAGTAGTGTCTAGTAGTGCAGAGCTGGAGTCTGTCGCCAGGACAGGCGGACTGAGACACGAGCTAACGTACGCTTAGAGTCATTTGCCTGCCATAAATTTCCACGCAAAATGTTGTGAAGCCACTTCCGTTGAGCCGTCGTTTACCTGGTCGCTTCTAAAAGAAACGAGCTACATTACCCAGTGGCGCCTTACAACTGGTGACGTGGCTAACGAGGCATCGTCTAGATCGGGGGTGGGAAACGTCCCGTACGAGGCTCGCGAAATCATTTGGGTCTGGCCCTGCCAAGGCAACCGCACCTTTATAAGCAGTTGCGAGTATCAGCAACATCATCATCAACACCAGCTAACATCACACACACGCCTCGCCAAAGAAAAGCAGTTCCAGCCCATCGCATTAGGGGCGAGTTAATTCAACGTTTGACCAAATATAACGGGCTAATTTTTTAAGTTGGTGATTTTTTATGGCCCCGCGAATGATGCTATCAATATCCAAACGGCCCTTGGCAGAAAAAAAGGTTCCTCACCCCCTGGTCTCGATGCTTGAGTCTATTTTCAGTGCCAAAAGTTTCACGAAGTCTGTGATTGCTGCTGGTCAGAGCACAAACTCTGTCTGAGTTGGACTCCTGCTGCTGTTGCTGCTGCTGATGGTTCTGGTGATGGAGTTCCCGGTTGACACGTTCCTGCTGTCGGAGTGACTGATGATCCAGCGCTCACTGATTCACTCACCCACTCACTAACTCACCCACCCACTCATTAACACACCCACCCACTCGCTCACCCACACAGCCACTCGCCCACTCGCTCGCTCACTCACTCACTGACTGACCCACTCACTAATTCAGCCACTCACTCGCTCGCTCACTCACTCGCCCACTCACTAACTCACCCACCCATCCACGCATTAACACACCCACCCACTCGATCACCCACACAGCCACTCGCCCACTCGCTCGCTCACTCACTGACTGACCCACTCACTCACTAATTCAGCCACTCACTCGCTCGCTCGCTCACTCACTCGCCCACTCACTTACTAACACACCCACTCGCCCACACACCCACACATTCGCTCACTCACCCACTCACTCACCCAGTGACTGATGATACAGCACTCTGATTCACTCACTCACTCACCACTCACTCACCATCCACTCAGTCACTTACCTACCCACTCACACATCCACTTACAAACACACCCACCCACTCGCTCACACACACACCCACTCACACATCCACTCACTAACACACCCATTCACACATCCACTCACTAACACACCCTCTCACCCACACATTCGCTCGCTCACCCACCCACTCACCCACCCGCTCTCTCACTCACTCACTCACCGATCGACAGACCAACTCACTCACTAACTCACCCACCCACACTCACCCACTCACCCAGTGACTGACGGTACAGCACTCTGATTCACTCACTCACCACTCAACTCACCACCCACCCAGTCACTAACTCACTGACCCACCCACTCACACATCTACTCACTAACACGCCCACCCACTCACACATCTACTCACTAACTCACTCACCCACTCACACATCTACTCACTAACTCACCCACTCACTCACCACCCACCCAGTCACTAACTCACTCACCCACTCACACATCTACTCACTAACTCACCCACTCACTCACACATCTACTCACTAACTCACCCACCCACCCACTCACACATCTAATCACTAACTCACCCACTCACTCACCACCCACTCACTCACTAACACACCCACTCACTCACCACCCACATAGTCACTAACTCACCCACCCACTCACACATCTACTCACTAACACGCCCACCCACTCACACATCTACTCACTCACCCACTCACATCTACTCACTAACACACCCACTCACTCACACATCTACTCACTAACTCACCCATCCACTCACACATCTACTCACTTACTCACCCACTCACTCACACATCTACTCACTCACCCACTCACTCACACATCTACTCACTAACTCACCCACCCACTCACACATCTACTCACTAACTCACCCACCCACTCACACATCTATTCACTAACTCACCCACCCACTCACACATCTACTCACTAACACGCCCACCCACTCACACATCTACTCACTCACCCACTCACATCTACTCACTAACACACCCACTCACTCACACATCTACTCACTAACACACCCACTCACTCACACATCTACTCACTAACTCACCCATTCACTCACACATCTACTCACTAACTCACCCATTCACTCACACATCTACTCACTAACTCACCCATTCACTCACACATCTACTCACTAACTCACCCACCCACCCACTCACCCAGTGACTTAACTGAATCCCTTCAGCCACTCGCTAACCATGCCACCGACATTTCACAGGCCCCCCAATTTACCCCCCCCCCACCACCACTAAACCGGAGATATGATTTATAATAGGTGTGACTTTTGTGTTGGTTGGTAAGGTAAACAAGGGGGCGGTGTGCTCCTGACACTTTAACGTCTCTGGGTTCTGCATCTGGAATATGAAGATTCTGTCTCGAACGCTCAGACAGACTGTCTCTGCCTCTCACCCTCACCGATGCATCTTTAGGGGATAATGGGAGAGGGGGGGGAGGGGGGTGGAAATTAAAACTTTAATCCAAACAGACGTCGGGACCGGACCCACACCATCGCCCCCTTTCTCCCATGGGTTCACAACCTCCCATAAACACGCGCGCGCACAAGGCAAAGATCCCCCGTGTAGCCCTTGGCAGACTGTTGGGGCAAGTGCTGTAAGCAGGTACATACACACACACACATCCACACACAAGGCAAAGATCCCCCGTATAGCGCTTGGCAGTCTGTTGGGGCAAGTGCTGTTAGCACGTACATACACACACACACACATCCACACACAAGGCAAAGATCCCCCGTATAGCGCTTGGCAGACTGTTGGGGCAAGTGCTGTTAGCACGTACATACACACACATACGCGCGCACACACACACATCCACACACAAGACAAAGACCCCCGTATAGCCTGTAACAGACTGTAGGGGCAAGTGCTGTTAGCGAGCACCTATAAAGGCCGGCACGGCACACGAGGGGGTGGGTGGCCAGCACCACGCCCGGCCGCCTTTGTCTCCCTAGTGGCGATGTTTACTACACACCGCACCAGGTACTCGTTTGAGACTGAGTTGACCTAGGGGAGGCCCAGGACCGGTTCAGATAATCGCTGTCACCGGCGTTGGCCGTGAGCGGGAATCGAACTCGTGTCGCCGGTTTCGTAGCGCAGCGTAGCGCTAACCGCTGCACCACCGCTCCCCACACACACACACGCACGCGCGCGCGCACAAAAAGACAAAGATCCCCCGTATAGCCTTAACATACTTTTGGGGGCAAAGTGCCATTTTCACACACACGCACGCACGCGCGCGCGCGAGCGAGTGTGTGGGTGTGTGTGTGTCAGTAAACGACGCTAGCTAGACCCGTTATGTCCTGATATGGGCATAACTCACGGGATGCAGGGATCCTTTGCCCACCAAAGAGTCGTTGGGGATGCATGGACGGGTGCAGTGGGAGACGCGGTGAGCAGAACGAGTTGAACAACAAACATTGGTTGGTGGTGGTGGGGTCGTGGTGGTGGTGGGGTGGTGGTGGTGGTTGGGGTGGTGGTGGTGGTGGTGTGGTAGTGTGGTGGTGTGGTGGTGGTGGTGGTTGGGGTGGTGGGGTGGGGGTGGTGGTGGTGGTGGGGTGGTGGTGGTGTGGTGGGGTGGTGTGGTGGGGGGGTGGTGGTGGTTGGGGTGGTGGTGGTGGTGGTGTGGTAGTGTGGTGGTGTGGTGGTGGTGGTGGTTGGGGTGGTGGTGGTGTGGTGGTGTGGTGGGGGGGTGGTGGTGGTTGGGTTGGTGGTGGTGGTGGTGGTGGGGTGGTGGTGGTTGGGTGGTGGTGGTGGTTGAGGTGGTGGTGGTGTGGTGGTTGGGGTTGGGGTGGTGGTGGTGCGGTGGAGTGGTGGTGGGGTGGTGGGGGTGTGGTGGTTGGGGTGGTGGTGGTGTGGTGGTGGTGGTGGGGTGGTGGTGGTGTGGTGGTGGTGGTGGTTGGGGTGGGGGTGTGGTGGTGGTGGTGTGGTGGTGGGGTGGTGGTGCGGTGGTGGGGGTGTGGTGGTGGGGGTGTGGTGGTGTTGGTTGGGGTGGTGGTGGTTGGGGTTGGGGTGGTGGTGGGGTGGTGGTGGTGATGGTGGTGGTGTGGTGGTTGGGGTGGGTGGACAACACAGATCGGGAACACATTTATCTGGCGTGGGGGTAGCAGCGGGGAGTTGGGGTCCATCGTTTTCCCATCATCATCATCGTCGTCTTCATCAGCCGTGGTCAAGCCACTGCTGATGAAGGCCTCTGTCAACCCACTCTCTGTGGTCGTGACCGCACGCTGCTACGCTCACGAAGACAAAGATCACCCCCCTACCACCACCACCACCACCACCGCCACCTGTATAGCCTCAAACGAATGGAGGGGCAAGTGCTGTTAGCGAGCACCTATGAAGGTCGCCACGGGGCACAACAACAGGGCGTGTGGCCAGCGCCACGCCCGGCCGCCTTTGTCTCCCCAGCGGCGATGTTTAACACATCGCACCAGGTAGTCATTTGAGGCTGAGTGGACCTAGGGGAGGCCCAGGGCAGGTTCAGATAATCGTCGCCGGCGTTGGCCGTGAGCGGGAGTCGAACTCTGGTCGCTGGGTTCGTAGCGCGGCGAGATAATCGCTACACCACCGCTCCCCACATAGACACACACACAGACACACACACAGACACACACACAGACACACACACAAACAGACACAGACACACACACAGACACACACACAGAGACACACTCACACACAGACACACAGACACACACACAGACACACACACAGACACACTCACAGACACACACACGCAGACACACACACAGACACAGACACACAAACAGACACAGACACACACACAGACACACACACAGAGACACACTCACACACAGACACACAGACACACAGACACACACACAGACACACACACAGACACACTCACAGACACTCACACACCCACACAGACACACGTTCCCACACACACACAGACACACTCACAGACGCACTCGCACACACACACAGACACACGCTCCCACACTCACACACGCACACAGACACACGTTCCCACACACTCACACGTGCACACACCCACACAGACACACGCTCCCACACTCACACACCCACACAGACACATACTCCCACAAGAACTCCGCCACAGTGAGTCACACACACACAAACAGCATCGCCACTAATGCTTCTTTCCTGGAAACGCGATGGACTTTCTGATAGAGCCTCCCCCACCATGTTAATCACAAACATACAACCGAGTTAAACTCCACTTATCCCCATCACTGGATGGTTGCTCTTTACCGCAATCCTATTATCTGCTTTTAAAATACCTCCTGACATCCGCACGCACCGGTTAACCGTGGATACAACAAGCCGGGCAATACGAGGTTATAGGCGCAGCCCTGCAACGGCCCGTTCAAAGCAACTGCCGGCAGCAGAGGCTGTAAGTGGGGGGACGTCTCGAGATCGCCGTTACTCAGCGGGGGTGCTTGGCCTTCTCTTCCACGCCGGACAAAGGCCGACTTGGGGGATGCGGGAGCCGAACCGGCACTCACCTTCCCACGCCGCTGATCGGGTGGGGGGGGGAGGGGGCTCGTGATTCCTGAACGCTCCATAACAACAACAAAGTTCGAAAAAAAGGTGCCTCGGATTTTGAAACGATTATAATTTTAGGGGGGGGGGGGGGAGGTACATTTTTTTGTGGAGTAACAAAAACAAATACTTCAACCAATTTTGGAAATGTGGATTTTCGCAAGTTTAGTCTTATCTGGTATTTTGTCAGAGCGCTTTGCAAGGATGACGAATGGTGAGTTCGTTTTTGGTTGACGGGGAACATGGATGGGGGGGTAATGAGAGGGAGGGGGGTGAGGTGAGGATGGGGGGGGGGGTGAGGGAGAGGGGGGGGGTGAGGATGGTGAGGGAGGGTGATGGTAGTGAGAGGGAGGGGTGGTGAGGTGAGGTGAGGAAGGGGGGGGGATGGTGAGGGAGGGTGATGGTAGGGGGAGGGAGGGGTGATGAGGTGAGGTGAGGAACGGGGGGATGGTGAGGGAAGGTGATGGTAGTGAGAGGGAGGGGTGGTGAGGTGAGGGAGGATGGTGAGGACGGTGAGGGAGGGTGATGATAGGGGGGGGGGGTGGTGAGGTGAGGATGATGAGGGTGTTCAAGACGTGCGCTGGACGTAGTAGGAGTGGAGGGATGACGCTTTTGAAAAACAAAAAAACCCGAGTCTCGAGTGAGCATCGAACCCAAATTCTCTTCCCTCGGTGCCCAGAATGTGTCAGTCGGCTCCACAGCCCCTTTCTCTAGAACGTCGCGCGAACGTTCCAGGGGCCACGTGGTGAGCGGTGGCGCAGTGATTGGCGCACTCACGCGCTGCAGAAAAAAACCCGAGTTCAGTCGACCGCAGAGGTCGCAAACGGGTTTTGATTCCTTACCCGTATCCGTACCTGGCCGCACCAGGGTTGATTCCTTACCCGTACCCGTACCCGGCCGCACCAGGGTCGCAAACGGGTACCTGTACCCGTACCTGGCTGGGTAGCCGGGTATCGGGTAGGGTACGGGTATCGGGTACCCGGTTGCGACCTCTGGTCGACCTCGGGGCCAACGTCAACGGTGAGATAATTGAGGGTTCAGTAACTTATCTTGGTGCTTGCAGTAGGGGCAAGGCCACCTTGTTGTTGTTGGTGTTGTTGTTGGTGTTGTTGTTGTTGTTGATGTTGTCTTGGGGGGGGTGGGGGGGGTATTTGACTGCTCTGCTCCGTGAGTCGGAAGGACATCACGGACGCAAGCCACGTGGCGCGTTTGCCCGGTGCGCTAACCACTGCGCCACCGCTCCCCCACTCCCACGCCCCCCACCCCCACCCATGCTTACAGACCCCCCCCACCCCCAATAGGTTGATATCTCAGTGGGCCTTGCTTGGTAAGGAAGAAGTGATGTGGTTTTATTTCTACATTTTGTTGGGTCATTTAAGAAAAATATATTTCCGATACTTTGCATTCCTGTGTTTTCAATCGCACGGTGGCTAGGAGATGTTGACTACCTCGCCTGGTGTACAGGAGGTCGTGGGTTCGATCCCGACTCTGAAGCCTGTTGCTGTAGATTTGGAGTTTGCGTGTCTCTCTCTCTCTCTCATCATCATCACGGTGGCTCGGAGATGTTGACTACCTCGCCTGGTGTACAGGAGGTCATGGGCTCGATCCCGACCCTGACGCCTGCTGTGTATTTGGAGTTTGCGTGTCTCTCATCATCATCACGGTGGCTAGGAGATGTTAACTACCTCGCCTGGTATACAGGAAGTCGTGGGTTCGATCCCGACTCTGACGCCTGCTGCTGTATATTTGGAGTTTGCGTGTCTCTCATCATCATCACGGTGGCTAGGAGATGTTGACTACCTCGCCTGGTGTGCAGGAGGTCGTGGGTTCGATCCCGACCCTGACGCCTGCTGCTGTATATTTGGAGTTTGCGTGTCTCTCTCTCTCATCATCATGGTGGATAGGAGATGTTGACTACCTCGCCTGGTGTACAGGAGGTCGTGGGTTCGATCCCGACCCTGACGCCTGCTGCTGTATATTTGGAGTTTGCGTGTCTCTCTCTCTCTCCACGTGGTCGCGTGGATTTTTCTCCTGGTCCTCCGGTTTTTTCCCTCCACATTTAGAATGAACGTGGTGCGTTCAGAGTTATTTGGCGGTTGTAGATTTCCACACGATGACGATGATTATGATGATAAGCCACTTCGTTGAGCTATCGTTTGTCATGGCCAGCTCGCTTCTGAACACGAACTACACACTCTTAGGGTCTTTCGGTAAAGTCACGTAAGTAGAAGAATTGAATTCTAGATTTGAAGCTTTCGTGTAAAGTCACGTAGGTAAAATTAATAAAAGTAAAATAAAATAAAAATCACGACGTTTCGGAGGCAACACAAGCTTCCACCTGAAGACGGAAGCTTGTGTTGCCTCCGAAACGTCGTGATTTTTATTTTATTTTACTTGTATTCATTTTACCTACGTGACTTTACCGAAAAAAACCCACTGAGTATGAATGCCTGCAGTCACGAAAGCTTTGAATCAAGAGCTACACAGCACAGTGGACCTTAGCTGATAACATCAAACATTTCAACACCTCCATGTTCGATAACCAAAAATGGTGAACAAAAAAATCTTTTCATATTTTTCATGCTTTCTCACCTGGCAAGAAAAATGTCCCATGGATACTTTTTTGCGCGTATGCGTAAAGTTTTGCCGTTGTAACGCTTTCGTGACTGCAGCGATTCATCTTCTTGGTTCTTTCGGTAAAGTCACGTAGAAGGGAAGTAATAAATTAATAATAATAAAACATAATAAAATACAATTCTCACGACGTTTCGGCCACAACGCAAGCAGCCGTCCTCAGGTGAAGACGGCTGCTTGCGTTGTGGCCGAAACGTCGTGAGAATTATTTTATTTCGATTTAAAGCTTTCGTGACTGCAGGGATTCATCTTCTTGGTTCTTTCGGTAAAGTCACGTAGAAGGAAAATAATAATGTTTTATTTTTATTATTTTATTATTTTCCTTCTACGTGACTTTACCGAAAGAACCAAGAAGAATTATTTGATTGTTTTATTTTTATTATTGTATTACTTCCCTTCTACGTGACTTTACCGAAAGAACCAAGAAGACGTTGTAATACTATCACCCCCCCCCCCCCCCGTTGCCCTTACTGGGCGGGCATTTGTGAAAAGAAAAAAAAAGCTTCATAGCTCATCGGATTCCTCCTGCAAGTTGTCCAAATAAATATTCCGACTAGGTGTTTACGCGGGTGGCGAGCTGGTGACCAATTAGGGCGCGTGACCCATCATATGATTGTGGCATTTAAAACTACGCGCTCCATTCTGAAGCTCTTTTGGTAAATATTTGGCGTTGAGGCCGTGGGTGGAAGGGAGGGAGGGTGCGGTGGTGGGGGGTGGGGGGTGGGGGGCAGAGTGATGGTTTGGGTTTGTGAGTTGTACGCTTAATAGAATCGTAAGTTATAATAATAATAATCTCTTTCTAGATTTGAAGCTTTCGTGACTGCAAGGATTTATATTCGTAGGTTTTTTTCGGTAAAGTCACGTAGGTAAAAAATGTAAATTAATAAAAGTAAAATAAAAATAAAATAAAAATCACGACGTTTCGGAGGCAACACAAGCTTCCGTCTTCAGGTGGAACCGTCACAGCACGATTGCTGTATCAAGTAAAAAATTTAAATAAATAAAAAATAAAATAAATATCACGACGTTTCGGAGGCAACACAAGCTTCCGTCTTCAGGTGGAACCGTCACAGCCACGACAGCTGTATCAAGTAAAAAATTAAAATAAATAAAAATAAAATAAAAATCACGACGTTTCGGAGGCAACACAAGCTTCCGTCTTCAGGTGGAACCGTCACAGCACGATTGCTGCATCAAGTAAAAAATTTAAATAAATAAAAATAAAATAAAAATCACGACGTTTCGGAGGCAACACAAGCTTCCGTCTTCAGGTGGAACCGTCACAGCACGATTGCTGCATCAAGTAAATGATAAATTCCAAGAAAATAGTCCTTGTATATATACTGGTTGAGGGTGGGAGGAGCCATATATACAAGGACGGTTTTCTTGAAATTTCTCGGACAAAGACGGTGGAGGTCACCGCATCATCATCATCATCGCCGCGTGGCGCTTTAAAACGTGCTTTCACGGCCGTCTGGAACGTTCTGCCCTTCCGATGTTAGGAAGCCAACTGGGAGCTCTGCAACTTTTAAATCATCATCATCTAGATGGACAAACTCATTTCTTTACAACTGCTTTTTCTTGTGTTTAGTTTGACGCTCTTCCCCCGCACCTCCGATGCTAAAAAGAAGTTCAACACGCGTACCTACACAGTACACGCCATTGGCATGGTTTGTATTATTATCACTACAATACCAACAGCTGTCTCTTTCTTTTTCCCATCGCAGAGCAGCAACAACGAGTTCAGGACTCGTGCTGTTAAATGTATTCCCTCTTCCTCCTCCTCGATCTTCCAAGTTTAGTTTATTTTTTATCGCCACGATTGCTCCCCTATCGGTTGTCACGTCGTCATGACCCCCCCCCCCCCCCCAAAACAAAAAATAAAAATGTACACCATTGGAACCTCATTTGCCAGTAAAAATATGATAATTGTTTGTTTACCCTTCTATCTGGCAACAAAACTGACACCTTTTTACAAGGAGTCATGTTTACATAGACCACAATACCTGCAGTCATAATGCAAACAAAAAACATAACTCTGATAATATATGTACTGTCCTTGAAGTTGATTGGTCCACACCCGAGACAGCTTTCCTTAGAGCCTAGTCTCACATGGTGTTGGACCAGATGACGCCAAAAGGTGCACAACTCAAAGACAATGCACCATCAGAGTATGAGAGCTCGGGGTAAGCATCTACACTATGGGAACCTCATTTGCCAGTAAAAATATGATAATTGGTTTTTTACCCTTCTATCTGGCAACAAAACTGACACCTTTTTACAAGGAGTCATGTTTGCATAGACCACAATACCTGCGGTCGTAATGCAAACAAAACACACAACTCTGATAATGTATGCACTGTCCTTGAAGTTGATTGGTCCACACCCGAGACAGCTTTCCTTAGAGCCTAGTCTCACATGGTGTTGGCGTCATCTGGTCCAGATGACGCCAAAATTTAAAATTAATAAAAGTAAAATAAAAATAAAATAAAAATCACGACGTTTCGGAGGCAACACAAGCTTCCGTCTTCAGGTGGAACCGTCACAGCACGATTGCTGCATCAAGTAAAAAAATAAAATAAATAAAAATAAAATAAAAATCACGACGTTTCGGAGGCAACACAAGCTTCCGTCTTCAGGTGGAACCGTCACAGCACGATTGCTGTATCAAGTAAAACATTTAAATAAATAAAAATAAAATAAAAATCACGACGTTTCGGAGGCAACACAAGCTTCCGTCTTCAGGTGGAACCGTCACAGCACGATTGCTGTATCAAGTAAAAAATTTAAATAAATAAAAATAAAATAAAAATCACTACGTTTCGGAGGCAACACAAGCTTCCGTCTTCAGGTGGAACCGTCACAGCACGATTGCTGTATCAAGTAAAAAATTTAAATAAATAAAAATAAAATAAATATCACGACGTTTCGGAGGCAACACAAGCTTCCGTCTTCAGGTGGAACCGTCACAGCACGATTGCTGTATCAAGTAAAAAATTTAAATAAATAAAAATAAAATAAAAATCACGACGTTTCGGAGGCAACACAAGCTTCCGTCTTCAGGTGGAACCGTCACAGCACGATTGCTGCATAAAGTAAAAAATTTAAATAAATAAAAATAAAATAAAAATCACGACGTTTCGGAGGCAACACAAGCTTCCGTCTTCAGGTGGAACCGTCACAGCACGATAGCTGTATCAAGTGAATGATGAATTCCAATAAAACAGTCCTTGTATATATACTGGTTGAGGGTGGGAGGAGCCATATATACAAGGACGGTTTTCTTGAAATTTCTCGGACAAAGACGGTGGAGGTCACCGCATCATCATCATCATCGCCGCGTGGCGCTTTAAAACGTGCTTTCACGGCCGTCTGGAACGTTCTGCCCTTCCGATGTTAGGAAGCCAACTGGGAGCTCTGCCACTTTTAAATCATCATCATCTAGATGGACAAACTCATTTCTTTACAACTGCTTTTTCTTGTGTTTAGTTTGACGCTCTTCCCCCGCACCTCCGATGCTAAAAAGAAGTTCAACACGCGTACCTACACAGTACACGCCATTGGCATGGTTTGTATTATTATCACTACAATACCAACAGCTGTCTCTTTCTTTTTCCCATCGCAGAGCAGCAACAACGAGTTCAGGACTCGTGCTGTTAAATGTATTCCCTCTTCCTCCTCCTCCTCGATCTTCCAAGTTTAGTTTATTTTTTATCGCCACGATTGCTCCCCTATCGGTTGTCACGTCGTCATGACCCCCCCCCCCCCCCCAAAACAAAAAATAAAAATTTACACCATTGGAACCTCATTTGCCAGTAAAAATATGATAATTGTTTGTTTACCCTTCTATCTGGCAACAAAACTGACACCTTTTTACAAGGAGTCATGTTTGCATAGACCGCAATACCTGCAGTCATAATGCAAACAAAAGACAGAACTCTGATAATGTGCACTGTCCTTGAAGTTGATTGGTCCACACCCGAGACAGCGTTCCTTAGAGCCTAGTCTCACATGGTGTTGGACCAAATGACGCCAAAAGGCGCACAACTCAAAGACAATGCACCATCAGAGTATGAGAGCTTGGGGTGAGCATTTACACCATTGGAACCTCATTTGCCAGTAACAAAATATGATAATTGTTTTATTACCCTTCTATCTGGCAACAAAACTGACACCTTTTTACGAGGAGTCATGTTTGCATAGACCGCAATACCTGCAGTCATAATGCAAACAAAAAAACATAACTCTGATAATGTATGTGCACTGTCCTTGAAGTTGATTGGTCCACACCCGAGACAGCTTTTCTTAGAGCCTAGTCTCACATGGTGTTGGCGTCATCTGGTCCAACACCATGTGAGACTAGGCTCTAAGGAAAGCTGTCTCGGGTGTGGACCAATCAACTTCAAGGACAGTGCATACATTATCAGAGTTGTGTTTTTTGTTTGCATTATGACTGCAGGTATTGCGGTCTATGCAAACATGACTCCTCGTAAAAAGGTGTCAGTTTTGTTGCCAGATAGAAGGGTAAAAAACCAATTATCATAATAAAAATGTATTCGTCCGGGAAACTCTCGCACAGAGGTCCGCAAGACCTCCCTCCCTCCGTCGGCTGACTTAGAGAAACGTCCCGCGGAAGTGGACATCGCGAAGAGAGCTACATCTGAGAGATCCCGTCGAGAGAGTGAGAGAGATGGGAGGGGGGGGGGGGAGAGACAAATTCAACTCAATCGAACTTTTGTTTTATTAATCTACCCACGTGACTTTACCGAAAGAACCAAAGAGTATGGATTCCCGCAGTCACGAAAGCTTCAAATCAAGATTCAATCGAACTCTTGAAACTGCACTTTCCTCGCCCGCTCTTCCGCGTCAAAGGGACGTTCAGCACACGCCAGCCATACACTCGCGTTTTTAGTTGTCAGAGCTGGAATTTAACCAAGTTAAATATAAAACCAAAATAGTATGGGACTGCATTTCGTGAGACCATCAATATCACTGCGCTAGAGCACCCGGCGAATCGCAACTCAGAGTCTATGCAAGTCTCTGGGTCTCTAAGTCTACGGGGTCACGATGTGAGTCCGTGGGTCTCTTTGTGAGCCTATGGGTCTCTAAGGGAAACTATGGCATCTATGTGATTATATATGTCTCTATGTGAGTCTATGGGTCTCTATCTTAGTCTATGAGTCTCTATGTGAGTCTGTGGGTCTCTATGTGATTCTATGGCATATATGTGATTACATAGGTCTCTATGTGAGTCTATGGGTCTCTATCTTAGTCTATGAGTCTCTATGTGAGTCTGTGGGTCTCTATGTGATTCTATGGCATATATGTGATTACATAGGTCTCTATGTGAGTCTATGGGTCTCTATCTTAGTCTGAGTCTCTATGTGAGTCTGTGGGTCTCTATCTAAGTCTATAGGTGTCTATCTAAGTTCACGGGGTGTCTATGTGAGTCTGTGGGTCTCTATCTAAGTATATGCGTCTTTAAGTCTACGGGATCTGTATGTGAGTCTGTGGGTCTCTATGTGAGTCTATTAGTCTCTATGTGAGTGTATGCGAATTTATGTGAGTCTGTTTGTATCTATGTAAGTCTATGGGTCTCTATCTAAGTATGCGGGGTCTCTGTGTGAGTTTATGTGTCTATATGTGATTCTATTGGTCTCTATGTGATTCTATTGATCTCTATGTGAGTCTATGGGTCTCTATGTGAGTCTATGCGTCTCTATGTGAGTTTGTGTGTATCTATGTAAGTCTATGGAGGGCTGGGGTTTAAATGCAGGGCTGCAGTTTAAATGCAGGATTGGGGTTTAAATGCAGGACTGGGGTTTAAATGCAGGATTGGGGTTTAAATTCAGGACTGGGGTTTAAATGCAGGACTTGGGGTTTAAATGCAGGACTGGGGTTTAAATGCAGGACTGGGGTTTAAATGCAGGACTGGGGTTTAAATGCAGGACTGGGGTTTAAATGCAGGACTGGGGTTTAAATGCAGGACTGGGGTTTAAATGCAGGATTGGGGTTTAAATGCAGGACTGGGGTTTAAATGCAGGACTGGGGTTTAAATGCAGGACTGGGGTTTAAATGCAGGATTGGGGTTTAAATGCAGGACTGGGGTTTAAATGCAGGACTGGGGTTTAAATTCGGGACTGGGGTTTAAATGCAGGACTTGGGGTTTAAATGCAGGACTGGGGTTTAAATGCGTGACTGGGGTTTAAATGCAGGACTTGGGGTTTAAATGCAGGACTGGGGTTTAAATGCAGGATTGGGGTTTAAATGCAAGACTGGGGTTTAAATGCAGGACTGGGGTTTAAATTCAGGACTGGGGTTTAAATGCAGGACTTGGGGTTTAAATGCAGGACTGGGGTTTAAATGCAGGACTGATGTTTAAATGCAGGATTAGGGTTTAAATGCAGGATTAGGGTTTCAATGCAGGACTGGGGTTTAAATGCAGGATTGGGGTTTAAATTCAGGACTGGGGTTTAAATTCAGGACTGGGGTTTAAATGCAGGATTGGGGTTTAAATGCAGGATTGGGGTTTAAATTCAGGATTGGGGTTTAAATGCAGGATTGGGGTTTAAATTCAGGACTGGGGTTTAAATGCAGGACTTGGGGTTTAAATGCAGGATTGGGGTTTAAATTCAGGACTGGGGTTTAAATGCAGGACTGGGGTTTAAATGCAGGACTGGGGTTTAAATGCAGGACTGATGTTTAAATGCAGGACTGATGTTTAAATGCAGGATTAGGGTTTAAATGCAGGACTGGGGTTTAAATGCAGGACTGGGGTTTAAATGCAGGACTGATGTTTAAATGCAGGATTAGGGTTTAAATGCAGGATTAGGGTTTCAATGCCGGACTGGGGTTTAAATGCAGGATTGGGGTTTAAATTCAGGACTGGGGTTTAAATTCAGGACTGGGGTTTAAATGCAGGATTGGGGTTTAAATGCAGGATTGGGGTTTAAATTCAGGATTGGGGTTTAAATGCAGGACTTGGGGTTTAAATGCAGGACTGGGGTTTAAATGCAGGACTGATGTTTAAATGCAGGATTAGGGTTTAAATGCAGGATTAGGGTTTCAATGCAGGACTGGGGTTTAAATGCAGGATTGGGGTTTAAATTCAGGACTGGGGTTTAAATTCAGGACTGGGGTTTAAATGCAGGATTGGGGTTTAAATGCAGGATTGGGGTTTAAATTCAGGATTGGGGTTTAAATGCAGGATTGGGGTTTAAATTCAGGACTGGGGTTTAAATGCAGGACTTGGGGTTTAAATGCAGGACTGGGGTTTAAATTCAGGATTGGGGTTTAAATGCAGGACTGGGGTTTAAATGCAGGACTGGGGTTTAAATGCAGGATTAGGGTTTAAATGCAGGACTGGGGTTTAAATGCAGGATTGGGGTTTAAATGCAGGACTGGGGTTTAAATGCAGGACTGGGGTTTAAGTGCAGGATTGGGGTTTAAATGCAGGACTGGGGTTTAAATGCAGGACTGGGGTTTAAATGCAGGATTGGGGTGCAGTGGTTAGCGCTACGCCACGCTACGAACCCCGGCCACCCGAGTTCGATTCCCGCTCACGGCCACCAACGCCAGCGACGAGAATTATCTAAACTGGTCCTGGGCCTCCCCTAGGTCGACTCAGCCTCGCTGGGTGCGGTGCGTGGTGAAGGTCGCCACTAGGGAGACAAAGGCGGCGCGTGCGTGGTTGCCGGCCTTCACCGGTTAACTACCCGCTAACAGCGCTTGCAGTCTGTGACAGACTCTACGGGGGTTCTAGATTTGAAGCTTTCGTGACTGCAAGGATTCATACTCTTAGGTTGTTTCGGTAAAGTCACGTAGGTAAATTTTTTTTAAATTAATCAAAGTCAAATAACACAAATTAAAAAATTCACGACGTTTCGGAAGCAACACTCTACGGGGGGTTTGTGTCTTTTGGAAGGGGGCTGACGGGGGGAGGGGTGCAGAGGGGAGGGGGAGCGGGAGGAAGAAGAGGAGGAGGAGGCAGAACGTTATTTTGTGTTATTTTTTAAAAACTCCGGACCAAATTTGACGTCATTGAGATTAGAAACCCCCCGCTCAAGAAGAAAAAAAAATCGGACCGTGCAACGCGCTTGCTGCTTCGTGTCCTTGTAGGGAGATTCTCTGTCTCTCACCGCTTCAGCTCCTTCGAGCACCCCCCCCCCAACCCTCCTCCACCACCACCACCCCCTGCTCCCCCCCCTACAAAGATAAAGATCCCCCGTATAGCCTTAACAGACTGTAGGGGCAAGTGCTGTTAGTGAGCACCTATGAAGGCCGGCACGGCACACGAGGGGGTGGGTGGCCAGCACCACGCCCGACCGCCTTTGTCTCCCCAGTGGCGATGTTTACACACCGTACCAGGGTACTCATTTGAGGCTGAGTCAACCTAGGGGAGTCCCAGGACCGGTTCAGATAATCGTCACTGGTCTTAGCCGTGAACCGAACCCGGGTCGCCAGGTTCATAGCGCAGCGCGCTAACCGCTACACCACCGCTCCCCCCCCCCCTACACACACACAACCGCACATCCACACGCATCCGCCTTTTGCGGTATTTCTCCGAGTTCACGACCCGGTGGACTTGCGCGTGTGTAGTTTTTGACATCGTTATTATTTAACAAATTATTTTTTTTTGATGGGGGGGGGGGGTCCGATGTTTCAACCCGACCCCCCCCCCTCCACCTGCCCTGTTTCTCTTCTCTCACCCACCAGAGGACCCGGTTGCGTTATTTCATTATTTCCGTGGCGGTGATGGTGATGACGATCGTTATTTTTCTATTTCTTTACAACCCCATTTTCTTGTCACGTGTTTTTTTTTCTCTCTTTTTTTCTTTTCGTGCCGATTAGCAAATTGCTCCCATTCGTGCGAAAATCCGTCCGCCGGGTTCCCAAGCCGCGCCTGCGTTGAGCGGACTTGCCGATCAGCGGTACCAGCGGTGTCAAGATCGCCCCCCCCCCGTAGGAGGAGGCTCGTGAAGGACGCTGTCCGATGCTGCTGCTGCTGCTGCTGGGTCAGTTGGAGGGAAGTCCGCACATTCGTATTCTTAGGTTTTGTCGGTAAAGTCACGTAGGTAAAAAAATGTAAAATTAATAAAAGTTAAATAAAAATAAAATAAAAATCACGACGTTTCGGAGGCAACACAAGCTTCCGTCTTCAGGTGGAACCGTCACAGCCACGACAGCTGTATCAAGTCCGCACCTCCAGCCAACGACGGAGGGCGGAGGAGCGACGCTCACAACAACGAGCGCCGGGTGGCTAAAGCACGGAGAGTTGGCACAGTAGGGGGGCACGGGACGTGCATCGGCCACTCGTCTCAGTCAGTCGCGACCCGTGGCACCTGCGGGGTCTGCCCCGTGACCTCCTCCTGCCAGCGGGCGATCGACGCTTCACGTGGCCTCAACGTGCACCTAGCCTGGCACGAGCGCTGTTGTGACGTGAACCGCCACTCGGCGGCGAGTGGCGGCTGCTTGTTGTTGTTGACATTGTTGTTGTCATTGTTGTTGTTGTGCGCTGCTCGCTAGATGTTTCACAAAGACACACAAGGTGTCCCCCTACTGTTATTCCATACATCAAAGACAAAGATCCCCCGTGTAGCCTTAACAGACTGTTGGGGCAAGTGCTGTTAGCGAGTAGCACAACCTATGAAGGCCGAAACGACACACGAGGGGGTGGGTGGCCAGCACCAAGCCCGGCCGCCTTTGTCTCCCCAGTGACGATGTTTACTACACACCGCAACAGGTCCTCATTTGTGGACGGCTGCTTGCGTTGTGGCCGAAACGTCGTGATAATTATTTTGTCATGTTTTATTTTTATCATTTTATTATTTCCATTCTACGTGACTTTACCGAAAGAACCAAGAAGAAGGTAGGGCACTGATAAGGGGTTGACAAGGTGTGGGGTTATCTCGCGGGGTTCGTCGCGTTAGTGCGCTAACCACTGCACCACCGCTCCTCCCCCTCCCTCCCTCCCTCCCACCCTCACATTATCTCCCCCGTCCGATAGTTTTACGAGGGGTTCTGTCAACAAAGCTCGCCTATTATGGCCCTGAGTTCGTGTGTCGGGGTATTGCTCTTGCGTGTTCGGGAGGCCACGTGGTGGTGGTCTTCCCCCTGGGTTTAACACGTAGTAGGCTTTCGCGACCATTATTATTCATAATCAACGTTTTTGGGTTTAGATCGCGTTATTTATAAATGTGTCGTAACCCTCCACCACCCGACACGGCCAATCAGTAGAAAAAAAAGTGTCACGTTGACAAAAGACAAATTAGTTCACTGCTTTAGCCCACCGGTGTGTTCAAGCGTGAAACCACAACATTTACAATTTGAGTTGTACGACGTTTCGCTGGTAATTGCATCCAGCATCATCGGGCAATTCGCCAGAATGGTGGGTGTAGAGGGGAGCGTTTTTCCGTCACAGTTCCTATGATCACTGTTTCATTGCTTTTATGGCTTTATTTTGGTGATTTCGAAAAGTGTATTTGTTTGGCCATGTTTGTTTGTTGTAGTACGGAGTTAGACTGATGGCCTGAATCTAAGTTGTCTTGTGGTTGTTGTTGTTGTTTGACTTGCATCCCACTGGGATGTTTGCACACAGCGTTGGTGTACACGGTGTTTTTTTCTGCAATATTTTGCTGTCTTTTCTAGGATTTCCAGTTTGCACTCAGTCACATAGTCACTTTAAGATGTTTTTTTGTTCATGTTTTAGCTTTTTGTTTGTTGCGGTTGCACCCGATTCAAGAGCCGAATGGCTCACAGGGCTATACCTAATACATGAACTTGAACTTGAACCTGCCCGACGGGACAGATCGTAGCTCGCGAGCCTAACACTCACTGCAGATGAGACTCCCTTCACCCCCACCTCCAACCTCGCACAACCAGAATCTCGACAATCTCTGCGCCGTATCGGGGCTGCGCGAAGCCGCCCGCCTGACGGAGCGAAACGGGACGCGTTCGGCTTTATAGGCGGAGGCAGACACAGCGGGAAGTTTCTGCTTGGCACGAGTCGCGATGTTTCCCTCGATATCCGCGGGTGTTCGGTTTGGCACGAGTCGCGATGTTTCCCTCGATATCCGCGGGTGTTCGGTTCGTGCGAACGTCACCGCTGCCTTGTGCGGCCGAGCCAATACTACGCGCAACTCACTCTACGCGGTTTGACTTCGGTATACAGTGATCCCTCGTTTATCGCGGTTAATGGGGGCCGGAACCCCTTGCGATAGGTGAAAATCCGCAAAATAGGATTGCCCCCCCCTAGGAATTTCCGTCTATGTGTGTGTGGGTACCAGAATGTTTAAAATATGTATATTTATACTTTATATATTTTACTTAAATCTATTTAATTACAAAACCTTAATATTATACATTCACTCTCTCTCTCATACGATACGTATTATGGTGTTCTTCACTCACCAATGACAGTAGTATCTTGGGACTTGACTCCAATAATGACGACGACGACGATGACACTGACGATGACAATGACGACGATGACAGACCTGTGTGCAGTTCGATGAACGTGATGATGAATGATGATGATGATGGTGTTACTGCACAGGTATAATGAGGCCTTTAAATCAGTTCGAAAAATCCGCGATGCACTGAGGCCGCGAAACTTGAACCGCGAAGTGGCGAGGGATTACTGTATGTGCCTCTAGGCAGGCAAGCCGTCTCACGCACAGAGATACGCGCATCGAGATACGTACACGTATTTTTTTTTACAATTTACACTCTTTTTAAATCCTTTATATTAAGTTCACTTGCTTGCTTGCGTGCTTGCGTGCTTGCTTGCTTGCTTACGACCGTGCAAATCTTTCGGTCGTTTTTTAACCCACTTCCCGTGATCCAATCGAGCTGACATTTTGCACACAGACTCGTTGTGCGTGACAATTAATTTTCGTGAAAATTTTTGTTCCAAAATTGTACACTTTTTAGGACAAAAATATTCTATTTAATTACCAATTGCTTAATGGTGCAATGCAATCATCTGACCCATAGGTGGCAGCCATCTCAAGCCAGAGGACGAGAGGACTCTAGCCGCCACGCATATAAAGGATTTAGAGTGAAAAACTTTGTTTTTACGGGTTATACTTATTTACCAGGTAAGGCGCACTGAGCTCTTTCTCTGATGCGAACCTGGTCAACCCAAATGATAGTTCAACGAAGTGTCTTATCATCTTTCTAGATTTGAAGCTTTCGTGACTGCAAGGATTCATATTCTTAGGTTTTTTCGGTAAAGTCACGTAGGTAAAAAAAAATTAATAAAAGTAAAATAAAAATAAAAAAAAAACGTCGTGATTTTTACTTCATTTTTATTTTACTTTTATTAATTGTAATGTTTTACCTACGTGACTTTACCGAAAAAAACTAAGAATATTCCTTATCATCGTCTGCGATGTGTGGACATTGGGACCTTATGGCGCTACCATAGTGTCCCCGGCTCTCGCACAATGTCCGTGATGCAGTCGTTTTTAGTCTGTTGATGGTGAGCGACGTGGCAATCGACTCATCTGGACGAGCTGTACACTTTCGATTTAAAGCTTCTTTCGTGACTGCAGGGATTCATCTTCTTGGTTCTTTCGGTAAAGTCACGTAGAAGGGAAGTAATAAAATAATAAAAATAAAACATAATAAAATAATTCTCACGACGTTTCAGACGCTGTCTTTCTGACAGCCCTGTTCTTCACCTGAGGACGGCTGCTTGCGTTGTGGCCGAAACGTCGTGAGAATTGTATTTTATGAAGTTTTATTTTTATTATTGTATTATTTCCCTTCTACGTGACTTTACCGAAAGAACCAAGAAAATGAATCCCTGCAGTCACGAAAGCTTTAAATCGAAATTTGATGTCGGATTGATTGGTACCCCAGTCGCGGAGTTATGTAACACCCGTTGAGAAAAAAAGTGTCCCAGAAATAAAAAAATATTTAATTGCCTCGGCCAGTTTTGCATTATTTGGCACCCCGGGGTACCGCCATGAGGATCAATTACAGCAGCCAAATAATTCCCAACTCGCGACGTTGATTCTAAATGTGGGAGGGGAAAACCGGAGGACCCGGAGAAAAATCCACGCGACCACGGGGAGATAGAGAGAGAGAGATGCAAACTCCACATCTACAGCAGGCATTAGGGTCGGGATCAAACCCCACGACCTCCTGTACACCAGGCGAGGTAGTTAACATCTCCTAGCCACCGTGATGATGATGAGAGAGAGAGACACGCAAACTCCAAATATACAGCAGGCGTCAGGTTCGAGATCGAACCCATGATCTCCTGTATACCAGGCGAGGTAGTTAACATCTCCTAGCCACCGTGATGATGATGAGAGAGAGAGACACGCAAACTCTAAGAATACAGCAGCAGGCGTCAGGGTCGTTATCAAACCCACGACATCCTGAATGCCAGGCGAGGTAGTTAACATCTCTGAGCCACCAACACCTCCTCTACCACCACCATCTCTACCGACACAACCACTTCTACCATCACCATCACCACCACCTCCACCACAAACTTAACCACCACCACAAACTCCACCATCACCACAACCACAAACTGCCCCACTACCACCACAAACTCAACCACCGCCACAAACTCCATTACAACAACCACCACCACCGCCATCACCACCACAATCTCTACTACAACCACCACCACAAACTGCCCCACCACCACCACCACCACAAACTCAACCACCACAACAACCACCACCACAAACTGCCTCACCACCACTACAAACTCAACCACCACCACCACCGACGCCACCACCACCAGAATCTCCACAACAACAACCACCACCACAATCTCCACTACAACAACCACCACCGCCACCTCCACCGCCACAAACTCAACCATCACCACCGCCACCGCCACCAGAATCTCCACCACAACAACCACCACCACAATCTCCACTACAACCACCACCACAATCTCCACTACAACAACAACCACCACCACCACAACAACCACCGCCACCGCCACCACCACAAACTGCCCCACCACCACCACAAACTGCCCCACCACCGCCGCCACAAACGCAACCACCACCACCACAATCTCCACTACAACAACCACCACCACCACAACAACCACCACCACCGCCACCACCACCGCCACAAACTGCCCCACCACCGCCACAAACTGCCCCACCACCACCAGAATCTCCATAACAACAACCACCACCACCACCACCACAACCACCGCCACCACCGCCACCACCACCGACCCGCCGTCCGGGGCCTGCACTCACGTAGATGAGCCCCGAGTAGTAGCGGTCCTTGAGGTTGTGCAGCACCGACGCCTCGTTGAGGCACGTGAGCTCCGCCATGTCCTCCACCTTGGAGAACTTGGGCGGGTTCATCTTCTGGACATCTCCCTGGCTCACGGTGATCTTCTTGCTGCTCTCCACTAGCTCCACCAGCACCTCGTCACCCTTTTCCTCTGCGGGGGGCAAACACGCGGAATGGATTTACTCCGACGGCGGACGGGATTTCGGATCGAGGGCTGGTTTTTTAAAAATCCTTTAGGTTAAGTTCGCTCGCTCGCTCGCTTGCTTGCGCGCTTAGGACCGTGCAAATCTTTCGGTCGTTTTTTTAACCCACTTCCCGTGATCCAATCGAGCTGACATTTTGCACACAGACTCGTTGTGCGTGACAATGCATTTTTGTGAAAATTTTTGTTCCAAATTTTTACACTGTTTAGCGAATGCTTTTAAAATATTTATTTACCAATTGGTTAATGCTGGCACACAATCATCTGACCCATAGGTGGCACCCATCTCAAGCCAGACGACGAGAGGACTCTAGCCGCCCCGCTGCCACGCATATAAAGGATTTATAGTAAAAAGAAACTTTGTTTTTACGGGTTAATTTTTTTTTACTGGAATTTTTTTTTTTTCAAACGAAACTTTTTTTTTTGCCTTTTAAAAAATCAGTTAAGGCCCCAAACTTAGTTTTGTAGGTCTTTTTTAAAGAAGCGACCTGACCATCTTCATCATTGGACCTCCTTTGCTAGTACCAAAATATAATAATATGGTTTTCTTATTCATATTCTTAGGTTTTTTTCGGTAAAGTCACGTAGGTAAAAAAATTTAAGAACCAAAGAGTCGGTATTAATTTACTTTTCAGAAGCGACCTGGCCACAAATCATCGCTCAACAAAGCGGCTTATCCCGTGGAAATGTTCTAGCAAGCGAAGTCATCTAAATCACATCAGTGGGCGTTGCTAAATGTGGATGAGCTACTCTGTAGACCTGTCATTTAATGATGGTCAGATCTAATAATAATTCTGGCAACAAAACTGAAACCTTTTTTTACAAGAATTCATGTCTCGTCTCAAGACGAGGCACAAAAGAAAGCTGTCTCTGGTGGTGGACCAATCAGCTTCAAGGATAATGCAAATATTATCAGAGCGTGTTTTTTGTTTGCATTTTGACCGCAAGTATGGTGGTTAATGCAGACATGAATCCTGGTAAAAATGTTTCAGTTTTGTTGCCACAAAAAAGGGGAAAACCCCCTATTATTAGATCTGACCATCATTAAATGACAGGTCTACGGAGTGGCTCATCACCCACCCTACCCACTCACCCTACCCACTCACCCCACCCACCCCCACCCATCCACCAAACCCCACCCACCCCACCCACCACCCTCACCCCACTCACCCCATCCCCTACCTACCCCACTCACCCCACTCACCATCACCCACCCCATCCACCAAACCCCACCTACCCCACTCACCCCACCCACCCCACCCACCCCACCCACCCCACCCACCCACTCACCCCATCCACCCCACTCACCCACCCACCCCAACCACCAACCCACCCCACCCACTCACCCCACCAACCCACCCCACTCACCTCACCCACCCCACTCACCCCAAACACCTACCCACCCCACCCCACCTACCCCATCCACCCCACCCCACCCACCCCACCCACCCCCCCACCCACCCACCCCCCCCCACCCACCCACCCACCCCCCCCCACCCACCCACCCACCCCACCCACCCCACCCACCCCCGCACCTTTGACGCTGGCCGCCTCGAACCCATGCTTCTCGGAGGGCACCCACACGAGCCGCTTGGCGCTCCAGTCGGCCTGCGCCGCGGGGTTATTCACGGCGCCCTTGTCCACGAACAGGTACTGCTCAGCCTCCACGTCCACCGACGACGCCTTGGCAGGGGGGGTCACCGCTGGGGCAGCAGCCGCTGGAGCAGCCGCCGACTTGGTGACGGTTGGAGTGGCCGTGACACGACCCGGTGCCACCTTGCCCGGTGGCTGTGACCGCATTGGGCCCGGCATGGTGCTGCTGCTGATGCTGGAGCTGATGTAGCTGTTGCTGTAGCTGCTGCTGCTGCTGGAGCTGCTGTAGCTGCTGCTGTAGCTGCTGTAGTTGCTGCTGCTGTAGCTGTAGTAGCTGCTGCTGCTGCTGATGTAGTTGCTGCTGCTGTAGCTGCTGTAGTTGCTGCTGCTGCTGTAGAAGCTGCTGCTGCTGTAGCTGCTGCTGCTGCTGCAGCTGCTGCGGCTGCTGTAGCTGCTGCTACTGCTGGAGCTGCTGCTGCTACTGCTGTAGCTGCTGTAGTTGCTGCTGCTGCTGCTGCTGTAGCCGCTGCTGCTGCTGGTGAAGTAGTAGCTGGTGCCACTGGATGTGTCGCTTGAAGTCTTCGTGGGAGTCGCTTGGCAATTCCCGAGGCTGGCGACAGACAGGGGACACCGTGTTGATTAGCGCGGTTGGCTACGTACGGTGCGAAAGAAGTTCAACGCACATACATGCACGACGGCAAATGACGAGTGATTCGAATTCCGTGCGTTGTGGGTAACCTACGTTGCGCGCACGTCAAAAGGCAATTATTGTCCACATGGCGTCTGACTGTCTTAACACAGAGACCCATAGACTCACACAGAGACACAGACTCACACAGAGACCCATAGACTCACACAGAGACTCATAGACTCACACAGATACCCATAGACTCGCACAGAGACTCATAGACTCACACAGAGACCCATAGACTTACACAGAGACCCATAGACTCGCACGGAGACCCATAAACTCACACAGAGACCCATAGACTCACACAGAGACCCATAGACTTACACAGAGACCCATAGACTCACACAGAGACCCATAGCCTCACATAGAGACCCATAGACTCACACAGAGACCCATAGACTCATACAGAGACCCATAGACTTACACAGAGTCCCATAGACTCACACAAAGACCCATAGACTCACACAGAGACCCATACCATAGACTCACACAGAGACCCATAGACTTACATAAAACCCACAGACTCACACAGAGACCCATAGACTCACACAGAGACCCATAGACTTACATAAAAACCCACAGACTTGCATAGACTGAGTTGTGATTAAACTGTCTCGGTCCGGTCACCAAAAACTTGCACGCGAATTTAACCCCCCCCACTCTCGCCCACCTTCACATAAAATTAGATGCTTCATTTAACTTTGGCTGAGTTCCAGCTCTGAGCCTTGTGGAACGGTGAGCTGATCGTCATGTGACGAACCCTCAACGCAGGGCACATCAAAGCCGTTCGCTTAATGTGGATAACGAGCTCGATTTGAAGTGGACCCTCAGCAGTATTTGCTGAGACGTGATTTTTATCAGACGCATGATGATACACTACTAGCGGCGGAGTTACGCACTCTCCTGCCCTCGCTCTCATCTCACTCCACTCCGCTCCCCTCTCATCTCACTCCACTCCCCTCCACGCACTCTCCTACCTCTCCCCTCTCATCTCACTCCACTCCGCTCCCCTTTCATCTCACTCCACTCCCCTCCACGCACTCTCCTACCTCTCCCATCTCATCTCACTCCACTCCGCTCCCCTTTCATCTCACTCCACTCCCCTCCACGCACTCTCCTACCTCTCCCCTCTCATCTCACTCCACTCCGCTCCCCTTTCATCTCACTCCACTCCCCTCCACGCACTCTCCTACCTCTCCCATCTCATCTCACTCCACGCACTCTCCTACCTCTCCCCTCTCATCTCACTCCACTCCCCTCCACGCACTCACCAACCTCTCCCCGCTCATCTCACTCCACACACGCACTCTCCTACCTCTGCCCTCCCATCTCACTCTACCCCCCCCCCACACACTCTCCTGCCTCTCCCTTCCCATCTCACTCCACTCCGCTCCACGCACTCTCCTACCTCTCCCCTCTATCTCACTCAGCTCCTCTTCACCCACTCTCCTACCTCTCCCCTCTCATCTCACTCCACTCCCCTCCACACACTCCCCTACCTCTCCCCTCTCATCTCACTCCACTCCCCTCCACACACTCCCCTACCTCTCCCCTCTCATCTCACTCAACTCCCCTCCACGCACTCTCCTACCTCTCCCCTCACATCTCACTCCACTCCCCTCCACGCACTCCCCTATCTCTCCCCTCTCATCTCACTCCACTCCCCTCCACGCACTCTCCTACCTCTCCCCTCTCATCTCACTCAACTCCCCTCCACGCACTCTCCCACCACTCATCTCTCATCTCACTCCACTCCCCTCCACGCACTCTCCTGCCTCTCCCCTCTCATCTCACTCCACTCCCCTCCACGCACTCTCCTGCCTCTCCCCTCTCATCTCACTCCACTCCCCTCCACGCACTCTCCTGCCTCTCCCCTCTCATCTCACTCCACTCCCCTCCACGCACTCTCCTGCCTCTCCCCTCTCATCTCACTCCACTCCCCTCCACGCACTCTCCTGCCTCTCCCCTCTCATCTCACTCAACTCCCCTCCACGCACTCTCCCACCACTCATCTCTCATCTCACTCCATTCCCCTCCACGCACTCTCCTGCCTCTCCCCTCTCATCTCACTCCACTCCCCTCCACGCACTCTCCTACCTCTCCCCTCTCATCTCACTCCACTCCCCTCCACGCTCTCTCCTACCTCTCCCCTCTCATCTCACTCTACTCCCCTCCACGCACTCTCCTGCCTCTCCCCTCTCATCTCACTCCACTCCCCTCCACGCACTCTCCTGCCTCTCCCCTCTCATCTCACTCAACTCCCCTCCACGCACTCTCCCACCACTCATCTCTCATCTCACTCCACTCCCCTCCACGCACTCTCCTGCCTCTCCCCTCTCATCTCACTCCACTCCCCTCCACGCACTCTCCTGCCTCTCCCCTCTCATCTCACTCAACTCCCCTCCACGCACTCTCCCACCACTCATCTCTCATCTCACTCCACTCCCCTCCACGCACTCTCCTGCCTCTCCCCTCTCATCTCACTCCACTCCCCTCCACGCACTCTCCTACCTCTCCCCTCTCATCTCACTCCACTCCCCTCCACGCACTCTCCTGCCTCTCCCCTCTCATCTCACTCAACTCCCCTCCACGCACTCTCCCACCACTCATCTCTCATCTCACTCCACTCCCCTCCACGCACTCTCCTGCCTCTCCCCTCTCATCTCACTCCACTCCCCTCCACGCACTCTCCTGCCTCTCCCCTCTCATCTCACTCAACTCCCCTCCACGCACTCTCCCACCACTCATCTCTCATCTCACTCCACTCCCCTCCACGCACTCTCCTGCCTCTCCCCTCTCATCTCACTCCACTCCCCTCCACGCACTCTCCTACCTCTCCCCTACCTCTCCCAAACAAAAACCGGCATCATAAGTTCAACTCCCACTCACGGCCAACATCAGGGGCGATTCACTTAACCAGTCCTGGCGCTCCCCTAGGTCGACTCAGCCTCAACGGATCACCTTTGGGCGTCCCCCCCCCCAAAAAAAAAAACCTTCCACGCTGGGGAGACAAAGGCGGCCGGGCGCCGTTGTGGCCACACCAGCCCTTCGCGCACTACTTTAAATAGGCGCTCGCTAACAGCACTTGTGTGGGCTACACAACGAATCATCATTTATTTGTGGGCCGCTGTTTCGCGCGTGCCTTGCGACTGGCATCATCAGAAAGGATTTTTTTTAAAAGCTGTGAACTAATTATTTCATCTTCTTGGTTCTTTCGGTAAAGTCACGTGGAAGGGAAATAATAAAATAATAAAAATAAAACATAATAAAATAATTCTCACGACGTTTCGGCCACAACGCAAGCAGCCGTCCCCAGGTGAAGAACAGGTCTGTAGGAAAGACAGACCTGTTCTTCACCTGAGGACGGCTACTTGCGTTATGGCCGAAACGTCGTGAGAATTATTTTATAATGTTTTATTTTTATTATTTTATTATTTCCCTTCTACGTGACTTTACCGAAAGAACCAAGAAGATGAATCCCTGCAGTCACGAAAGCTTTAAATCGAAATTTAATTATTTTATTTTCCTGCCAGGTAAGGGCCCACTGCTCAGGCTACGATGGCCGATTTGCTTTTCAGAAGCGACCTGGACATCACGAATGACAGCTCAATGGAAGTGGCCTCATCGTCAAACGTGGGGAAATTCACGGCAGCGAAATAACTCTCAAGCGCTTGTTTATACATTTGCGGAGGGGATCAAAAGCGGAGGACCCGGAGAAAAATCCACGCGACCACGCTGAAGAGAGAGAGAGACGCACATTTTAAATATACAGCAGCAGGCGTCAGGTTCGGGATCGAACCCACGACCTCCTGTACACCAGGCGAGGTAGTTAACATCTCCTAGCCACCGTGATGATGATGATGATGAGAGAGACACGCAAACCCCAAATATACAGCAGGCGTCAGGGTTTTGGATCGAACCCACGACCTCCTGTACACCAGGCGAGGTAGTCAACATCTCCTAGCCACCGTGGCATCCGCGTGATCAGCAGTGACAAACGTGAAACTAAAATTGAAAAGTGTGCAGAGAGGCCTGGAGAGATGCATGCTGGGAAGAACATTGCGAGACACACAGCGAGATGGGAACACGTGGACGAGAGAACCTGAACCGTATTCTTAGGTTTTTTCGGTAAAGTCACGTAGGTAAAAATTTAAAATTAAAATTAATAAAAGTTAAATAAAAAGTAAAATAAAAAATAAATGATACAGCTATCGTGCTGTGACGGTTCCACCTGAAAACGGAAGCTTGTGTTGCCTCCGAAACGTCGTGATTTTTATTTTATTTTTTATTTTACTTTTATTAATTTTAATTGTAATTTTTTACCTACGTGACTTTACCGAAAAAACAGAAGAATATGAATCCTTGCAGTCACGAAAGCTTCAAATCTAGAACATGAACCGATTAGAGGCATGCATCTCCATCCAGCAGGGGACAGACCACGACGCCTCTGCTAACAGCATGGAGACATGCCACGCTTTGATTTTAATTGAGATGCAAAGAGAGAGAAAGAAACGCGTGGATGAGAGAACACGCGCAGGTCATAGCCATCGTTCATCTCCATCCAGGAGCGGCTAGATCGTGGTGATCGTGATAAAATGATAATGGAGGTGAGGGGGGTGGAGGGGAAGATTCACGCTTGGATTTAGACCAAGAAACAAAAGAGAGAGAGTGGATTATAATTTTTTTTCAAATTTGAATTTCGATATTCTTAGTTTTTTTCGGTAAAGTCACGTAGGTAAAAAAATTTAAATTAATAAAAGTAAAATAAAACAAAATAAAAAATTCACGACGTTTCGGAAGCAACACAAGCCTTCCCGTCTTTCAGGTGGAACCGTCACAGCCACGACGGCTGTATCAAGCAGAGGTGTGGACTCGAGTCATGTGACTTGGACTCGAGTCAGACTCGAGTCATGAATTTGATGACTTGCGACTCGACTTGGACTTGCATAACAATGACTTTGTCCCACCTCTGGTATCAAGTAAATGAGAGATCGCAAGAATTACCACCCCGTGTATATCTAATGGTTGAGTTGGCAACACGTGGACGCGTGCCACGTGTTGCGCCAGCGCGCGCGACACTGCTGCCTCAGAGGCGATGGGGATGGCGATGGGATTAAGACCCCCCCCCCTCTCTTCCCCCCCCCCCCCCCACCACCGATTGTTTAAACAATTGCTGCGCCTGGAGATGGAGTCGAAACGTCGGCCGTCGGTTCTCAAAGTCCAGCGGTGCTACTCAAAACAAACAAAAAAAGATTACAGCCATTGTAGCAGCAGTAGCAGTATCAGCAGTAGTAGCAGCAGTAGTAGCAGCAACAGCAACATCAGCAGCAGCTGTAGCAGCAGCAGCAACAGCAGCAGGAGCATCATCAGCAGCAGTAGCAACAACATCAGCTGCAGCAACAGCAGCAGCATCATCAGCAGCAGCGCCAGCAGCAGTAGCAGCATCGCTTCATTAAAAACATGTTAAAGCGCTAGACATTTCGATAGCGTACGGCAAAAAAACCGGTAACCGTTATTTAACCGGGGTTCCTGTTCCTTACGCGTTGGCGGTGAACGCAACGACAAAGCCCCCCCGCCCCCCGCGATAAACAAATCCGGACGATCTTCTTGGTTCTTTCGGTAAAGTGACGTAGAAGGGAAATAATAAAATAATAGAAATAAAATATAAAACCAGATCTGTCTGGTTTTCACCTGAGGACGGCTGCTTGCGTTGTGGCCGAAACGTCGTGAGAATTATTTTATTATGTTTTATTTGTATTATTTTATTATTTCCCTTCTACGTGACTTTACCGAAAGAACCAAGAAGATGACTCCCTGCAGTCACGAAAGCTTTAAATCGAAATCCGAACGATGTTGACAACCAGACTGGGAATGGAGTGGCAGCCAGTTGATGAAACGAGTCGTAAAGTACAACCACCGTGGAGATGGAGCGATGTGATTCAGCTCTTGAACAACAAGACTCTGGGTGGACGTGATGGAGGTGGAGGGATGGAATTCAGCTCTTGTACAACAAGACTCTGGGTGGACGTGATGGAGGTGGAGCGATGGGATTCAGCTCTTGTACAACAAGACTCTGGGTGGACGTGATGGAGGTGGAGCGATGGGATTCAGCTCTTGTACAACAAGACTCTGGGTGGATGTGGTGGAGGTGGAGCGATGGATTCAGCTCTTGTACAACAAGACTCTGGGTGGACGTGGTGGAGGTGGAGGGATGGGATTCAGCTCTTGTACAACAAGACTCTGGGTGGATGTGGTGGAGGTGGAGCGATGGGATTCAGCTCTTGTACAACAAGACTCTGGGTGGACGTGGTGGAGGTGGAGCGATGGGATTCAGCTCTTGTACAACAAGACTCTGGGTGGATGTGATGGAGGTGGAGGGATGGAATTCAGCTCTTGTACAACAAGACTCTGGGTGGACGTGATGGAGGTGGAGCGATGGATTCAGCTCTTGTACAACAAGACTCTGGGTGGATGTGGTGGAGATGGAGCGATGTGATTCAGCTCTTGTACAACAAGACTCTGGGTGGACGTGGTGGAGGTGGAGGGATGGGATTCAGCTCTTGTACAACAAGACTCTGGGTGGATGTGGTGGAGGTGGAGGGATGGAATTCAGCTCTTGTACAACAAGACTCTGGGTGGACGTGATGGAGGTGGAGCGATGGGATTCAGCTCTTGTACCACAAGACTCTGGGTGGATGTGGTGGAGGTGGAGCGATGGGATTCAGCTCTTGTGCAACAAGACTCTGGGTGGATGTGGTGGAGGTGGAGGGATGGAATTCAGCTCTTGTGCAACAAGACTCTGGGTGGATGTGATGGAGGTGGAGCGATGGGATTCAGCTCTTGTACCACAAGACTCTGGGTGGATGTGATGGAGGTGGAGGGATGTGATTCAGCTCTTGTACCACAAGACTCTGGGTGGATGTGATGGAGGTGGAGGGATGGGATTCAGCTCTTGTACAACAAGACTCTGGGTGGATGTGATGGAGGTGGAGGGATGTGATTCAGCTCTTGTACCACAAGGCTCTGGGTGGATGTGATGGAGGTGGAGGGATGTGATTCAGCTCTTGTACCACAAGACTCTGGGTGGATGTGGTGGAGGTGGAGGGATGGAATTCAGCTCTTGTGTCACAAAATCCACGGTGTGGATTGCAACAAAGGTCAACCACTGTGGAGACGGAGCGATGGAATTCAGCTCGCGTGCCCGGGGTGCAGGATTGACTTTAACTTTCACGGAATCCGTGAGAGGCATTTCTTTTAAATTATCCAGCAGCGAATTTAACCGTGGCTGACAATGGCCGGCTGATGATGATGATTTTGTTGAAGATAACGATGATGATGATGTGGTTGATGAAAATGATGATGATGTTGATGTGGTTGATGAAAATGATGATGATGATGAAAACGATGATGATGATGTTGATGAAGACGATGATGATGATGATGTGGTTGATGAAAATGATGATGATGATGAAAATGATGATGATGTTTTTGATGAAAACGATGATGATTATGTTTTTGATGAAAATTATGATGATTACGTGGTTGATGAAAACGATGATGTTCTTAATGATGTCGATGATGTGTAAGGAAATGGGGGGTGGGTGGGAGAGGGGGGGGTTTCCCTTACCTGAGATCTGAGAGAATTCACGACCTCCACTCGCCCTCGCCTCCCGAGAAGAAGACGCGGATGAGAGTCGCGATGCCTTCTCCTGCTGATGCCTCCTCCTGGTTCCTCCTCCTCCTGGTTCCTCCTCCTCCTGGTTCCTCCTCCACCTCCGAGAGCCCCTCCCGAACCTCCCCCACAGCACCCAACCACAGCGGGCCAGGGAGGGCCGACAGCGGGGGGGCAGCGGGGGGGGGGGCAGGGAAGGGGGTGGTGGTGGAGGTAGTGGTGGTAGTGGTAGTGGTGGTAGTGGTGGGGGTAGTGGTGGTGGTAGTAGTGGTGGTAGTAGTGGTGATGATAGTGGTGGGGGTGATGGTGGAAGTGGTGGTGGGGGTAGTGGTGGTGGTAGTAGTGGTGGTGGTAGGGGTAGTGGTGGTAGTGGTGGGGGTGATGGTGGAAGTGGTGGTGGGGGTAGTGGTGGTGGTAGTAGTGGTGGTGGTGGTGGTAGGGGTAGTGGTGGTAGTGGTGGGGGTAGTGGTGGTGGTAGTAGTAGTGGTAGTAGTGGTGGTAGTAGTGGTGGTGGTGGTAGTGGTGGTGGTAGTGGTGGTGGTAGTGCTGGTAGTGGTAGCGGTGGTGGTAGTGGTGGTAGTGGTAGTGTTGGTGGTGGTGGCAGTGGTAGTAGTGGTGGTAGTGGTGGTAGTGGTGGTGGTGGTGGTAGTGGTGGTGGTAGTGGTGGTGGTGGTGTTAGTGGTGGTGGTGGTAGTGGTGGTGATGGTAGTGGTGGTGGTGGTAGTGATGGTAGTGGTGGTGGTAGTGGTGGTGGTAGTGGTGGTGAGTCCAGTTCACCATGGCAGTCCAGTTTACCGTGGGAGTCCAGTTCACCATGGGAGTCCAGTTCACCATGGCAGTCCAGTTTACCGTGGGAGTCCAGTTCACCATGGCAGTCCAGTTTACCATGGGAGTTCGGTTTACCATGGGAGTCCAGTTTACCATGGGAGTCCAGTTCACCATGGGAGTCCAGTTTACCATGGGAGTCCAGTTTACCATGGGAGTCCAGTTCACCATGGGAGTCCAGTTTACCCTGGGAGCCAGTTTACCCTGGGAGCCAGTTTACCATGGCAGTCCCGTTTACCATGGGAGTCCAGTTCACCATGGGAGTCCAGTTTACCCTGGGAGCCAGTTTACCCTGGGAGCCAGTTTACCATGGCAGTCCCGTTTACCGTGGAACTCTGGTTTACCATGGGAGCCCAGTTACCATGGGAGTCCACTTTACCATGGGCAACCTGCATTGCTCCGGGGCCGGAATGTGGCACACACCACACCACACCCCACCACACCACACCGCAACACGGCACACCACACCACGCTACACACACAGAGACCCATAGACTCACACAGAGACCCATAGACTCACATAGAGACACATAGACTCACACAGAGACCCATAGACTCACATAGAGACACATAGACTCACACAGAGACCCATAGACTCACACAGAGACCCATAGACTCACACAGAGACCCATAGACTCACATAGAGACACATAGACTCACACAGAGACACATAGACTCACACAGAGACCCATAGACTCACATAGAGACACATAGACTCACACAGAGACCCATAGACTCACACAGAGACACATAGACTCACACAGAGACACATAGACTCACACAGAGACCCATAGACTCACACAGAGACACATAGACTCAGAGTCCCATAGACTCACACAGAGACCCATAGACTCACATAGAGACACATAGACTCACACAGAGACACATAGACTCACACAGAGACACATAGACTCACACAGAGACCCATAGACTCAGAGTCCCATAGACTCACACAGAGACCCATAGACTCACATAGAGACACATAGACTCACACAGAGACCCATAGACTCACACAGAGACACATAGACTCACACAGAGACACATAGACTCACACAGAGACCCATAGACTCACATAGAGACACATAGACTCACACAGAGACCCATAGACTCACACAGAGACACATAGACTCACACAGAGACACATAGACTCACACAGAGACCCATAGACTCACACAGAGACACATAGACTCACACAGAGACACATAGACTCACACAAAGACCCATAGACTCACACAGAGACCCATAGACTCACACAGAGACACATAGACTCACACAGAGACCCAAAGACTCAGAGTCCCATAGACTCACACAGAGACCCATCGACTCACACAGACACCCATAGACTCACACAGAGACCCATATAATCACACAGAGACCCAAAGACTCAGAGTCCCATAGACTCACACAGAGACCCATAGACTCACACAGAGACCCATAGACTCACACAGAGTCCCAAAGACTCAGAGTCCAATAGACTCACACAGAGACCCACAGACTCACACAGAGACCCATAGACTCACACAGAGACACATAGACTCACACAGAGACCCAAAGACTCAGAGTCCCATAGACTCACACAGAGACCCATAGACTCACACAGAGACACATAGACTCAGAGTCCCATAGACTCACACAGAGACCCATAGACTCACATAGAGACACATAGACTCACACAGAGACCCATAGACTCACACAGAGACACATAGACTCACACAGAGACACATAGACTCACACAGAGACCCATAGACTCACACAGAGACCCATAGACTCAGAGTCCCATAGACTCACACAGAGACCCATAGACTCACATAGAGACACATAGACTCACACAGAGACCCATAGACTCACACAGAGACACACAGACTCACACAGAGACACATAGACTCACACAGAGACCCATAGACTCACATAGAGACACATAGACTCACACAGAGACCCATAGACTCACACAGAGACACATGGACTCACACAGAGACACATAGACTCACACAGAGACCCATAGACTCACACAGAGACACATAGACTCACACAGAGACACATAGACTCACACAGAGACCCATAGACTCACACAGAGACCCATAGACTCACACAGAGACACATAGACTCACACAGAGACCCAAAGACTCAGAGTCCCATAGACTCACACAGAGACCCATCGACTCACACAGACACCCATAGACTCACACAGAGACCCATATACTCACACAGAGACCCAAAGACTCAGAGTCCCATAGACTCACACAGAGACCCATAGACTCACACAGAGACCCATAGACTCACACAGAGTCCCAAAGACTCAGAGTCCAATAGACTCACACAGAGACCCACAGACTCACACAGAGACCCATAGACTCACACAGAGACCCATAGACTCACACAGAGACACATAGACTCACACAGAGACCCAAAGACTCAGAGTCCCATAAACTCACACAGAGACCCATAGACTCACACAGAGACACATAGACTCACACAGAGACCCAAAGACTCAGAGTCCCATAGACTCACACAGAGACCCAAAGACTCAGAGTCCCATAGACTCACACAGAGACCCATCGACTCACACAGAGACCCATAGACTCACACAGAGTCCCATAGACTTACACAGAGACCCAAAGACTCAGAGTCCCATAGACTCACACAGAGACCCATAGACTCACATAGAGACACATAGACTCGCACAGAGACCGACAGACTCACACAGAGACCCATAGTGTCACACAGAGACGCACAGACTCATACAGACACCCATAGACTCACACAGAGACCAATAGACTCACATAGAGACCCATAGACTCACACAGAGACCCATAGACTCACACAGAGACCCATAGACTCACACAGAGACCCATAAACTCACACAGAGACCCATAGACTCACACAGAGACACATAGACTCACACAGAGACCCATAGACTCACACAGAGACCCATAGACTCACACAGAAACCCATAAACTCACACAGAGACCCATAGACTCACACAGAAACCCATAGACTCACACAGAGACCCATAGACTCACACAGAAACCCATAAACTCACACAGAGACCCATAGACTCACACAGAGACCCATAAACTCACACAGAGACCCATAGACTCACATAGAGACACATAGACTCACACAGAGACCCATAGACTCACACAGAGACCCATAGACTCACACAGAGACCCATAGACTCACACAGAGACACATAGACTCACACAGAGACCCAAAGACTCAGAGTCCCATAGACTCACACAGAGACCCATAGACTCACACAGAGACACATAGACTCAGAGTCCCATAGACTCACACAGAGACCCATAGACTCACATAGAGACACATAGACTCACACAGAGACCCATAGACTCACACAGAGACACATAGACTCACACAGAGACACATAGACTCACACAGAGACCCATAGACTCACACAGAGACCCATAGACTCAGAGTCCCATAGACTCACACAGAGACCCATAGACTCACATAGAGACACATAGACTCACACAGAGACCCATAGACTCACACAGAGACACATAGACTCACACAGAGACACATAGACTCACACAGAGACCCATAGACTCACATAGAGACACATAGACTCACACAGAGACCCATAGACTCACACAGAGACACATAGACTCACACAGAGACACATAGACTCACACAGAGACCCATAGACTCACACAGAGACACATAGACTCACACAGAGACACATAGACTCACACAGAGACCCATAGACTCACACAGAGACCCATAGACTCACACAGAGACACATAGACTCACACAGAGACCCAAAGACTCAGAGTCCCATAGACTCACACAGAGACCCATCGACTCACACAGACACCCATAGACTCACACAGAGACCCATATACTCACACAGAGACCCAAAGACTCAGAGTCCCATAGACTCACACAGAGACCCATAGACTCACACAGAGACCCATAGACTCACACAGAGTCCCAAAGACTCAGAGTCCAATAGACTCACACAGAGACCCACAGACTCACACAGAGACCCATAGACTCACACAGAGACCCATAGACTCACACAGAGACACATAAACTCACACAGAGACCCAAAGACTCAGAGTCCCATAAACTCACACAGAGACCCATAGACTCACACAGAGACACATAGACTCACACAGAGACCCAAAGACTCAGAGTCCCATAGACTCACACAGAGACCCAAAGACTCAGAGTCCCATAGACTCACACAGAGACCCATCGACTCACACAGAGACCCATAGACTCACACAGAGTCCCATAGACTTACACAGAGACCCAAAGACTCAGAGTCCCATAGACTCACACAGAGACCCATAGACTCACATAGAGACACATAGACTCGCACAGAGACCGACAGACTCACACAGAGACCCATAGTGTCACACAGAGACGCACAGACTCATACAGACACCCATAGACTCACACAGAGACCAATAGACTCACATAGAGACCCATAGACTCACACAGAGACCCATAGACTCACACAGAGACCCATAGACTCACACAGAGACCCATAAACTCACACAGAGACCCATAGACTCACACAGAGACACATAGACTCACACAGAGACCCATAGACTCACACAGAGACCCATAGACTCACACAGAAACCCATAAACTCACACAGAGACCCATAGACTCACACAGAAACCCATAGACTCACACAGAGACCCATAGACTCACACAGAAACCCATAAACTCACACAGAGACCCATAGACTCACACAGAGACCCATAAACTCACACAGAGACCCATAGACTCACACAGAGACACATAGACTCACACAGAGACCCATAGACTCACACAGAGACCCATAGACTCACACAGAGACACATAGACTCACACAGAGACCCATAGACTCACACAGAGACCCATAGACTCACACAGAGACCCATAGACTCACACAGAGTCCCATAGACTCACACAGAGACCCATAGACTCACAGAGACCCATAGACTCCAATAGAGACCCATAGACTCACTATAGAGACCCATAGACTCACACAGAGACCCATCGACTCACATAGAGACCCACAGACTCACACAGAAACCTTTTGACTCACACAGAGACCCATAGACTCACACAGAGACCCATAGACTCACACAGACACCCATATACTCACACAGAGACCCATAGACTCACACAGAGACCCATAGACTCACACAGAGACCCATAAACTCACACAGAGACCCATAGACTCACACAGAGACCCATAGACCACTCACACAGAGACCCATAGACTCACACAGAGACCCATAGACTCACACAGAGACCCATAGACTCACACAGAGACCCATAGACTCACACAGACACCCATATACTCACACAGAGACCCATAGACTCACACAGAGACCCATAGACTCACACAGAGACCCATAGACTCACACAGAGACCCATAGACTCACACAGAGACCCATAGACCACTCACACAGAGACCCATAGACTCACACAGAGACCCATAGACTCACACAGAGACCCATAGACTCACACAGAGACCCATAGACTCACACAGAGACCCATAGACTCACACAGAGACCCATAGACCACTCACACAGAGACCCATAGACTCACACAGAGACCCATAGACCACTCACACAGAGACCCACAGTTTGCTGTCCTTCCCCCGGCACCTCCGATTAACGCGGTTGGCTACGTACGGTGCGAAAGAAGTTCAACATACACACACACATATCCCGGTGTCACCAGTGGGGAGCGGTGGCGCTGCGGTTAGCGCACTGCGCACATAGCCCTGTTCCAACTGACTTAAAGTCTCGAGCACGGCTAAGATCATTGGCAAAGGGGTTCATCTGAGCCAGACCTGGGGAGTACCCCTCGGCTCAACGATGGGGATACAAAGGCGGACGGGACGTTGGGTGCTGTGCCGGCCTTAATAGGCGCTCGCAGACTTTCACTTTTCCGAGCAGTCTATGGGTGTCTCTTTAGGGGGGTGGGGGGGGGATTTTTGTCTTTTGTTTATCTGAGAGAGAAAAAAACATCCGGCAAACAGAGAGAAACACAAATATACACATGCACACGGACAAAGATCCCCCGTGTAGCCTTGACAGACTGTAGGGGCAAGTGCTGTTAGCGGGTAGCACCTATAACGGCCGGCACTGTGGCACACGAGGGGGTGGGTGGCCAACACCACGCCCGACCGCCTTTGTCTCCCCAGTGGCGATGTTTACACACCGCACCAGGTATTCAAATGAGGCTGAGTCGACCTAGGCGAGGCCCAGGACCGGTGCAGATAATCGTCACTGATGTTGGCCGTGAGCGGGAATCGAACCCGGGTCGCCAGGTTCGTAGCGCTAACCACTACACCACCGCTCCTCACACACACACACAGAGACACACGTACTCACACACAGACACGCACAAAAGCACACACACACACACAGAGACACACACACTGACACGCACAAAAGCACACACACACAGAGACACACACACACTGACACGCACACACTGACACACACACAGAGACACACACACACTGACAAGCACACACACACACAGAGACACACACACACTGACACGCACACACTGACACACACACAGAGACACACACACACTGACACGCACACAAGCACACACACACACAGAGACACACACACACTGACACGCACACAAGCACACACACAGAGACACACACACTGACACGCACAAAAGCACACACACACACACACAGACACACACACACACACTGACACGCACACAAGCACACACACACACAGAGACACACACACACTGACACGCACACAAGCACACACACACACAGAGACACACACACTGACACGCACAAAAGCACACACACACAGAGACACACACACACTGACACGCACACAAGCACACACACACACAGAGACACACACACTGACACGCACACAAGCACACACACAGAGACACACACACTGACACGCACAAAAGCACACACACACACACACAGACACACACACACACACTGACACGCACACAAGCACACACACACACAGAGACACACACACACTGACACGCACACAAGCACACACACACACAGAGACACACACACTGACACGCACAAAAGCACACACACACACAGAGACACACACACACTGACACGCACACAAGCACACACACACACAGAGACACACACACACTGACACGCACACAAGCACACACACACACAGAGACACACACACTGACACGCACACAAGCACACACACACATATAAGGAAGACTCGGGCACTTTAACCGAGTGGTCATGTACGCGTGCAAGCATGGTCAAGAACATGCAAAGCCAAAGAGCCCCCGTATAGCCTTCCAAGTCGAATTGGGGGCAAGTGCTGTTCGCGAGCACCTATGAAGGACGGCAAACACACACACACACACACGCATCACGTACAGCAACAACGCTGTCATTCATCACCGTGCGTGTGCCAGGCTAGGTGCACTTTGAGGCTAGCTATCTGGAACAAGTCCATAATTATTAGCCGGGGTTTCTGTCACGGGCGAAGTTTGGCTTCTATATTTTTGGGGATGGCCGGGATGTAGCTGCCCCTGATATTAGCAGTATCGGGTGCATAGAATTAGCTTATCTTCTTGGTTCTTTCGGTAAAGTCACGTAGAATGGAAATAAAAAAATAGTAAAAATAAAACATTATACAAAATAATTCTCACGACGTTTCGGCCACAACGCAAGCAGCCGTCCTCAGGTGGAGAACAGGTCTGTCGAGAAGACAGACTCTGAATGACACACCTGTTCTCCACCTGAGGACGGCTGCTTGCGTTGTGGCCGAAACGTCGTGAGAATTGTATTTTACAATGTTTTATTTTTATTATTTTATTATTTCCCTTCTACGTGACTTTACCGAAAGAACCAAGAAGATGAATCCCTGCAGTCACGAAAGCTTTAAATCGAGAATTAACTTACTTTAGATGTTCATTGTAAATCAATGCGATACACGTGTCCAGTTTCCGCCCATGCTTTTCGTGTGGACGTCTGGACTCGCATTGCCCACGATCCGCTCAGTATCGGATGATCCCATCAGCAAAAGTTTCAAATGCTACGTGCCCCGCAACTTTCAAGGGCCCCACGCTAAAGACCTTCACGCTAGATTTTAAGTTTTCGTGACTCCAGGAATCCATAATGCTTCACAAGCAGCCTCCCTTTGCCCGTTGCAGATAATTTGTTTATTGCTGGGGTTGTTTCCACCTGATGACGGGCACTTGTGTTGCGCCCGAAACGTCGTGAGTTAATTTATTTTATATCTACGTGAGTTTACCGAAATAACCAAAGGGTACTTTCAAGCTATCAATTCCGGTTCAGTGATTCTGCACTTGCTCTATCACTATAGTACTATACCGCCTTTCAACTTTTACGAACGACCGGGTGTTTAAGGTTAGCGATTTGCCGCATTATCTGCCTGTATAGCAAATGAGAAACTACGACTACTTTTCGATTTAAAGCTTTCGTGATTGCAGGGATTCATCTTCTTGGTTCTTTCGGTAAAGTCGCGCAGAAGGGAAATAATAAAATAATATTAACATAAAACAATAAATATTCTCACGACGTTTCGACTGCAACACAAGCAATCATCATCAGGTGTGAAATCCACAGCAATATTTTTTTTAAATTGTTTTATATTATTTTATTATTTCCCTTGCACAGTTCAATTTGTATGCTTTGACCACCAAAGTGGCTGAATTGGCCAAACATTGTGGTCCAATTTAACTAACAACCGCTCTTTTATATTCTTGGTTCTTTCGGTAAAGTCACGTAGAAGGGAAGTAATATTACATTATTTTATTATGTTTTATTTTTATTATTTTATTACTTCCCTTCTACGTGACTTTACCGAAAGAACCAAGAAGATGAATCCCTGCAGTCACGAAAGCTTTAAATCGAAATTTTACAAATACTATGCAAGTAAAAAAAAATCCGTGTTTTAATATTTACATGTTTTTTTTTAAATTAAGCGCACCTTTATAACATCAAATTCTACAGGCCCGGCACTAGCTTCATCCTCCACTGGATCCAGGCACAGCAGCATCAGCAGCAGCTGCCGCATGAGCCACACAGCCATGAACCTCACCGATTGTCCCCGCTCCACAACTTGCACGTGGCAGGGAGGGAGGGAGGTCACACACGTGTCACCCGGACCCAAGGGGCAAGCGATGGGGTACATTCCCCGCGGCCGTCACGAGCTCACGGTCGTGGCGACCGTCTCCAACGACAGAGAATCACGGTTGGCACATCTTGCGGGCGGCAATCTGCTGGGTCAGTGGAAAGATCGACTCTGTGTGGGTGTTGAACTTCTTTCGCACCGTACGTAGCCAACCGCGCTAAGCGGAGGTGCGGGGGAAGAACAGCAGACTGTAGGTCTCTGTGTGAGACTGTGGGTCTCTGTGTGAGTCTGTGGGTCTCTGTGTGAGTCTATGGGTCTCTGTGTGAGTCTATGGGTCTCTGTGTGAGTCTATGTGTCTCTGTGTGAGTCTATGGTTCTCTGTGTGAGTCTATGGGTCTCTGTGTGAGTCTATTGGTCTCTATGAGAGTCTATGGGTCTCTGTGTGAGTCTATGGTTCTCTGTCTGAGTATATGGTTCTCTGTCTGAGTCTATGGTTCTCTGTGTGAGTCTATGGGTCTCTGTGTGAGTCTATGGGTCTCTATGAGAGTCTATGGGTCTTTGTGTGAGTCTATGGTTCTCTGTGTGAGTCTATGGTTCTCTGTCTGAGTCTATGGTTCTCTGTGTGAGTCTATGGGTCTCTGTGTGAGTCTATGTGTCTCTGTGTGAGTCTATGTGTCTCTGTGTGAGTCTATGGTTCTCTGTGTGAGTCTATGGGTCTCTGTGTGAGTCTATGGGTCTCTGTGTGAGTCTATGGGTCTCTGTGTGAGTCTATGGGTCTCTGTGTGAGTCTATGGGTCTCTGTGTGAGTCTATGTGTGTATGTTTAACTGCTTTCGCACCGGACGTAGCCAACCGTGATTATCGGAGGTACTTCTGTCACCGATGATGCTACTGATGACTTCTCCATATGCCTCTGCTGATGATGATCGCAAATCTTCCGCTCATTATGCTACACCTACCCACTCCTAACACGGGCATTAATTATTTTGCTACTACTGCTGCTGACGGACGCGGGTTTTATGCTCAACCGTCGGACAAAGGCGGCGGAGGTCACCGCATCAGATGGCGCTCCCGCGGCCGTCTGGAACGTTCTTCCCTTCCGATGTTAGGAAAGGCAACTGGGAGCTGTGCAACGTTTAAATCATCGTCGGCATTGACGAACTCGTTTCTTCAGAGCTGATTTTTGGTTGTGCTTAGTTCGTTGGCCTTCCCCCACGCAACCTCCGAAACAAGTTCACCAACATCACACGTGGTGCTGATGATGATGATGATGCTACTGACACCTCTACCCATTCCCTCCGCTGACCATCACGGGTCGTCTTGGTCATTCTGTTAGACCCACTCCTTGTGGCTTGCAACTCATCCTAATGCCGACTCCTCGCTACTGCGACTTCTCCCACGACTATCACCACGTTGCCCTTGCTGATGCTGATGATGATTATGATGGTGCTGCTGATGACGATGATTATGATGGTGCTGCTGATGATGATTTAGATCATGATGGTGCTGCTGATGATGCTGCTGATGATGCTGCTGATGATGATGCTGATGATGATTTTGATGGTGCTGCTGCTGCTGATGATGATGCTGATGATGATGCTGATGATGATGCTGATGATGATTTTGATGGTGCTGCTGCTGCTGATGATAATTATGATGGTGCTGCTGCTGCTGATGATAATTATGATGGTGCTGCTGCTGCTGATGATGATTATGATGGTGCTGCTGCTGCTGATGATGATTATGATGGTGCTGCTGCTGCTGATGATGATTATGATGGTGCTGCTGCTGCTGATGATGATTATGATGGTGCTGCTGCTGCTGATGATGATTATGATGGTGCTGCTGATGATGATTATGATGGTACTGCTGATGATGCTGATGATGATTATGATGGTGCTGCTGCTGCTGCTGATGATGATTATGATGGTGCTGCTGCTGCTGATGATAATTATGATGGTGCTGCTGATGATGATTATGATGGTACTGCTGATGATGCTGATGATGATGGTACTGCTGATGATGCTGCTGATGATGGTGCTGCTGCTGCTGATTATTATGATGGTGCTGCTGATGATGTCGATTATGATGGTGCTGCTGATGATGGTACTGCTGATAATGCTGATGATGATGGTGCTGCTGCTGCTGATGATGATAATTATGATGGTCCTGCTGCTGCTGATGATGATTATGATGCTGCTGATGATGATTACGATGCTGCTGCCGCTGATGGTGATGCTCATGATGGAGTGTTCCCAGGCAACGCATTTTAAACCCAGCTGCTGATGACGCTGGTGCTGCTGATGCTGCTGCTGATGCTGCTGCTGATGCTGCTGCTGATCATGATGAAGTGTCCCCGGGCAACGCGTTTTAAAGCCATAAGCAGGACACGGTGGGGGGCTGGTGGGGGGCTCTTCCTCGGCGTTCGACGCCGGTAGCGCCATCACTCATCGAGACGCGTCCGCATATCTCCGCCGTCTGTATATAGGCAGCGACAGGCAGCGCCTCCGACACCGGGCGCGACTTGTAGGGGCATTGACGGCCAACGCCTCTCGCCGCATTAAAACCTTTTATAGGCGCGGCGCCTCCACTCGCCTCGAACAAGCACGCCCGCCTGTGTGCGTGTGTGCGTGTGCGCGTGTGTGCGTGTGCGCGCTTCGCGTGGTTTTTTGCGTGTGATCCTGACCATCTTGAGTGCGTGTGTGTGTGCCTGTGTGCGTGTGCGCGCTTCGCGTGGTTTTTTGCGTGTGATCTTGACCATCTTGAGTGCGTGTGCGCGTGTGTGTGTGTGTGTGCCTGTGTGCCTGTGTGCGTGTGTGCGTGTGTGCGTGTGTGCGTGTGCGCGCTTCGCGTGGTTTTTTGCGTGTGATCCTGACCATCTTGAGTGTGTGTGCGCGTGTGTGTGTGTGTATGCGTGCGTGTGTGTGTGTGCGTGTGTGCGTGTGCGCGCTTCGCGTGGTTTTTTGCGTGTGATCCTGACCATCTTGAGTGCGTGTGTGTGTGTGCGTGTGTGTGTGCGCGTGTGTGTGTGCGTGTGTGTGTGCGCGTCTGGTTTTTTGCGTGTGATCCTGACCATCTTGAGTGCGTGTGTGTGTGTGCGTGTGTGTGTGCGCGTGTGTGTGTGCGTGTGTGTGTGCGCGTCTGGTTTTTTGCGTGTGATCCTGACCATCTTGAGTGCGTGTGTGTGTGTGCGTGTGTGTGTGTGCGCGTGTGTGTGTGTGCGTGTGTGTGTGCGCGTCTGGTTTTTTGCGTGTGATCCTGACCATCTTGAGTGCGTGTGTGTGTGTGCGTGTGTGTGTGCGCGTGTGTGTGTGCGTGTGTGTGTGCGCGTCTGGTTTTTTGCGTGTGATCCTGACCATCTTGAGTGCGTGTGTGTGTGTGCGTGTGTGTGTGTGCGCGTGTGTGTGTGTGCGTGTGTGTGTGCGCGTCTGGTTTTTTGCGTGTGATCCTGACCATCTTGAGTGCGCGCGCGTGTGCGCGAGAGTGGTGGAGAGTTCGCATGTTGTAACTCTCATCGCCTACAGCATCCCACGTCAGAGAATGAGGAGGTTTACCGCAGTCTTCGCTCGGAGGTTCGGAGAGCCGTGAGGCGCTGTAAGGATGGGTGGTGGTCGCGGGTTGCTGAGGAGATGGAGTCTGCCTCAGTAGCCCGCGATCACAAATCACTATTTAACTCCATCAAAAAAGCAACCTGTAGCGCCACACCTATTACCATCATTAGAGGAAAAAACGGTGATCCAATCTCCGACCCCCAGGAACAGGTTTGCAGATTTGCTGAGCATTTCTGTGAGGTCCTGGGGGAGGGAAAATCTCTCAGCCAGGAAAACATCATGGCACAAAGTGGGGATAACCCTGCTGAGGCTGCGGTGCCTCAAATATTGGAAGACGTCACCCCCTGTGAGTGGCTGGCTGAGGTACCGGCTGTTGAGGAAGTACTGAGGGCGATCCGGAGTCTGAGACCAGGGAAGGCACCGGGCAGAGATGATCTCCCAGGCGAAATGCTGAGGGAGGGTGGCGTTTGTGCACAGACTGCCCTATATGACATCATAACAACAGTCTGGACCACTGGACGGGTTCCGCAGGACTGGAAGGATGCCCTGGTGGTCCCCCTCTTTAAGAAGGGGGACCGTACCGACTGTAACAACTACAGGGGCATCTCACTCCTCAGTGTGCCGGGTAAGGTCCTGGCAAGGATTATTCAACATCGCCTTGCTAGGCACGCTGAGGAGAGGCTTGCGGAGCCCCAATGTGGTTTCAGGAAAGGGCGGTCCTGCACAGATGCCATATTTTCTGTCCGTCTGCTACAGCAGAGGTGTAGGGAATTCCAAAAAGACCTACATCTCTGCTTTATTGACCTGGTCAAGGCCTATGATACCATCAGTAGGACTGGGCTCTGGGTTGTTCTTCGTGCTTTCGGAGTCCCTGACCCTCTGCTCACGATCATTAAGGACCTTCATGATGGTGAGCGGGCCCGGGTAAAACTACGTGGCCGGGAGTCGGAGCCTTTCCCTGTACACCTTGGGGTGCGACAGGGATGTCCTCTGGCTCCCACATTATTTAACATCTATTTCGACTGCGTAGTTCGTGAAGCCTTCAATGGCTGTACCGGGGGAATTACCATTTGGTACAGATATAATGGGAGGCTGATCGACGCCCGGGTGCGATCAAGGGATGGCTCCCTATTGGTCAACCACGTTATGTATGCCGATGATTTGGTAATAGCTGCTCATTCAGAAGAGGAGTTGGAGACGCTGCTGCTGAGACTGGAGCGTGCCACTAAGAGGTGGGGCCTTACCATCAGCCGCACCAAAACTAAGCACCTGCCTGGGTATTTTGTACCATCGGGCACTCCACCCCCACAACTCCCAATCGGTGATGGGGCAGTTGTTGAGAGAGTGGAGAGTTTCCCATACCTGGGCAGTGTGCTTATGACCGGCTCCAGTTTATCAGCAGAGGTCTCACTCCGAATCAGTCGAGCGGCAATATCTTTTCATCGGTTGCGTAACGCTGTGTGGAAGCTACCTGGTCTGTCGCTCCGCACGAAGCTTCAGGTCTTCTCGGCCACGGTCATTCCCTCCCTTCTCTACGCTTGCGAAACGTGGACCCCCCTAGTGGAGCATCTTCGCCGGTTGGAAACATTTAGGCTGGCCTGCCTACGATCCATCCTGGGTTTAACCAGGCTGGATTGTGTGAGGAGCTCACAAGTCCTTGAAAGATCTGGGCAAAGTCCCATCAGTGAGCTCCTCCGGCAGGCAAGGCTGCGTTGGCTGGGTCATGTAGCCCGCATGCCCAGCCACCGCATGCCTAAACAGCTTTTGTTCGGCCGGATCGAGGGGGCTAAACGGGCGCGGCACGGGCTAGAGAAGAGATGGAGTGATGTGGTACAGGAGGACGTGGAGCTGAGTGGACTTGCCGATGACTGGTACCAGCGGTGTCAAGATCGGCCTCAGTGGAGGAGGCTCGTGAAGGACGCTACTGGGCAGTTGGAGGCAGTCGCCCTCCAACAACAACGGAGGGCGGAGGAGCGACGCTCACAACAACGAGCGGAGCGCCGGGTGGCTAAAGCACAGCAAGTTGGCACAGTAGGGGGCACAGGTGGTGCATCAGCCAGTCATCTCGGTCATCTCGGTCAGTCGACCCGTGGCACCTGGGTCTGCCCCGTGACCTCCTGCCAGCGGGCGTTCGACACTTCACGTGGCCTCAGGGTGCACATGGCCTGGCACAAGCGTCGTGGTGACGTCACCGCCACTTAGTGGCGAATGGCGGTTGTTGTGTGTGTGTGTGCGTGTGTGTGCGCGTGTGTGTGCGCGTGTGTGTGTGTGCGCGCATGAAGGATCGTTGTGTACGTGGTAGAGTGCGTGTGTTTGTGTGTGGCTGACCATCCGGAGAGCGTGTGTGTGTGTGTGTGTTGTATGTTGAGTGAGTGTGTGCGATCTAGCCTGAGTGTGTGTTCTGTCCTGGGTGAGTGTGTGGTGTGTGTGTGATATAGTGTGTGTGCGAAACGTGGACCCCCCTAATGGAGCATCTTCGCCGGTTGGAAACATTTAGGCTGGCCTGCCTACGATCCATCCTGGGTTTAACCTGCAGGCTGGATTGTGTGAGGAGCTCACAAATCATTGAAAAATCTGGGCAAAGTCCCAATCGGTGAGCTCCTCCGGCAGGCAAGGCTGCGTTGGCTGGGTCATGTAGCCCGCATGCCCAGCCACCGCATGCCTAAACAGCTTTTGTTCGGCCGGATCGAGGGGGCTAAACGGGCGCGGCACAGGCTAGAGAAGAGATGGAGTGACGTGGTACAGGAGGACGTGGAGCTGAGTGGACTTGCCGATGACTGGTACCAGCGGTGTCAAGATCGGCCTCTGTGGAGGAGGCTCGTGTAGGACGCTACTGGGCAGTTGGAGGCAGTCGCCCTCCAACAACAACGGAGGGCGGAGGAGCGACGCTCACAACAACGAGCGGAGCGCCGGGTGGCTAAAGCACAGCAAGTTGGCACAGTAGGGGGCACAGGTGGTGCATCAGCCAGTCATCTCGGTCATCTTAGTCAGTCGACCCGTGGCACCTGCTGGGTCTGCCCCGTGACCTCCTGCCAGCGGGCGTTCGACACTTCACGTGGCCTCAAGGTGCACATGGCCTGGCACAAGCGTCGTGGTGACGTCACCGCCACTTAGTGGCGAATGGCGGTTGTTGTTGTTGTTGTGTGTGTGATATAAGCTAGTGTGTGTGTGTGTTCTATTGTCACAAGAGGTGAACTTACAGACGAGACATCCCACAACGAGAACAGGGATGGTAGCGCTGGGAGTGAGGAGCGGGTGCGCAGCGGTTAGCGCGCAGCTCCGCACTACGAAACCCCGGCGGCACGGGTTCGATTCCCGCTCACGCGGCCGACACCCGGTGACGATTGTCTGAACCGGTCCTGGGCCGAGCCCTAGGTCGACTCAGCCTCAAATGAGCACCTGGCGTGGTGCGTACACATCGCCACTGGGGAGACAAAGGCGGCCCGGCGTGGGTGCTGGCCACCCACCCCCTCGCGTGCCGTACCGGCCTGGATAGGTGCTACTCGCTAACAGCACTTGCCCCTACAGTCTGCTGCAGGCTATACGGGGGATATGATAATTGTTGATAATTGTTGTTTTACCCTTTCATCAGGCAACAAAACTGACATCTTTTTTTACAAGGAGTCATGTTTGCATTGACCACAATACCTGCGGTCGGAATGCAAACAAAAACATAACTCTGATAATGTATGCACTGTCCTTGAAGTTGATTGGTCCACACCCGAGACAGCTTTTCTTAGAGCCTAGTCTCACATGGTGTTGGACCAGATGACGCCAAAAGGCGCACAACTCAAAGACAATGCATCATCAGAGTATGAGAGCTCGGGAGAAGCATTTACACCATTGGAACCTCATTTGCCAGTAGCAAAATATGATAATTGGTTTTAACCCTTTCATCTGGCAAACATGACTCCTTGTTAAAGGGTGCCAGTTTTGTTGCCAGATAAAAGGGTAAAAAAACAATTATCATCTTTTGTTACTGGCAAATGAAGTTCCAATGATGATAATTGTTTTTTTGATGATAATTGTTTTTTTCACACAGAGACCCATAGACTCACCACAGAGACCCATAGACTCACACAGAGACCCATATACTCACACAGAGACACATAGACTCACACAGAGACACATAGACTCACACAGAGACCCATAGACTCACACAGAGACACATAGACTCACACAGAGACACATAGACTCACGCAGAGACCCATAGACTCACACAGAGACACATAGACTCACACAGAGACACATAGACTCACACAGAGACACAGAGACTCACACAGAGACACATAGACTCGCACAGAGACGCATAGACTCACACAGAGACACATAGACTCACACAGAGACCCATAGACTCACACAGAGACACATAGACTCACACAGAGACCCATAGACTCACACAGAGACCTATAGACTCACACAGAGACCCATAGACTCACACAGAGACACATAGACTCACACAGAGACACATAGGCTCACACAGAGACACATAGACTCACACAGAGACACAGAGACTCACACAGAGACACATAGACTCACACAGAGACACATAGACTCACACAGAGACACATATACTCACACAGAGACACATAGACTCACACAGAGACACATAGACTCACACAGAGACCCATAGACTCACACAGAGACACATAGACTCACACAGAGACCCATAGACTCACACAGAGACCCATAGACTCACACAGAGACCCATAGACTGACACAGAGACCCATAGACTCACACAGAGACCCATAGACTCACACAGAGACCCATAGACTCACACAGAGACCCATAGACTCACACAGAGACCCATAGACTCACACAGAGACCCATAGACTCACACAGAGACCCATAGACTCACACAGAGACCCATAGACTCACGCAGAGACACATATACTCACGCAGAGACCCATAGACTCACACAGAGACCCATAGACTCACACAGAGACCCATAGACTCACACAGAGACCCATAGACTCACACAGAGACCTATAGACTCACACAGAGACCCATAGACTCACACAGACACACATAGACTCACACAGAGACCCATAGACTCACACAGAGACTTATAGACTCACACAGAGACCCATAGACTCACACAGAGACCCATAGACGCACACAGAGACCCATAGACTCACGCAGAGACCCATAGACTCACACAGAGACACATAGACTCACACAGAGACCCATAGACTCACACAGAGACCTATAGACTCACACAGAGACCCATAGACTCACACAGAGACCCATAGACTCACACAGAGACCCATAGACTCACACAGAGACCCATAGACTCACACAGAGACCCATAGACTCACGCAGAGACCCATAGACTCACACAGAGACCCATAGACTCACACAGAGACCCATAGACTCACACAGAGACCTATAGACTCACACAGAGACCCATAGACTCATGCAGAGACCCATAGACTCACACAGAGACCCATAGACTCACACAGAGACCTATAGACTCACACAGAGACCCATAGACTCACACAGAGACCCATAGACTCACGCAGAGACCCATAGACTCACACAGAGACCCATAGACTCACACAGAGACCTATAGACTCACACAGAGACCCATAGACTCACACATAGACCCATAGACTCACACAGAGACCCATAGACTCACACAGAGACCCATAGACTCACACAGAGACCCATAGACTCACGCAGAGACCCATAGACTCACACAGAGACCCATAGACTCACACAGAGACCCATAGACTCACGCAGAGACCCATAGACTCACACAGAGACCCATAGACTCACACAGAGACCTATAGACTCACACAGAGACCCATAGACTCACACATAGACCCATAGACTCACACAGAGACCCATAGACTCACACAGAGACCCATAGACTCACACAGAGACCCATAGACTCACGCAGAGACCCATAGAGAGCTTGGAGGTCGACGCTGCGTGGGACAGACACCGCAGCGGAGGCACCCACCCCACCACCCACCCCACACACTCACCCACACACCCCACCCACCAATCACACCACCCACCCCACCACCCACCCACCAACCACCCCACACACTCACCCACCCACCCCATCCACCAATCACACCACCCACCCCACCACCCACCCACCGACCACCCCACACACTCACCCACCCACCCCACCCACCAATCACACCACCCACCCCACCACCCACCCACCAACCACCCCACACACTCACCCACCCACCCCACCCACCAATCACACCACCCACCCCACCACCCACCCACCAACCACCCCACACACTCACCCACCCACCCCATCCACCAATCACACCACCCACCCCACCACCCACCCACCGACCACCCCACACACTCACCCACCCACCCCACCCACCAATCACACCACCCACCCCACCACCCACCCACCAACCACCCCACACACTCACCCACCCACCCCACCCACCAATCACACCACCCACCCCACCACCCACCCCACACACTCACCCACCCACCCACCACACCACCCACCCACCACCCCACCCACCCCACCCACCCCACCCACCAATCACACCACCCACCCCACCACCCACCCACCAACCACCCCACCCACCCCACCCACCCACCACACCACCCACCCACCCCACCCACCAATCAAACCACCCACCCCACCACCCACCCACCAACCACCCCACCCACCCCACCCACCCACCACACCACCCCACCCACCACCCCACCACCCCCACCCCACCCACCACCCACCACCCACCCCACCCACCCACCCACCCCACCCACCCCACCCACCCCACCCACCCCACCCACCACACCAACCACCCCACCCACCCCACCCACCCACCCACCACACCACCCACCCACCCACCACCCCACCCACCCCACCCACCAACCCCACCCAACCAACTACACCACCCACCCTAGCCACCCCACACACCCATCCACCCACCCACTACCCACCCCACCACCCCACACACCCACCCACCGCACCACCCACCCACCACACTAACCACCCCACCCACCCACCCACCACCACCCCACCGCCAGCGAACTGTATGACGCGAGAGAGCGACACCCCATACCGGCAGGAGTAACACACATTTGTACAAAAATCGCATCCCTTGAAAGGATACTGCAGTGCCTCTCTGCATATATCTCACAACTCGAGACCAGTGGGACATTAATCGTTACTGCATCCCTTTAGTTTTGAATTGTGATGTTTAAAAAAAAATAATATATAATATGAATAAATCCATAGCGTTTGATGAAACAAAGTTAAGTTGTAACTTTCGTGCCGGTGCCAAATTTGCGTTTTCGATGATTTACCTTCGAGAAAAAAAAAAACATCATCTGGCCGCGTCTCGCTACACCCACCAGAAAAGGACATCTCGCTCCCCCCAGACGATGCGATAGATGCACCACCCCCAGGTGAAGATGGACCGCTGACGTCCACGGGAAGAGTTTAAACGCGGAGATTTGGGTCCACCTGGGATTTGGCGTTAGAACTTGCAGAGTTTAAAGTATCTAGCGAAAGAGTTTGGCTGTCCAGAATAGCGCGGTTGGGACCTCTACTGTGAAGGCTCTAGGGCAGTGCTTCTTAACATTTACAGCAGCCTTGCATCTCTTTGGTTCCCAGTCGTAAAGCTAAAACAAAGTTAATAAACACATCGGGGTTTTATGAAACAAAGTTGGAATGAATTAGCGTTTTTGATGATTTACCTTCGAGAAAAAAACTATAATCTGGCTGTGTCTCGCTACCACCACGAGAAAGGGCATTTTGCTCCCCCAGGTGGTAGCCAGATGCACCACCCTAGGTTAAGAAGAACCACTGCTGCATGCAATAAGTGACGTTTCAGGCAATGGCCCTTCGTGGCAGGGTTGTTTCGAGACTCGAGCAACAAGAATAAAACTTTTCGATTGAAAGCTTTCGTGACTGCAGGGATTCATCTTTTTGGTTCTTTCGGTAAAGTCACGTAGAAGGGAAGTAATAAAATAATTAAAATAAAACATAATAAAATAATTCTCACGACGTTTCGATTTAAAGCGTTCGTGACTGCAGGGATTCATCTTCTTGGTTCTTTCGGTAAAGTCACGTAGAAGGGAAGCAATAAAATAATAAAAATAAAACATAATAAAATAATTCTCACGACGTTTCGATTTAAATCGTTCGTGACTGCAGGGATTCATCTTCTTGGTTCTTTCGGTAAAGTCACGTAGAAGGGAAGCAATAAAATAATAAAAATAAAACATAATCAAATAATTCTCACGACGTTTCGATTTAAAGCGTTCGTGACTGCAGGGATTCATCTTCTTGGTTCTTTCGGAAAAGTCACGTAGAAGGGAAGCAATAAAATAATAAAAATAAAACGTAATAAAATAATTCTCACGACGTTTCGGCCACAACGCAAGCAGCCGTCCTCAGGTGAAGAACAGGTCTGTCGAGAAGACAGAGTCACTCCGGCTCTCTGTCATTATCAGCAGCGGCATGGCACTTGTACGTGTTCCAAGTGATCATCATCAACAGCAGCATAATCAGCACAACATGGCAAGGGATAGCGTTCCGGGACATCAGCAGCAGCAGCATTACCATCACCAGCATCATCATCATCAGCAGCAGCATGGCAAGTGTAGGATGTTCAGGTCATCATCAACATCATCAGCAGCAGCATCACCATCATCAGCATCATCATGAGCATCATCAGCAGCAGCAGCATGGCAAGTGTAGCATGTTCAGGTCATCAATATCATCATCAGCAGCAGCAGCATCATCAGCAGCAAGGCAAGTGTAGGATATTCAGGTCATCATCAGCAGCAGCAGCATCATCAGCAGCATCATCAGCATCATCAGCAGCATTATCATCATCAGCAGCAGCATGGCAAGTGTACGATGTGCAGGTCATCATCATCATCAGCATCATCATCATCAGCAGCAGCATCATCATCAGCAGCACGGCAAGTGTAGAATATTCAGGTCATCATCATCAGCAGCATCATCAGCAGCATCATCATCAGCAGCATCATCATCATCAGCAGCAGCAGCATCATCATCATCATCAGCAGCAGCATCATCATCAGCATCATCAGCAGCACGGCAAGTTGTAAAAGTTTCAGGTGAAGCGTCCTCAAGGCAACGGAAGGAATCCGAGAGGGTGGAATGGGGGTGGGGGCCTTGGGGGTGGGGGGGGGGCTTAGTGTGGGGGGAGGGGGGGGCTTAGTGTGGGGGGAGGGGGGGGGCTTAGTGTGGGGGGAGGGGGGGGGCTTAGTGGGGGGGAGGGGGGGGGGCTGTTGTTTACTCGTCACTCTCTCTCTCGTGTCGCTCCAGCTCTCGCGATATTTACGAGTCCCTGCACCCCCCCCCCTGCACCCCCCCTCCCCCCGCCCCCCCCCTGCACCCCCCCCCGCCCCCCCCCCCGTGAACATTGTCGCCGTTGGCGCCCGGCGCGCGCTCTCTCCACTGCCCTTTAATGGAGCCAACGACGAGAGGCGGGGGGAGGGGGGGGGGTAGCCCCGCCCCCCCTCCCCCCTCCCCCCGCCCCCCTCCACCTAACCCCCCCCCCCCAACCCCTCGCCCCCTCCCCTCCACAAATAAATTATCAGATAAACGAAACTTGGGAAAGGGACTCGCTTTGAAAAAATAAAACCAAACTCAACGACTTTCGCAACTCACGCTGCGTGACATTGAAACGGTAGAATGCAGAAATAATGGGCGACGTTTCGGGCGACGGCCCTTTGTATGTGCGTTGAACTTCTTTCACACCGTACGTAGCCAACAGCGTTAATCGTAGGTGCGGCGGAAATACAACAAACTATGGGTCTCTGTGTGACTCTATGGGTCTCTGTGTGAGTCTATGTGTCTCTGTGTGAGTCTGTGTCTCTGTGTGAGTCTATGGGTTTCTGTAGTGAGTCTATGGGTGTCTGTGTGAGTCTATGGGTCTCTGTGTGAGTCTATGGGTCTCTGTGTGAGTCTATGGGTCTCTGTGTGAGTCTATGGGTCTCTGTGTGAGTCTATGTGTCTCTGTGTGAGTCTGTGTCTCTGTGTGAGTCTAAGGGTCTCTGTGTTAGTCTATGGGTGTCTGTGTTAGTCTATGGATCTCTGTGAGAGTCTATGGGTCTCTGTGTTAGTCTATGGGTCTCTGTGAGAGTCTATGGGTCTCTGTGTGGTTCTATGTGTCTCTGTGTGAGTCTATGGGTCTCTGTGTGAGTCTATGGGTCTCTGTGTTAGTCTATGGGTCTCTGTGTGAGTCTATGGGTCTCTGTGAGAGTCTATAGGTCTCTGTGTGAGTCTATGGGTCTCTGTGAGAATATATGGGTCTCTTTGTAAGTCTATGGGTCTCTGTGTGAGTCTATGGGTCTCTGTGTGAGGCTATGGGTCTCTGTGCGAGTCTATGGGTCTCTGTGTGGGTCTATGTGTCTCTGTGTGAGTCTATGGGTCTCTGTGTGTCTGAGTCTCTTTGTGAGGCTATGGGTCTCTGTGTGAGTCTATGAGTCTCTGTGTGAGTCTATTGGTCTCTGTGTGAGTCTATGGGTCTCTGTGTGAGTGTATGGGTCTCTGTGTGAGTCTATGGGTCTCTGTGTGAGTCTATGGGTCTCTGTGTGAGTCTATGGGTCTCTGTCTGAGTCTATGTGTTTCTGTGTGAGTCTATGTGTCTCTGTGTGAGTCTATGGGTCTCTGTGTGTCTGAGTCTCTTTGTGAGGCTATGGGTCTCTGTGTGAGTCTATGAGTCTCTGTGTGAGTCTATTGGTCTCTGTGTGAGTCTATGGGTCTCTGTGTGAGTCTATGGGTCTCTGTGTGAGTCTATGGGTATCTGTGTGAGTCTATGTCTGTATGTTGAACTTCTTTCGCACTGGACGTAGCCAATCGCGCTAATCGGAGGTGCGGGGGAATGATGACCGGCATAGCACATGAAAAATAACCCCTATAGCCTGTAACAGGCTGTAGGGGCATGCGCTGTTTACGAGTAGCACCACCTATAAAGGCTGGCACAGCCCATGCAGGGTGGGTGGGTGGGCAGCATCACGCCCGGCCGCCTTTGTCTCCCCAGTGACGATGTTCACACACAGCACCGGGTGCTCATTTGAGGCTGACCGAACCACTCTTACACACACGAGTACACTCATTCCAGAACAGGGCGCTAACATACAAACTCTCATTACTCTCACTCAGCAGAACAGGGGGTAGATCATACAAACTCCACTCACTCTCACTCTGCAGGACAGGGGGAGATTATACAATCTCCACTCACTCTGTAGAACAGGGGCAGATCACACAAACTCCACTCACTCACTCTGTAGAACAGGGGGAGATCATACAAACTACATTCACTCACTCTGTAGAACAGGGGGAGATCATACAAACCCCACTCACTCACTCTGTAGAACAGGGGGAGATCACGCAAACTCCACTCATTCACTCTGCAGAACAGGGGGAGATCATACAAACCCCACTCACTCACTCTGTAGAACAGGGGGAGATCACACAAACTCCACTCATTCACTCTGCAGAACAGGGGGAGATCATATAAACCCCACTCACTCACTCTGTAGAACAGGGGGAGATCATACAAACCCCACTCACTCACTCTGTAGAACAGGGGGAGATCACGCAAACTCCACTCATTCACTCTGCAGAACAGGGGGAGATCACGCAAACTCCACTCACTCTGCAGAACAGGGGCAGAACATAATAAACAAACTCCACACAGGAGGGCGTCTGACTCGAGAATCAAACTGGTCCTGGGCCTCAAATCAGTACCTGGTGCGGTGTGTCGTAAACATCGCCACTGGGGAGACAAAGGCGGCCGGGCGTGGTTGCTAGCCACCCACCACCAGGTGTTCCGTGCCAACCTTCATAGGTGTTGCTACTTGCCAAGAGCACTTGCCCCAACAACAGCCTGTTACAGGCTACACGGGGGATCGTTGCCTTTGTAGCCACCGACGAAATGTGAAGTTGTCCGCGAGGACGATTTACCGAAGCCCCAGTTCCCTGGGCACCACGGTGGCCAGGAGATGTTAGCTACCTCGCCGGGTGTACAGGAGGTTGTGGGTTCGATTCAAAACCCTGACGCCTGCGGCTGTATATTTGGAGTTTGTGTGTCTCTCTCCATCATCGTCATCATCACGGTGGCTAAGAGATGTTAACTACCTCGCCAGGTGTACAGGAGGTCGTGGGTTCGATCAAAAACCCTGACGCCTACTGCTGTATATTTGGAGTTTGTGTGTCTCTCTCCATCATCATCATGACGGTGGCTAGGAGATGTTAACTATCTCGCCAGGTGTACAGGAGGTCGTGTGTTCGATCCAAAACCCTGACGCCTGCTGTATATTTGGAGTTTGCGTGTCTCTCTCTATCATCATCATCATCACAGTGGCTAGGAGATGTTAATTACCTCGCCAGGTATACAGGAGGTCGTGGGTTCGATCCAAAACCCTGACGCCTGCTGTATATTTGAAGTTTGTGTGTCTCTCTCCATCATCATCATCATCATCACGGTGGCTAGGAGATGTTAGCTACCTCTCCAAGTATACAGGAGGTCGTGGGTTCGATCCAAAACCCTGATGCCTGCTGTATATTTGGAGTTTGTGTGTCTCTCTCATCATCATCATCATCACGGTGGCTAGGAGATGTTAACTACCTCGCCAGGTATACAGGAGGTTGTGGGTTCGATCCAAAACACTGACGCCTGCTGTATATTTGGAGTTTGTGTGTCTCTCTCATCATCATCATCATCACGGTGGCTAGGAGATGTTAACTCCCTCGCCTGGTGTACAGGAGGGTCGTGGGTTCGATCCAAAACCCTGACGCCTGCTGCTGTATATTTGGAGTTTGTGTGTCTCTCTCCATCATCATCATCATCACGGTGGCTAGGAGATGTTAATTACCTCGCCAGGTATACAGGCGGTCGTGGGTTAAATCTAAAACCCTGACGCCTGCTGCTGTACATTTGGAGTTGTCGTGTTCTCCCCGTGGTATCGCGTGGAAAGTTTGCATCCTTTTTGCCCTCCACGTTCAGAATCAACATCACGCGTTTGGAATTTTTGGCCGCAACTTTACATTTCCACGCGAAGGTGATGATGATGATGTTACGCCGACTCCTCCGTTGAGATTTCATTTGTGGCCAGATCGCTGGTGAAAAAGAATTATGTAGCTCGGTTGGCCTTACACCCAACAAATAAAACATTTAACACGTTGCAGGCTCCATACGGTAAAGTCACGTAGGTAGAAAATACATTAGATCACGACGTTTCGGGCGCACGCACAAGCTTTCTTGCTGTTGGTTGTCCAAACCTGATGACGGACCCTTGTGTTGCGCCCGAAACGTCGTGATTGAATTTATTTAAATTTTTTACCTACGTGACTTTACCGAAAGAACCTAAGAGTATGGATCCCTGCAGTCACGAAAACTTCAAATCGAGATTGACGTCGCAGGCTTTCGCGACCAATATCATCCATAATAGAGGTTTTTTCGGGGTTAGATCCCAAAAACTTTCTATTATGGTATAAATAAAACATTTCGATTGAAAGCTTTCGTGACTGCAGGAATTCATCTGCTTGGTTCTTTCGGTAAAGTCACGTAGAAGGGAAATAATAAAATAATAAAAATGAAACTTAATCAAATACAATTCTCACGACGTTTCGGCCACAACACAAGCAGCCTTTCTCAGGTGAAGAACAGGGCTGTCGGAAAGACGGCGCTGATAATGAGAAAGGGAATTTTTTGCCACTATTTGGACACACAGCATGTCGAGTAAACAACAACAACAACAACAGGTTGTGTGTTTGTTGACACTGGGAAATAGAAAAAAAACCTCCCGCGACATACCATCCATCATCAACCTCCCCTGCGGTTGGATCGATGAAAAATAATTGGCGACCAAAAAAAATGTCGATTTAAAGCTTTCGTGACTGCAGGGATTCATCTTCTTGGTTCTTTCGCTAAAGTCACGTAGAAGGGAAGTAATAAAATAATAAAAATAAAACATAATAAAATAATTCTCACGACGTTTCGGCCACAACGCAAGCAGCCGTCCTCAGGTGGAGAACAGGTCCGTCAAGTAGACAGTCTGAATCTGTCTACTTGACGGAACTGTTCTCCTGTGAGTCTGAATCTGTCTACTTGACGGACCTGTTCTCCACCTGAGGACGGCTGCTTGCGTTGTGGCCGAAACGTCGTGAGAATTATTTTATTATGTTTTATTTTTATTATTTTATTACTTCCCTTCTACGTGACTTTACCGAAAGAACCAAGAAGACGAAAAAATGTGTTTAGTTTGTTGTTTCAATCTTCTCGCTCCCGTGCAGATATCGCGGCCTCTGGGTTCGTTAGCAGATTCACAGAACACAGTCGGCTAGTGTGAGGTTCTTCACGACCACCGAATTACCACCAAATCACCACCAACACCATCACTAAATCACCACGACTACTAAATCACCACCACCATTAAATGACCATGACCACCACTAAATCACCACCACCGCCATCACCATCACGACTAAACCACCACCACTAAATCACCACAACCATTATATGACCACGACCACCACCACCACTAAATCACCACCGCTGCCATCACTACCACCACGGCCAAATCACCACCACGACCACCAAATGAGCACCACCAAATCACCACCGCCACTAGATCACCACCAACAAATCTCCACCAAATCACCAACATCACCACCACCATCAAATCACTACCACCACCACTAAATCATCACCACCACCAAATCACCACCATCACCACATCACCACTGCTACTGCCAAATCACCACCACCACCAAATAACCACCACCACCCCATCGATTTCATCTGGCTCTATGAAATTCGAAACACGCTAAGCCACTCAACTTCACCACGCTCGCGGCCAAATTTGGTGTTCAGCAGCGCCACCCCCCCCCCTAATCCGCGCGATATCCATCAGAGCGCTGTCACTGTTTACGTTGTAGTGGTGGTGGTGGCGGTGGTGGTGGCGGTAGTGGTGGTGGTGGCCGTGGTGGTGGTGGTGGCGGTGGCGGCGGTGATGATGGCGGTAGTGGTGGCGGTGGTGGTGGCGGTGGCAGTGGCGGTGGTGGTGGCAGTGGTGGTGGTGATGGCGTTGGTGGTGGCGGTGGCGGTGGTGGCGGTGATGATGGCGGTGGCGGTGGTGGCGGTGATGATGACGGTGATGCTGGCGGTGATGATGATGGTGATGCTGGTGGTGGTGGTGACAGCAGTGGTGGTAGTGGCAGTGGTCGTGACTCAACCACGCGGGGCTTCCTGTAACCCAGCGCCGTGTTTGGTTCATGCCCCGGGGGGGGGGGGGGGGGAAGTCGGCAACCTGCGGCTCTGAGAAGCTGCACGCGGCTCGAGACGTGCATTCACGTCGCATCGCGGCTCTCGAGAAATATTTGGCGTTTCATGAATTCGCTTTTACCAAAATTCGGAACGAAAACAAAAAACAAAATGGCGAAAGCCTGCTGCTGGCACATTCGGTATCAATCTTATCGTTGGATGTGGTGGGGGGGGGGGTTCTAGCATGGCCGCATCATTGCCCAACAGACCCGCGGCATCCAGAGGTCGCAACCGGGTACCCAATACCCGTACCCTACCCGATACCCGGCTACCCGTACCCGGCCAGGTACGGGTACCCGTTTGCGACCCTGGTGCGGCCGTGTACGGGTACGGGTAGGCCGTGAGTCACTGGTGAGTCACCGTTTGTCACTGATTTCGGGTAGGGTACGGGTACGGGTAGGGAACGGCTACCTGTACCCGGCCGGGTACGGGTACCCATTTGCGACCCTGGTGCGGCCGTGTACGGGTAAGGAATCAATATGCTAAATTCCTCTTGATATGCAAATTATTTTGTCAAGGCGCTCTTCCCCCCTCCATCCCAGCTTAAATAGTCGCTCCAAGCCTGGGGTGTGTCATTCAGACTCTGTCTACTCGACAGACCTGTTCTCCACCTGAGGACGGCTGCTTGCGTTGTGGCCGAAACGTCGTGAGAATTTTATAATGTTTTATTTTTATTATTTTATTATTTCCCTTCTACGTGACTTTACCGAAAGAACCAAGAAGATGAATCCCTGCAGTCACGGAAGCTTTAAATCGAAATTTATTATTTTATTATGTTTCATTTTTATTATTTTATTATTTCCCTTCTACGTGACTTTACCGAAAGAACCAAGAAGATGAATCCCTGCAGTCACGGACGCTTTAAATCGAAATTTATTATTTTATTATGTTTCATTTTTATTATTTTATTATTTCCCTTCCACGTGACTTTACCGAAAGAACCAAGAAGATGAATCCCTGCAGTCACGGAAGCTTTAAATCGAAATTTATTATTTTATTGTTTCATTTTTATTATTTTATTATTTCCCTTATACGTGACTTTACCGAAAGAACCAAGAAGATGAATCCCTGCAGTCACGGAAGCTTTAAATCGAAATTTATTATTTTATTATGTTTCATTTTTATTATTTTATTATTTCCCTTCCACGTGACTTTACCGAAAGAACCAAGAAGATGAATCCCTGCAGTCACGGACGCTTTAAATCGAAATGTATTATTTTATTATGTTTCATTTTTATTATTTTATTATTTCCCTTCCACGTGACTTTACCGAAAGAACCAAGAAGATGAATCCCTGCAGTCACGGAAGCTTTAAATCGAAATTTATTATTTTATTATGTTTCATTTTTATCATTTTATTATTTCCCTTCCACGTGACTTTACCGAAAGAACCAAGAAGATGAATCAAAACCCGTTTGCGACCTCTGCTGTGGCCGTGTCGCAACAGCGGCCAGAGATCTCACGGGCAAAACTGCACGTGACCCGCGAGCCCTCACCACGTGACGCCTCCCTCCCTCCGTTTCCCCCTTTGTGACGTCGCCCCCTTGTGGTTGGGTTGCGGTTTGAGAAACGTGACGTCACATCAAATTGAGCAACTTTAAATAAATATAGACAACACGTTAATTAAATAGACTTTGTAATAAATGTTTTCGACGACAACATCAGAGTGCAGCGCCGCATTAAATACGCACTACAATGACAATAGTTTAAAGCGATTTGAAGCATGTTTTATTTGTAAAATGTAAATATGGTTTTGGGGGGGGGGGGGGCAGAGCTTTGTGACGTCATATTTGAGGGGGGGGGGGGTCTGACTTTTTGTGACGTCGTGTGACGACGGGGGCAAAAATCGCGTGACGTCATTTATGAACGGCCTCTTTGACTTTTTGAAGCTGTTGACATTACATTTGCTATCACATATTCTTAGGTTTTTTCGATAAAGTCACGTAGGTAAAAATGTTAAATTAATAAGAGTAAAATAAAAATTTAATGATATATTTTTATTTTATTTTATAATTAATAAAAGTAAAATAAAAATAAAAAAATATATTTGTATTTTATTTTAAAATTAATAAAATAAAATAAAAATAAAAAAAATCTATTTTTATTTTATTTTTATTTTACTTTTATTAATTTGAATTTTTTACCTACGTGACTTTACCAAAACAACCTAAGAATATGAATCCTTGCAGTCACGAAAGCTACAAATCTAGAATTTGCTATCACGTCACGGCGTATTACCACCCGCTATTTTTGTCCATTAAAAAACGATAGTCCCCTAGAAGCGTCGACACATTTTGATTGAAGCACCCGGGCATTGTAGGACGCCAGATCGCGCGCTCGGTTGCTTCGACGAGCGCAGGGGACGCGGGTGACGATGAGCACCGCCACACGGGGGCAGTGAAGCTGCACGCAGAACGGTGGTGAAGTCTTTGGCTGCAAACTCTCGCGACCGCAGGAAGTCATAGTCCTTGGTGCTTTCGGTGAAGTCACGTAGATAGAAAATAAAAATTACAATAAGAATACGTTGAAAATAATAAAAGCAAAAAAATACATTGAAAATAATAAAAGCAATAAAATAAATGTAAAATAATAAAAGCAAAAAAATAAGTTGAAAATTATAAAAGCAAAAAAACAAGTTGAAAATAATAAATTTAAAATAATAAATGCAAAAAAACAAGTTGAAAATAATAAAAGCAAAAAAATACATTTAAAATAATAATAAAGTGAATAAAATTTTTAGAAATAAAAGCCTCTTTAATGATGACGACCGCTTGTGTTGCGATCGAAACGTCGCGGTTTCTAAAATAATTTTCATTTCCATTTACTAATATTTTCTATCTCCGTGACTTTACCGAAATAACCAAGGAGTATGAACGGCGGAAAAGTTTATCCCCCTCCAAACAGAACTTGGGAATAACGTTTTCCAAAGTCGGGCGATGGATAGGACACACGCCGCATTTGATAGAGGGCTTTAACGATGAGACGCTGTCACCCGTCCCGGCTTTGCCCCGAGGACAGTCTGTGAATCGGCGTCGATGTTCAGGCGACAGAAGATACGCACGCCTATGTAAGGGGTTAGGTCTGCACCGTCTGACAAGGTGGTACCCGAAACATTCCATCGCAGACCCATCGCAGACCTCGCTCGCCACGTGTCAGTCAGCGCTCGCTAATCCCGAAGTTGGCGACCGCCGTGGATATAGGATTGCAGAGCTTGGACGATTTTCTGTAGCGCCGGGTTCTAACCGCCTTTTACTGAGTAGTAATATGTTTTTACCCTTTCAACTGGTACAAAAACTGACACCTTTACGCGAGGCATCATGTTTGCAATAACCACAACACAAGCAGTCAAAATGCAAACAAAAAACATAACTCTGATAATGTATGCACTGTCCTTGAAGTTGATTGGTCCACACCCGAGACAGCTTTTCTTAGAGCCTAGTCTCACATGGTGTTGGACCAGATGACGCCAAAAGGCGCACAACTCAAAGACAATGCACCATCAGAGTATTGAGAGCTCGGAGTAAGCATTTACACTATGAGACCTCGTTTACCAGTGGCAAAATATAGTAATAGGTTTTTACCCTTTCAACTGGTACAAAAACTGACACCTTTATACGAGGCATCATGTTTGCAATAACCACAACACAAGCAGTCAAAATGCAAACAAAAAAAGTCTCCATTGGAGACTAGGCTCTAAGAAAAGCTGTCTCGGGTGTGGACCAATCAACTTCGAGGACAGTGCACATCATTATCATCATCAGAGTTGGTTTTGTTTGCATTTTGACTGCTTGTGTTGTGGTTATTGCAAACATGATGCCTTGTATAAAGGTGTCAGTTTTTGTACCAGTTGAAAGGGTAAAAACCTACTACTATATTTTGCCACTGGTAAAGGAGATGTCTCATCGTGTAAACGCCTCTTACTCGTCTGTGGTTCCTCCGTCTGAGTCATCCCCTCTCACTCTCTCACTCTCTCGCTCTCTCTCCCTCCTCCTCCTTCCCGGAGTTGTGCTTCTCCTGCGTGCAGCCCCCCGGCCACAGCGACTCCGGCAAGCTACTGAAGAAGCTCCGAGGCTGCAGGAACGTGCCCCTCAAGAGTGCCCCAAACACAGCGCTCTACACGTGCTGTGTCAAGGCGCTCTACACGTGCTGTGTCAAGGCGCTCTACACGTGGCTGCGTCAAGGCGCTCTACACGTGCTGTGTCAAGGCGCTCTACACGTGCTGTGTCAAGGCGCTCTACACGTGCCGTGTCAAGGCGCTCTACACGTGCAGTGTCAAGGCGCTCTACACGTGCAGTGTCAAGGCGCTCTACACGTGCTGTGTCAAGGCGCTCTACACGTGCTGTGTCAAGGCACTCTACACGTGCTGTGTCAAGGCGCTCTACACGTGCTGTGTCAAGGCGCTCTACACGTGCTGTGTCAAGGCGCTCTACACGTGCTGTGTCAAGGCGCTCAACACGTGGCTGCGTCAAGGCGCTCTACACGTGCTGTGTCAAGGCGCTCTACACGTGCAGTGTCAAGGCGCTCTACACGTGCTGTGTCAAGGCGCTCAACACGTGCTGTGTCAAGGCGCTCTACACGTGCTGTGTCAAGGCGCTCTACACGTGCTGTGTCAAGGCGCTCTACACGTGCTGTGTCAAGGCGCTCAACACGTGCTGTGTCAAGGCGCTCAACACGTGCTGTGTCAAGGCGCTCTACACGTGCTGTGTCAAGGCGCTCAACACGTGCTGTGTCAAGGCGCTCAACACGTGGCTGTGTCAAGGCACTCTACACGTGGCTGTGTCAAGGCGCTCTACACGTGCTGTGTCAAGGCGCTCTACACGTGCTGTGTCAAGGCGCTCTACACGTGGCTGTGTCAAGGCGCTCTACACGTGCTGTGTCAAGGCGCTCTACACGTGCTGTGTCAAGGCGCTCTACACGTGGCTGTGTCAAGGCGCTCTACACGTGCTGTGTCAAGGCGCTCTACACGTGCTGCGTCAAGGCGCTCTACACGTGCTGTGTCAAGGCACTCTACACGTGGCTGCGTCAAGGCGCTCTACACGTGCTGTGTCAAGGCGCTCTACACGTGGCTGTGTCAAGGCGCTCTACACGTGCTGCGTCAAGGCGCTCTACACGTGCAGTGTTAAGGCGCTCTACACGTGCAGTGTCAAGGCGCTCTACACGTGCAGTGTTAAGGCGCTCTACACGTGCAGTGTTAAGGCGCTCTACACGTGCAGTGTCAAGGTGCTCTACACGTGCAGTGTTAAGGCGCTCTACACGTGCTGCGTCAAGGCGCTCTACACGTGCAGTGTAAAGGCGCTCTACACGTGCAGTGTTAAGGCGCTCTACACGTGCAGTGTCAAGGTGCTCTACACGTGCTGTGTCAAGGCGCTCTACACGTGCAGTGTTAAGGCGCTCTACACGTGCAGTGTCAAGGCGCTCTACACGTGCTGTGTCAAGGCGCTCTACACGTGCTGTGTCAAGGCGCTCTACACGTGCTGTGTCAAGGCGCTCTACACGTGCTGTGTCAAGGCGCTCTACACGTGCTGTGTCAAGGCGCTCTACACGTGCTGTGTCAAGGTGCTCTACACGTGCTGTGTCAAGGCGCTCTACACGTGCTGTGTCAAGGCGCTCTACACGTGGCTGTGTCAAGGCGCTCTACACGTGCTGTGTCAAGGCGCTCTACACGTGCTGTGTCAAGGCGCTCTACACGTGCTGTGTCAAGGCGCTCTACACGTGCTGTGTCAAGGCGCTCTACACGTGCTGTGTTAAGGCGCTCTACACGTGCTGTGTCAAGGCGCTCTACACGTGCTGCGTCAAGGCGCTCTACACGTGCAGTGTCAAGGCGCTCTACACGTGCTGTGTCAAGGCGCTCTACACGTGCTGTGTCAAGGCGCTCTACACGTGCTGTGTCAAGGCGCTCTACACGTGCTGTGTCAAGGCGCTCTACACGTGCTGTGTCAAGGCGCTCTACACGTGCTGTGTCAAGGCGCTCTACACGTGCTGTGTCAAGGCGCTCTACACGTGCTGTGTCAAGGCGCTCTACACGTGCAGTGTCAAGGCGCTCTACACGTGCTGCGTCAAGGCGCTCTACACGTGCTGCGTCAAGGCGCTCTACACGTGCTGTGTCAAGGCGCTCTACACGTGCTGTGTCAAGGCGCTCTACACGTGATGTGTCAAGGCGCTCTACACGTGCTGTGTCAAGGCGCTCTACACGTGCAGTGTCAAGGCGCTCTACACGTGCTGTGTCAAGGCGCTCTACACGTGCTGTGTCAAGGCGCTCTACACGTGCAGTGTCAAGGCGCTCTACACGTGCTGTGTCAAGGCGCTCTACACGTGCTGTGTCAAGGCGCTCTACACGTGCAGTGTCAAGGCGCTCTACACGTGCTGTGTCAAGGCGCTCTACACGTGCTGTGTCAAGGCGCTCTACACGTGCTGTGTCAAGGCGCTCTACACGTGCAGTGTCAAGGTGCTCTACACGTGCTGTGTCAAGGCGCTCTACACGTGCTGTGTCAAGTCGCTCTACACGTGCTGTGTCAAGGCGCTCTACACGTGCAGTGTCAAGGCGCTCTACACGTGCTGTGTCAAGGCGCTCTACACGTGCTGTGTCAAGGCGCTCTACACGTGCAGTGTCAAGGCGCTCTACACGTGCTGTGTCAAGGCGCTCTACACGTGCTGGGTCAAGGCGCTCTACACGTGCTGCGTCAAGGCGCTCTACACGTGCTGTGTCAAGGCGCTCTACACGTGCTATGTCAAGGTGCTCTACACGTGCTGTGTCAAGGCGCTCTACACGTGCTGTGTCAAGGCGCTCTACACGTGCTGTGTCAAGGCGCTGCATTGCCGAGAGCAGTCCGACCTACCGGACACAAAATGGAGAGACCATTTCTCTCCCCTCATTGCGGCCGTCCCCCAGTGGAAACAAATGTACAAGTCTTCTTGGTTCTTTCGGTAAAGTCACGTAGAAGGGAAATAATAAAATAATAAAAATAAAACATAATTAAATAATAAAAATAAAACATAATTAAATAATAAAAATTAAACATAATAAAATAATGCTCACGACGTTTCGGCCACAACGCAAGCAGCCGTCCTCATGTGAAGAACAGGTCTGTCGGAAAGACAGCGTCTGAACCAAGAAGATGAATCCCTGCAGTCACGAAAGCTTAAAATCGAAACGAACAAGTCTCCCCCTGTAGCCAAACGCTGCGGTGACCTCCACTCACTCACCACTCACTCACTCACCACTCACTCACTCACCACACACTCACTCATCACTCACTTACCACTCACTCACTCATCACTCACTTACCACTCACTCATCACTCACTCACTCATTCACCACTCACTCACTCACCACTCACTCACCACTCACTCACTCATCACTCACTCACCACCCACTCACTCACTCACCACTCACTCATCACTCACTCATTCACCACTCACTCACCACTCACTCACTCACTCACCACTCACTCACTCATCACTCACTCACCACCCACTCACTCACTCACCACTCACTCATCACTCACTCACTCATTCACCACTCACTCACTCACCACTCACTCACCACTCACTCACTCATCACTCACTCACCACCCACTCACTCACTCACCACTCACTCATCACTCACTCACTCATTCACCACTCACTCACCACTCACTCACTCACTCACCACTCACTCACTCATCACTCACTCACCACCCACTCACTCACTCACCACTCACTCATCACTCACTCACTCATTCACCACTCACTCACTCACCACTCACTCATCACTCACTCACTCATTCACCACTCACTCACTCATTCACCACTCACTCACTCACCACTCACTCATCACCCACTCACTCACTCACTCACCACTCACTCATCACTCACTCACTCATCACTCACTCACTCATTCACCACTCACTCACTCACCACTCACTCATCACTCACTCACTCATTCACCACTCACTCACCACTCACTCACTCACCACTCACTCACTCACTCACCACACACTCACCACTCACTCACTCACCACACACTCACTCATCACTCACTTACCACTACCCAGTGCAAACAAACGTACAAGTCTCCCCCTGTAGCCAAACGCTGCGGTGACCTCCAGTGGAGATTGGCACACTGCACGTTGCCATCGGCCGTACGGCTCAGCCGAATCTCTCGCCAGGGGTAACAGACTTGTGCATTTCCTGCGGTGCCAGGGATGATCTGCCCCACCGGTGCTTACACTGCCAGCGGCTCAAACCCAATGTTCCGTCTTTTGGGGGACATCTTCAGGAAACTGGGGGTGCCCTTCTACAACAGCAGCAGCTTCGTGTGTATGGGGTGGTGCCTTACCTGGCTAACAAGCGCCGTGACCTCGCCAACTTCGCCTGTTGTTGGGAGGCCCCTACGAGACGAGCGGATGTATGGCTGATAGTGATATTCTATTCCTAGGTTTTTTTCGGTAAAGTCATGTAGGTGAAACATTAAAAAGTAAAATAAAATCTAAAAATCACGACGTTTCGGAGGCAACACAAGCTTCCGTCTTCAGGTGGAACCGTCACAGCACGATTGCTGTATCAAGTAAAACATAAAATAAATAAAAATAAAATCTAAAAATCACGACGTTTCGGAGGCAACACAAGCTTCCGTCTTCAGGTGGTACCGTCACAGCCACGACAGCTGTATCAAGTAAATGTGAGATTGCAGAAGCTACCACTCCGTTTATATAATGGTTGGAGAAGGTGATGGTGCAAGGGCCGCATACTTTTATTAATATGGTAAGGTGTAGCTTCTGCAATCTCTCATTTACTTGATACAGCTGTCGTGGCTGTGACGGTACCACCTGAAGACGGAAGCTTGTGTTGCCTCCGAAACGTCGTGATTTTGATTTTATTTAACTTTTTAATGTTTTACCTACGTGACTTTACCGAAAAAACCTAAGAATATGAATCCTTGCAGTCACGAAAGCTTCAAATCTAGAATAGGCTGATAGTGAATTACGATAAAAAAAAACACCAAAAAAAGCAACGCGAACGGTTTCGCTGTACTTGATGACTTTTAACTCGGTTTTCACTTAAAACATTCACGCTACGGACCTCTTGTGACGATCCCACGATGTCACTTGAATGTGAATTAATGAAAATGTATCCAAAGTGTAGTTGTGATATTGACATGAACTTCTAAGAGCCATCACATATTAATCACTGAAAGCACCGTTAGGATTATTGGGAAGCTCTTAAGGGGGTCTTAGGTTTAAATTTTCATTGATTGGGTAGAGCCCTGTTAGCCATGCGGCTGTTGAGTCGCGTGCAACGACAACAAATAAAATGTGAACACAGAACATCTTGAAGCGACGGAGCGCACCCCGCGAGCCTCAGGCGGCCATCAGTGGACAGAGCACGGGGCTCCCTCAGGGCAGCAGTGGAGAGAGCACGGCTCTCTCTCAGGGCAGCAGTAGACAGAGCACGGCTCTCCCTCAGGGCAGCAGTGGAGAGAGCACGGCTCTCCCTCAGGGCAGCAGTGGACAGCGCGGCTCTCCCTCAGGGCAGCAGTGGACAGAGCACGGCTCTCCCTCAGGGCAGCAGTGGACAGAGCGCGGCTCTCCCTCAGGGCAGCAGTGGACAGAGCGCGGCTCTCCCTCAGGGCAGCAGTGGACAGAGCGCGGCTCTCCCTCACTCTCAATTCACTCGTCTCCTAACTTTCACTCACCTGTCTCTTGCTCGCGGTCACGTGACTCACTTCAACCAATCCGTGCGGCGTTAATCACAGAATCACAGAGTCACAGAATGACAGAGCTGGGTGTTTATTATTACAGTACCGTATTTGTTTGGCCACGGAGGTCGCGGGGACGTCGTGAAAGTGACCCCGAGGTCATCGTCAGAGACGCTGCCCGCCGGTTCCACGCGTCCCCGTCACATCCTTGAGGACATTCTATGGTGCACTACCGCTCCCCTACACACACACACACCACACACACCACACACACACCACACACATACACACACACATACAACAACAACAACAACAACAACCGCCATTCGCCACTAAGTGGCGGTGACGTCACCACGACGCTTGTGCCAGGCCATGTGCACCCTGAGGCCACGTGAAGTGTCGAACGCCCGCTGGCAGGAGGTCACGGGGCAGACCCAGGTGCCACAGGTCGACTGACTGAGATGACCGAGATGACTGGCTGATGCACAACCTGTGCCCCCTACTGTGCCAACTTGCTGTGCTTTAGCCACCCGGCGCTCCGCTCGTTGTTGTGAGCGTCGTCACACACACATACACACATACAACAACAACAACCGCCATTCGCCACTAAGTGGCGGTGACGTCACCACGACGCTTGTGCCAGGCCATGTGCACCTTGAGGCCACGTGAAGTGTCGAACGCCCGCTGGCAGGAGGTCACGGGGCAGACCCAGGTGCCACGGGTCGACTGACCGAGATGACCGAGATGACTGGCTGATGCACCACCTGTGCCCCCTACTGTGCCAACTTGCTGTGCTTTAGCCACCCGGCGCTCCGCTCGTTGTTGTGAGCGTCGCTCCTCCGCCCTCCGTTGTTGTTGGAGGGTGACTGCCTCCAACTGCCCAGTAGCGTCCTTCACGAGCCTCCTCCACTGAGGCCGATCTTGACACCGCTGGTACCAGTCATCGGCAAGTCCACTCAGCTCCACGTCCTCCTGTACCACATCACTCCATCTCTTCTCTAGCCCGTGCCGCGCCCGTTTAGCCCCCTCGATCCGGCCGAACAAAAGCTGTTTAGGCATGCGGTGGCTGGGCATGCGGGCTACATGACCCAGCCAACGCAGCCTTGCCTGCCGGAGGAGCTCACTGATGGGACTTTGCCCAGATCTTTCAAGGACTTGTGAGCTCCTCACACAATCCAGCCTGGTCAAACCCAGGATGGATCGTAGGCAGGCCAGCCTAAATGTTTCCAACCGGCGAAGATGCTCCACTAGGGGGGTCCACGTTTCGCAAGCGTAGAGAAGGGAGGGAATGACCGTGGCCGAGAAGACCTGAAGCTTCGTGTGGAGCGACAGACCAGGTAGCTTCCACACAGCGTTACGCAACCGATGAAAAGATATTGCCGCTCGACTGATTCGGAGTGAGACCTCTGCTGATAAACTGGAGCTGGTCATGAGCACACTGCCCAGGTATGGGAAACTCTCTACTCTCTCCACAACTGCCCCATCACCGATTGGGAGTTGTGGGGGCGGAGTGCCCGATGGTACAAAATACCCAGGCAGGTGCTTAGTTTTGGTGGGGCTGATGGTAAGGCCCCACCTCTTAGTGGCACACTCCAGCCTCAGCAGCAGCGTCTCCAACTCCTCTTCTGAATGAGCAGCTATTACCAAATCATCGGCATACATAACGTGGTTGACCAATAGGGAGCCATCCCTTGATCGCACCCGGGCGTCGATCAGCCTCCCATTATATCTGTACCAAATGGTAATTCCCCCGGTACAGCTATTGAAGGCTTCACGAACTACGCAGTCGAAATAGATGTTAAATAATGTGGGAGCCAGAGGACATCCCTGTCGCACCCCAAGGTGTACAGGGAAAGGCTCCGACTCCCGGCCACGTAGTTTTACCCGGGCCCGCTCACCATCATGAAGGTCCTTAATGATCGTGAGCAGAGGGTCAGGGACTCCGAAAGCACGAAGAACAACCCAGAGCCCAGTCCTACTGATGGTATCATAGGCCTTGACCAGGTCAATAAAGCAGAGATGTAGGTCTTTTTGGAATTCCCTACACCTCTGCTGTAGCAGACGGACAGAAAATATGGCATCTGTGCAGGACCGCCCTTTCCTGAAACCACATTGGGGCTCCGCAAGCCTCTCCTCAGCATGCCTAGCAAGGCGATGTTGAATAATCCTTGCCAGGACCTTACCCGGCACACTGAGGAGTGAGATGCCCCTGTAGTTGTTACAGTCTGTGCGGTCCCCCTTCTTAAAGAGGGGGACCACCAGGGCATCCTTCCAGTCCTGCGGAACCCGTCCAGTGGTCCAGACTGTTGTTATGATGTCATATAGGGCAGTCTGTGCACAAACGCCACCCTCCCTCAGCATTTCGCCTGGGAGATCATCTCTGCCCGGTGCCTTCCCTGGTCTCAGACTCCGGATCGCCCTCAGTACTTCCTCAACAGCCGGTACCTCAGCCAGCCACTCACAGGGGGTGACCTCTTCCAATATTTGAGGCACCGCAGCCTCAGCAGGGTTATCCCCACTTTGTGCCATGATGTTTTCCTGGCTGAGAGATTTTCCCTCCCCCAGGACCTCACAGAAATGCTCAGCAAATCTGCAAACCTGTTCCTGGGGGTCGGAGATTGGATCACCGTTTTTTCCTCTAATGATGGTAATAGGTGTGGCGCTGCAGGTTACTTTTTTGATGGAGTTAAATAGTGATTTGTGATCGCGGGCCACTGAGGCAGACTCCATCTCCTCAGCAACCCGCGACCACCACCCATCCTTACAGCGCCTTACGGCTCTCCGAACCTCCGAGCGAAGGCTGCGGTAAACCTCCTCATTCTCTGACGTGGGATGCTGTAGGCGATGAGAGTGGGCCTGTCGCTTTTTCTCAATTAACCTGAACACCTCCTCCGTCAGCCAGGGTTCCCGGGGAGGTCTGGACCGCGTACCCAAAGCAGCCATTGCAGCTGCATGAGTCACAGTCTTAAACCTCGCCCATTTACCCTCGACATCAGGTGGAGTGGGGGACGATGCCAACCCCAGCTGCAAGCGATGATGAAATTCTCGCTTGCAACTTTCATCAGCTAACTTAGACCAGGCCACTTTTGGTTGGAATGGGATCCTGGGTGTACACCCACCACCGGAGTGGAAGAATGGCAGGCGCATCTTACAGATGACTAGTCGATGGTCAGAGGGCAGATCAGCTCCACGGTAGGTCCTGGTGTCAAGGACATGGGCTCGCATCCGCTGGTCCGTCACTACGTAGTCCAGCAGATGTTCTTGCTTGGACCCGGCATGCATCCATGATGTTGTGTGGATGCGCCGATGCCGGAAGAGCGTGTTGGTAATTACAAGCCCATGGGCTGCACAGAAATCTAGCAGCCTCCTACCGTTGTTATTGAGCTGATCTGGCCCATGCCTTCCAATCACTCCAGACCAGGTGCCAGCATCATGACCAACTCGGGCATTGAAGTCACCCAACAAGATGACTCTGTCCCGAGTGGCCACTTTAGCCAGCACCTGTGACAGTAGGTCATAGAAAGCGTCTGACTCATCGGCTTTGCCTGCATCCCTCCACGGATGTTCGTCTTCGGTGGGGGCGTAAGTAACCACGACCACCACTCCTCGCCTCTGGTTGATGGGAAGGCGAGCCCAAAGTATCCTGGGGCTTACAGCTTCCCACACCTCACCGCCACGCTCCCACGCCCCCTTCATTCTTTTGTTCAGAAGAAGAGCCACACCCTGTTGTTTGGCAGTCTCCTGCCCCGAGTAGAGGACTGTCCACCCCTCATGGTGGCAGGAGCCAGAACCGGTCCACCGGACCTCCTGAATGCCACAGAGATCCAGGCGGTACCGGTCCAGCTCCCGACAGAGGAGTGGCAGCCTCTCCTCCGCAGTGAGCGTTCGAACATTCCACGTGGCCATCCGCAATGGTTTTTCGTTGTTACTGGAGGAGCCCCGAGGGTTAAAATTCAATCTCCTGGCTCCGCCAAATGGGGTTTGGCCAGGAGACGTCATAAAAGCCTGACCCCCCGGGGCCTCCGGCACAAGCTTATTAATTACAGGTTTATGTTTAAATCGTAGTTTAGTGGTGGTTAATTGAAGGTGGAGGGGTTACCA
>NC_136332.1:4657075-4677075 GCF_964198595.1 Lampetra fluviatilis | reverse complement strand
TTCATCTTCTTGGTTCTTTCGGTAAAGTCACGTAGAATGGAAATAATAAAATAATAAAAATAAAACATAATAAAACAATTTTTATTAAATAAAACATTTGAAAAAATGTTTTATTATGTTTTATTTTTATTATTGTATTACTTCCATAACAATGTTTTATAATGTTTTATTTTTATTATTTTATTATTTCCATTCTACGTGACTTTACCGAAAGAACCAAGAAGATGAATCCCTGCAGTCACGAAAGCTTTAAATCGAAATTTAACATGTAATGTTGTTCTTGGTTCTTTCGGTAAAGTCACGTAGAATGGAAATAATAAAATAATAAATAACAAAAACATAATAAAATAATTCTCACGACGTTTCGGCCACAACGCAAGCAGCCGTCCTCAGGTGAAGAACAGGTCAGACCTGTTTGTGAGAATTATTTTATAATGTTTTATTTTTATTATTTTATTATTTCCATTCTACGTGACTTTACCGAAAGAACCAAGAAGATGTTCTAGGAAAGCTTCACCCAGACGCAAGGTTATTCACCTTGTGGAATTGCCTTGTAAAAAAAAAACTATCAACATTAGTTGTTTGAACCGGTTTTGCTTTTTTTAAAATATATAAATCATCGTACATCTTTTTTTCACGTGACATTTTGGGTGGGGCATCTCCAGAGCACCGTGACTCTTTTTTTTTGTTTTTGTTAGAAGAAGGAAATTTTTTTAAAAAATAAAATTTTATTTCGCAGCGCGCCCTCCAGCCGGCCGATTTGTTTTGCTTTGTAGTTTTTCTCACAAAAAACTCGAGGTGCTGCTCCTGGGTGCCCACCTCTCACGGGACACGCACAACAACAACAACATTCAAGAAAATAAATTAAGGGGTCCCCTGGTCGAGTGGCGTGCGAGACGCGGCAGGCGAGGTAAGGGCCCTGCTCGCGTGAGTTGGTGAATTCGGACGAGGTTATTGTGTCGAGAAAATATTCATCTTGTCGTAGATTTTATATAAATATTTTTTTTGTTTATCTGGGGGGAAAGGAGGTAACAGTGGGGGATGTGAATGTCGTTGTTGAAGTGATGCGCGGTCAGAAGCAGACAGTGAAGTGCTGGGTGGGAGAGAGTGGTGGGTGGGTGGGTGGGAGAGAGTGGTGGGTGGGTGAGTGGGTGGGTGAGCAAGTGGGTGGGTAAGTGGGTGGATGAGAGAGTGGGTGGGTGAGTGAGTGGGTGGGTGAGTGAGTGGGTGGATGGGTGAGTGGATGGGTGGGTGAGTGCGTGGGTGGATGGGTGGGTGGGTGAGAGAGTGGGTGGGTGGGTGAGAGAATGCATGGGTGGGTGAGAGTGGGTGGGTGAGTGGGTAGGTGAGAGAGTGGGTGGGTGAGTGGGTGAAAGAGTGGGTGGGTGAGTGGGTGAACGAGTGGGTGGGTGAGTGGGTGGGTGAGTGGGTGCTTAAAAGAGTGGGTGAGTGGATGGGTGAGTTAGTGGGTGAGTGGGTGGTTAAAAGAGTGGGTGAGTGGGTGGGTGATTGAGTGGGTGAGTGGGTAGGTGAGTGGGTGGTTAAAAGAGTGGGTGAGTGGGTGGGTGAGTGGGTGGGTGAGTGGGTGGTTATAACAACACCACCACAGGGGTTCACTGGGACCCCCCCACCACCCCCAACTCCCCAACCGCACCCCTCTCCAACCCCCTTGAAAAATCAGCGTGCTCCCCCTAAAAACCCTGTGGCAGCAGCAGCAACAACAGCAGCAGCTGCAATGGAAGCCGTGTCATCATCAGCGTCGTCATCCGGCGCGAAATAAGTTCAGCATACAGTACGTACACAAGTAGCAGCAGCAGTAGTAGAAGCAACAGTGCCATCAGCAGCAGCAGCAGCAACTGCAGCAGTCGTAGCAACAGGGCCACTAGGGAGACAAAGGCGGCCGGGCGTGGTGCTGACCTCACAAACCCCCTCGTGTGCCGCTTCGGTCTTCGTGAGTGCTCGCAAACAGCACCTTGCCCCGATGTCTGTTTCAGGCTATACCAGACATGGGCCGTATACGGCCCGTTGGGCTTTTTAATCCGGCCCGCTGAACTAGTCCAAATATTATGATTAAATTTCGATTTAAAGCTTTCGTGACTGCAGGGGTTCATCTTCTTAGTTCTTTCGGAAAAGTCACGTAGAATGGAAATAATAAAATAATAAAAATTATATATTTCGATTTAAAGCGTTCGTGACTGCAGGGATTCATCTTCTTGGTTCTTTCGGTAAAGTCACGTAGAAGGGAAATAATAAAATAATAAAAATAAAAATTATATATTTCGATTTAAAGCTTTCGTGACTGCAGGGATTCATCTTCTTGGTTCTTTCGGTAAAGTCACGTAGAAGGGAAATAATAAAATAATAAAAATAAAACATAATAAATTAATTACATTTCGATTTAAAGCTTTCGTGACTGCAGGGATTCATCTTCTTGGTTCCTTCGGTAAAGTCACGTAGAAGGGAAGTAATAAAATAATAAAAATAAAACGTAACAAAATAATTCTCACGACGTTGCGGCCACAACGCAAGCAGCCGTCCTCAGGTGAAAACCAGGTCTGTCGGGGAGACAGCGTCTGAATGAAACAGCACACGAGCTTGGAGCATGTATATGAGCTGGGTTGGAAGGGGGGGGGGGGGGGCGCCTTGACAAAAGAATTTGTATATCAAGAGGAATTTTGCATATTTATGGAAAATGCAGGAATGTGATTAGTACTTCATATGCCCGTGCATTATGCAGTACTAAATTAAATTTTACCTTCCTCCTGTAATGCCCCCATTTCCCCAATAGATGACACACTTTGTGTAATTCAACAAAACAAACAACACTTAACTCCGAGTTCTCTGCGAATTTCACGGGTCCGTTCTAGACCCCACAGTTATTTTTTTAAAGAGTTTTAAGCACAGAAAACATAATTAAAGTTTGAAAAATTATTAATTATACAAACTTTTCAATGATTTCCTTCTTCACTTCGATTTCAATTTTCTTTAAAAACTTCTTCTCACCAACATCACCACTCATTACCACTTTATCCGAAGGCAAGTTTGTAAAAGAATACGTGGTACAGACAGCATACATCTTGAGGGGGTGGGGGTCTTTGTCTCTGTGGTGTCGTGTACCGACCGCTTAGACTCGTAAGGGAATCGAACTCGGGTTGGCGCCCTCTTGTGGTGAGGTTGGAAGCAGTGCCCGATAAAGCTAGAGCCGGGCCTGTGGCATATGATGTTAAAAATTAACCCGTAAAAACAAAGTTTTTCACTCTAAATCCTTTATATGCGTGGCGGCTAGAGTCCTCTCGTCCTCTGGCTTGAGATGGCTGCCACCTATGGGTCAGATGATTGCATTGCACCATTAAGCAATTGGTAATTAAATATAATTTATTTTTTCCTAAAAAGTGTAACATTTTGGAATTTTTTTTCACGAAAATGCATTGTCACGCACAACGAGTCTGTGTGCAAAATGTCAGCTCGATTGGATCACGGGAAGTGGGTTAAAAAACGACCGAAAGATTTGCACGGTCGTAAGCGCGCAAGCAAGCAAGCAAGTGAACTTAATATAAAGGATTTAATAAAGGGGCCCTAAATGAAAAAAAAAACACGTAAATATTAAAACACACATTTTTTTGTTCACTTGCATAGTGAAGTAATTGTATTTTTTCATTTGCTACACAGCCAGATAACACGACAAATCGATAACCTTAAATACCCGGTCGTTCGTAAAAGTTGAAGGGCGGTATGGTACTATAGTAATAGAGCAAGTGCAGAATCACTGAACCGGAATTGATAGCTTGGAAGCGTTTCGTGCGAGGGCCCTTAAAAGTGCGGGGCCCGTAGCTACTACACATGTAGCTACTACTACACGTGTAGCAGCTACGACACATGTAGCACTACACATGTAGCTACTACTTCTTATGTAGTAGCTACTACACATGTAGCTACTACACATGTAGCTACTACCCATGTATGATATGTAGTAGCTTTCGGCGCGAGAGAGAGGTGGAGGTCAACGTTAATTTTAGCGGGCGCTGAAATAACGAAATAAGTGGCAGGTGTTTTAATAAATAAATAACGCGTCACACCCACCCACACCCACCCACCTACCCACCTACATCCACCCACCTACCCACACCAACCCATCCACACCAACCCACGCACACCAACCCACCCACACCCACCCACCCACATCTATACACACCCATCCACACTCACACCCACCCACACAACCACACCCACCAACCCACACACCCACCAACCCACACACCCACCAACCCACACACCCACCAACCCACACACCCACCAACCCACACACCCACCAACCCACACACCCACACCCACTCACACCCACCTACCCACGCCAACCCACACACACACCCACCCACACACACCCACACCCCCACACCCACCAACCCACACACACACACACACCAACCCACATCTATCTACACCCATCCACACCCACCCACACCCACCCACACACACCCCCACCAACCCACACACCCACCAACCCACCCCCACCAACCCACACACACCCACCCACACCAACCCACACACACCCACCCACACCCACCCACACACACACACACACCCACGCACATCCACCCACACCCACCCACACCCACACACACCCACCCACCGGTTCGGATAATCGTCACTGGCGTTGGCCATGAACGGGAATCGAACTCGGGTCGCCAAGTTCGTTCGGAGGTCAGTGCGCCAACCGCTCCCATACGCGCACAAAGACAATCGACAAAGACACACCCCCCCCCCCGTATAGCCTTGCCAGGTACTCATTTGAGGCTGAGTCGACCTAGGGGAGGCACGCGTACACTCGCGCGCGAAGGGACGTCGTCAAAATCCCAGTCTCAGTGACGGAGCTTCCAGATACGCGCAACTTTCAAATGCACCCCGAGCGTGATTCATGGATTGCGAATGGGAATTCCCCGTGTCGCAATCAGCCTCCTCCCCCCCCACCCCTAACTCCACTCCACAGCCAAGATCAACATCATCGCCAGCCACGACCGATCCACTGCTAGATGAAGCCCCCCCCCCTCATCCCTCCCCCCTCCATAAGTTGCCATCGTAGAGGGTGGCCCAAAAGTCAGGACACATTGAGGCCGTTACGTTTATTGTCTAGCCAATCACATCGGGTTATTTGTTACACAGTGTTTATTTGAACAAACGGCATAGTTTTTTTTTTAAACAAATAACTTCTCTCGGGCGCGTTTTTGCCCATCCTCTGGCTTCCACTCCGTACTTAATCTCGACCAGCCTCATCGACATCATCTCCAACATCATCGCCATCATCATCATCGTCATCATCGACATCATCTCCAACATCATCGCCATCATCATCGTCATCATCATCATCATCGCCACCATTATCATCGCCATCATAACAATCGCCACCACCATCATCATCAGCATCACGGTGGGAGGGGATGCAAGGGTTTGCTGGATGGTTTACAAAGACAAAGATTTCTCCGCATAGCCCTCGCCAGAACTTTGGGGCAAGTGCTGTTAGCGAGGAGCAGCAACAAGTGAAGGCCGACACGTGAAGGCCGACACGTGAAGGCCGACACGTGAAGGCCGACACGTGAAGGCCGACACGTGAAGGCCGGCACGGCACACGAGGGGGTGGTGTGGCCGGCACCACGCCCGGCCGCCTTCGTGTCTCCCAAGTAGCGATGTTAATGCCGCACCGCACCAGGTACTCATTTGAGGCTGAGTCGACCTAGGGGAAGGAGGCCCAGGAACCGGTTCAGATAATCGTCACTCATTGCTTTGTGTTTCTGTATCTTTGTTGAACTTCTTTCGCACAGCACGCAGCCAATCGGAGCTGCGCAAAGGACATCAAACTAAACACAAATCACAAGAACGTTCCAGACGGCCGCAGCAGCGCACCTTGAAAGCGCGCTGTGCGGTGACCTCCATCGCCTGTTGATCGATCGTTGCCTGCAAGCCGCTGATGCTGCTGCTACTGCTGCTACTGCTGCTACTGCTGCAGCTGCTGCTGCAGCTGCTGCTACTGCTGCAGCTGCTGCTACTGCTGCTGCTACTGCTGCAGCTGCTGTTACTGCTGCAGCTGCTGCTACTGCTGCTACTGCAGCTGCTGCTGCTGCTGCAGCTGCTGCTACTGCTGCTGCAGCTGCTGCTACTGCTGCAGCAGCTGCTACTGCTGCTGCAGCTGAGTGTGTGAGTAGTTGTTGGCATGGCTTCCCTATATTATTGTATTATGTTTTATTTTTTATTATTTTATTATTTCCATTCTACGTGACTTTACCGAAAGAACCAAGAAGACAGGCAGCGTAGTTGTGGTTGTTCCGTAGTTGATGTCGGTGCCGTGATTCGTGTTGGAGAGTTGATCCGCCCCTCCTCCCCTACCCCGAGCGAGATTCGAACTCGGGTCACAACCTGATCACAACAACAGCAGCAGCAGCAGCCGTTCGCTACGGCGCTTGTGCCAGGCTAGGTGCAGTCAGGGTGATAGAGGGGAGTTATCGGTGCCGGATGAAGTTAGTGCGGGGCCCTGTAGCAAATGTTATAAATGGGACCCTAAATAAATAAAGCACTTAAAAATTAAAACACACACATTTTTTCACTTGCATAGTTAAGTAATTGTTTTTTTTTCATTTGCTGCACAGCCAGATAATACGACAAATCGCTAACCTTAAACACCCGGTCGTTCGTAAAAGTTGAAGGCGGTATAGTACTATAGTGATAGAGCAAGTGCAGAATCACAGAACCGGAGTTGATAGCTTGAAAGCGTTTAGCGCGGGGCCCTTGAAAGTGCGGGCCCGTAGCTACTACACATGTAGTAGTAGCTACATATGTAGTAGCTACTACACACATATAGCACTACACATGTAGCAGCTACTACACATGTAGTAGCAGCTACATATGTAGTAGCTACTACACACATATAGCACTACACATGTAGCAGCTACTATACGTGTAGCAGCTACTACACATGTAGTAGTAGCTGCATATGTAGTAGCTACTACACGCATGTAGCACTACACATGTAGCAGCTACTATACATGTAGCAGCTACTACACATGTAGTAGTAGCTGCATATGTAGTAGCTACTACACGCATGTACACGTGTATAAACTACTACACAAGTAGTAGCTACACAAGTAGTAGCTACTACATAAGTAGTAGTAGCTAAATTTCGATTTAAAGCTTTCGTGACTGCAGGGATTCATCTTCTTGGTTCTTTCGGTAAAGTCACGTAGAAGGGAAGTAATAAAATAATAAAAATAAAACATAATAAAATAAAATAATATAATAATAAAATAATAATATTTTATTTTATTATGTTTAATTTTTAATAAAAATAAAACATAATAAAATAAAATAATATAATAATATAATAATATTTTATTTTATTATGTTTTATTTTTATTATTTTATTACTTCCCTTCTACGTGACTTTACCGAAATAACCAATAAGATAGTAGTAGCTACACAAGTAGTAGCTACTATTGCACATGTAGTAGCTTCTACGTAAGTAGTAGTAGCTACATAAGTAGTAGCTACTACTACCGCTACTTACGTAGCTACTTTTGCTACGAGAATCATCCGACATTGCCTCCAACTCTTTGCAATGTCGTCATCATTTGGGGGGTGGCGGGGGAGGGCGATGGGGGGAAGGGAGATGGGGGGGAGGGCGATGGGGGGGAGGGAGATGGGGGGGAGGGCGATGGGGGGGGAGGGAGATGGGGGGGAGGGCGATGGGGGGGGGGGGGGCGATGGGGGGAAGGGAGATGGGGGGGGGGGGGCGATGGGGGGAAGGGGAGATGGGGGGAGGGCGATGGGGGGGGGGAGGGAGATGGGGGGGGGGGGAGGGCGATGGGGGGGGAGGGAGATGGGAGGGAGGGCGATGGGGGGAATTGAGATGGGGGGGGAGGGAGATGGGGGGAGGGCGATGGGGGGAAGGGAGATGGGGGGAGGGCGATGGGGGGGGGGAGGGAGATGGGGGGGGGAGGGCGATGGGGGGGGAGGGAGATGGGGGGGGAGGGCGATGGGGGGAAGGGAGATGGGGGGGAGGGAGATGGGGGGGAGGGCGATGGGGGGGGAGGGAGATGGGGGGGAGGGCGATGGGGGGGGAGGGAGATGGGGGGGAGGGCGATGGGGGGGAGGGAGATGGGGGGGGAGGGCGATGGGGGGGATGGCGATGGGGGGAAGGGAGATGGGGGGGGGAGGAGCGGAAATCCCGAATCTCCACCTCTGCGTGTGTTATAAAAGCGATGGGGTGGAGGAGGGGATGGGACCCACGTTTGGTTCGTACTGCGGTGGTGATCACTACATCGTCAGCAGCAGCCTGTAGCGACGGCTGCGTTAATAACACTTCGAGTGCCTTGACCGATGAGAGAGAGAGAGCGAGCCGGCGGTGGTGGCGGTGATGATGATGATGGTGGTGAGGCTATAACCCCGTAACTTTGCTAAACAACAACAAAAAAACAACACACCACCACCCCACCCAACAGACATCGGGAAACTGCTACAACTACTGGCGAAGATGATGGCTCGGAAATGGTCGTAACAATTGCGGCTTGCAGGACTAGAACACCGCAGTTACACACACGCACACACACACACGCACACACACACGCACGCACACACACACGCACGCACGCACACACACACACGCACACACACACACACGCACACACACACACACGCACACACACACACGCACACACACACACGCGCTAAATCTATTCGTGTGCGCGTGTACACATGAAGAGGCTTCGTTAGTCGTAGAGAACTCGGCTCCGTGAAGAGGAAGAAGAGTGAAGATTCGATTGTTGAACCGCAGCCGTCGACTCGCTCCGGTGAGTCGAGAGTGGACCGTGAGTCGCGATTTGTACTCCCTATCTCTGGAGACACTGATGTGGGCTTCTGTGCGTGTGTGTGTGTGCGCGTGTGTGTGTGTGTGCGTGTGTGTGTGCGCGTGTGTGTGTGTGTGCGCGTGTGTGTATGTGCGTGTGTGTTGGTATGCGTGTGTGCGTGTGCGCGCGTGTGTGTGTGTGGTGATGGCCACCCACCCACTCATGTACCGTTCCGGCCTTCATAGGTGCTCGCTAACAGCACTTGCCCCTACAGTCTGATAAGGCTATACGGGAGATCTTTGATCTTTGTGTGTGTCGTGGGGAGCGGTGGTGTAGTGGTTAGCGCTACGCTGCGCTACGAACCTGGCGACCCGAGTTCGATTCACGGCGAACACCGGTGACGATTATCTGAACCAGTCCTGGGCCTCCCCTAGGTCGACTCAGCATTAAATGAGTACCTGGTGCGGTGTGTAAACATCGCCACTGGGGAGACAAAGGCGGTCGGGCGTGGTGCTGGCCACCCACCCCCTCGTTCGTGTACCGTTCCGGCCTTCATAGGTGCTCGCTAACAGCACTTGCCCCTACAGTCTGTTAAGGCTACACGGGGGATCTTTGATCTTTGTGTGTGTGTATGCGTGTGTGTCGTGGGGAGCGGTGGTGTAGTGGTTAGCGCTACGCTGCGCTACGAACCTGGCGACCCGGGTTCGATTTCCGCTTACGGCGAACACCGGTGACGATTATCTGAAGGGGCCCTGGGCCTCCCCTAGGTCGACTCAGTCTCAAATGAGTACCTGGTGCGGTGTGTAAACATCGCCACTGGGGAGACAAAGGCGGTCGGGCGTGGTGCTGGCCACCCACCCCCTCGTGTACCGTTCCGGCCTTTATAGGTGCTCGCTAACAGCACTTGCCCCTGCAGCCTGTTAAGGCTACACGGGGGATCTTTGTCTCTGTGTCTGTGTCGTCATAGGTGCTACTCGCTAACAGCCCTTGCCCCGACAGTCCGCTGAGGCTATGCGGGGGATCTTTACCTTTGTGTATATGTTGTCATAGCTGCTACTGGCGTACAGCCCTTCGCCCGACAGCCTGTGAAGGCTATACGGGGGACCTTTGCTGTTGTGTCTATTTCTGCATAGGTGAGACTCGCTCGAAACGCACTTGCCCCGACAGTCTGTAGAGGCTATACCGGTGGTCTTTGTCTTTGTTTCTTCTATGTGGGGAGCGGTGGTGTCGTGGTTACCGCACTGCGCCACGAACCCCGTTACCCGAGTTCGATTCCCGCTCACGGCCAACACCGGTGACGATTATCTGAACCGGTACCTGGGCCTCCCCTAGGTCGACTCAGCCTCAAATGAGTACCTGGTGCGGTGTGTAGTAAACATCGCCACTGGGGAGACAAAGGCGGCCCTGGGGGGTGGCACCGTCCAACACCGATCCTTCATGCGACACGGCGAGCCTTCTTAGGGGCTGTCCATAAATGACGTCACGCACCTGGGGGGGGGGGGGGTCAGACATTTGTGACGATGTGTTTGTCGAGTAGAGAGGGGGGTTGAGAAATGTGACGTCACATCAAAATGCGCAACTTTAAATACATCTAGAATTCTTATAACAACACCCATACAACATCAGAGTGCAGCGCCACATTAAATAGGCACTACAATGATATGAATAGTTTAAAGCGATTTGAAGCATGTTTTATTTTCAAAATGGAAATATGGTTTTGGGGGGGGTGGGGCAGTGGAGACTCACACAGAGACCCATAGACTCACACAGAGACCCATAGACTCACACAGAGACCCATAGACTCACCCAGAGACCCATAGACTCACACAGAGACCCATAGACTCACACAGAGACCCATAGACTCACACAGAGACCCATAGACTCACACAGAGACCCATAGACTCACACAGAGACCCATAGACTCACACAGAGACCCATAGACTCACACAGAGACCCATAGACTCACACAGAGACCCATAGACTCACACAGAGACCCATAGACTCACACAGAGACCCATAGACTCACACAGAGACCCATAGACTCACACAGAGACCCATAGACTCACACAGAGACCCATAGACTCACACAGCGACCCATAGACTCACCCAGAGACCCATAGACTCACACAGAGATCCATATACTCACACAGAGACCCATAGACTCACACAGAGACACATAGACTCACACAGAGACCCATAGACTCACACAGAGACCCATAGACTCACACAGAGACCCATAGACTCACGTAAAGATCTATAGACTCACACGGAGACCCATACACTCACACGGATAGCCATAGACTCACACGGAGACCTATAGACTCACACAGAGACCCATATACTCACACAGAGACCCATAGACTCACACAGAGACCCATAGACTCACACAGAGACCCATAGACTCACACAGAGACCCATAGACTCACACAGAGACCCATAGACTCACACAGAGACCCATAGACTCACACAGAGACCCATAGACTCACACAGAGACCCATAGACTCACACAGAGACCCATAGACCCACACAGAGACCCATAGACTCACACAGAGACCCATAGACTCACACAGAGACCCATAGACTCACAGACCCATAGACTCACACAGAGACCCATAGACTCACACAGAGACCCATAGACCCACACAGAGACCCATAGACTCACACAGAGACCCATAGACTCACACAGAGACCCATAGACTCACACAGAGACCCATAGACTCACACAGAGACCCATAGACTCAAACAAAGACCCATAGTTTGTTGTCCTTCCCCCACACCTCCGATTAACGCGGTTTGGCTACGTACGGTGCGAGAGAAGTTCAACCTACACACACACATCACTTGCCCCGAGCGGGCTCGTGGGGTGCATTTCTGTTGTTCCCGCTCATCAAAGACCGCCTCTCACAGTCTCGTCACCACCGGCACCAGGGCTTGGCCATAGGTCTTCTCTTCCCCTCTGAGTGCTCTCCACCACCCTGCACACCACGTGTCCCACCCATCACTCCCTCCCCCCCATCCTCCTCCTGTTCCCAATCTCCAAGTTGCTTTAACCCATCATCCTCCTCATCCTTCCCCACGTGTCCCACCCATCACTCCCTCCCCCACGTGTCTCACCCATCACTCCCTCCCCCCCTCCTCCTGTTCCCAACCACCAAGTTGCTTTAACCCATCATCCTCCTCATCCTCCCCCACGTGTCCCACCCATCACTCCCTCCCCCACGTGTCCCACCCATCACTCCCTCCCCCCCTCCTCCTATTCCCAACCTCCAAGTTGCTTTAACCCATCATCCTCCTCATCCTCCCCCACGTGTCCCACCCATCACTCCCTCCCCCACGTGTCCCACCCATCACTCCCTCCCCCCCTCCTCCTGTTCCCAACCTTTAAGTTGCTTTAACCCATCATCCTCCTCCCCCACGTGTCCCACCCATCACTCCCTCCCCCACGTGTCCCACCCATCACTCCCTCCCCCCTCCCAATCTCCAAGTTGCTTTAACCCATCATCCTCCTCACCCTCCCCCACGTGTCCCACCCATCACTCCCTCCCCCACGTGTCCCACCCATCACTCCCTCCCCCCCTCCATCTGTTCCCATCCTCCAAGTTGCTTTAACCCATCATCCTCCTCATCCTCCCCCACGTGTCCCACCCATCACTCCCTCCCCCCCTCCTCCCGTTCCCAACCTTTAAGTTGCTTTAACCCATCATCCTCCTCATCCTCCCCCACGTGTCCCACCCATCACTCCCTCCCCCCCTCCTCCCGTTCCCAACCTTTAAGTTGCTTTAACCCATCATCCTCCTCATCCTACCCCACGTGCCCCACCCATCACTCCCTCCCCCACGTGTCCCACCCATCACTCCCTCCCCCCCTCCTCCCGTTCCCAACCTTTAAGTTGCTTTAACCCATCATCCTCCTCATCCTCCCCCACGTGTCCCACCCATCACTCCCTCCCCCCCTCCTCCCGTTCCCAACCTTTAAGTTGCTTTAACCCATCATCCTCCTCATCCTCCCCCACGTGTCCCACCCATCACTCCCTCCCCCACGTGTCCCACCCATCACTCCCTCCCCCACGTGTCCCACCCATCACTCCCTCCCCCCCTCCTCCTGTTCCCAACCTTTAAGTTGCTTTAACCCATCCTCCTCCCCCACGTGTCCCACACATCTCAGGCTCGTGCTCTCTCTCTCTGTGTGCTCTGCGTGCCTCTACGTCGGCCCTGAAGATTCTCTATTGACAGCTGAGGATATACTACTACAGGGTGATTCAAAGAGATGGACACAATTTCAAAGCAGTATATTTCACGATGGCAACATGTCACAATTACACGAAAAGTTGCAAACGGTTTAACGAGTTATCGAGTTTCACTAAACATTTTATAAATGCTCTATGTGCCCTACACCCGCTGCACGGACAGCATCGAGACGATAGTTGAATTCGTCCCAAACGTCTCTCCTCTCACGTTTCCCTCCGAGGTTGCCATGTGCTCTTCCCCTTACACAAACAGCCCGTTTCCTCAAATTTTCGGTACAAACGACGAAACGACTCTTTGACATTGGCGGATCAATGCCAAAACGCCGTTGAAACGCACGCTTACACCGCAGTTACGGATTTAGTCTCGCTGAACTGCAGGACGCAAAACGCCCCTCTTGTGTTGAGGGGTCACCGTCTTGCGAATGACTGAGGCTATAGGATGTTTGTGCGCTGGGAGAGGCATCCAGCGATGATACATTGAAACTCGATGCCGCGCACTTTCAAGCGGTAAGAGTTTCATTCGTGGGCGGTTCGTGGTTGCAGAGATAGAGCGATTTCAAATCGGGTCCATCTGTTACAAACACCCTGTATATTACATTTCGATTGAAAGCTTCTTTCGTGACTGCAGGGATTCATCTTCTTGGTTCTTTCGGTAAAGTCACGTAGAAGGGAAATAATAAAATAATAAAAATAAAACATAATAAAATAATTCTCACGACATGAGGACGGCTGCTTGCGTTGTGGCCGAAAGGTCGTGAGAATTATTTATTATGTTTTATTTTTGTTATTTTATTATTTTATTATTTCCCTTCTACGTGACTTTACCGAAAGAACCAAGAATATATTCCCACGGGTTTAAGGTAATTTTGGGGCGCTGATTCCAAATCTGGCATCAGTTTTTGGTTATCACATCAGGTTTTTTTGAGATATCAAATATTGCATGTTCAATAAAAACTGCAGAAGAAAAATATTAAATAAGTGTGGATATCTACATAAAATGATATTATAAACACACTATCCTATAACTACAGCACCATATTTTAACACTAAAGCAGTCACTGACTCGCAACAACTTTCAATCATAAGTGACAGAGTTAATTTCCGGTAAAATCAATGAAAATGGGGTATGCCGATAACATAAAAATGAGATGTGATAGAGCAAATCTGAGATCAGATTTGGAATCAGAACCCTGAAATTAGTCTAGAACAGCTGCAAAAGTCCAGGCCAGAAAAAAAAGTTTTTTTTGTTGACCAGTGTAATGTATTGACGCAAAATTATAATTTTGTGTGTGTGTGCAATAATTATTAAACCAGTTGGAAATTCCACGTGTCCATGGCCGAGACCGGTCTGCTCAAAGGACGGGAACTTATTGATCTTCCCCGTGTGGTTCCACGTGGTTATAGGCTCACAAAGTGGTACTTAACTTTACTCACCCCTGGAGAGATGATGATGGTGATCTGAGATCAGATTTGGAACCAGCACCCTGAATTTAGTCTAAAACAGCTGCAAAAGTCCAGGCCAGAAAAAAATGTTTTTTTGTTGTTGACCAGTGTTATCGTTACGATCGTTAGCGTGCAAACCTCCCTCCCCCTACCCTAGGCGTGCTCATTTAAATGCTGGTCTACCACTCGTGTTTGTGTTTGTTCGTGGCAGAGTCATCCTTGGCTCGGGCAATTAAATGATTCAGACGGCGAGGTAAACACTGCAAAACAAAGACAAAGTTCCACACACACACCCCCCTCTATCTATCACTCTCTCTCGCCCGGTATAGCCTTCACACACTGTAGGGGCAAGTGCTGTTCGCGAGCCCCGTGTCGAAGGCACTTTAAGTGGAACAACCAAAAATGTATTATAATTCAATTACTATGATGATGATGATTAGTATTATTCTGTAACAGCGGTTGTCTTGAAATAAAATATTATTTCGTGAAAGTATTATTTTATTTATAAAATAAAATGTTATTATTTAATCAAATATTATTTTCTTAAATAATATTTTATCAAATAAAATAAAATGTTATTGTTTAATAAAATAGTATTTTATTAAATAATAATATTTTATAAAATAGTATTTTATTAAATAATATTTTATAAAAAAATAATTATTATTTTATAAATAAAATAAAAATTTAGTTATAAAATAAAATTATAAAATTATAAAATATTGTATTAAATATTGTTATTAAATGACATTTTATTTTATACCTACGTGACTTTACCGAATGAACCAAAGAGTATGGTGTTCGCTGCTCTTTCGACCACAGTTCGTCTCTGGCAATTTAGCAGTGGGGTAGGGGGTGGGGAGGCTGGTAAATAATCAACTTTGCTGCGTCCTACGGCTTTCCAAGCGGGGCAGGACCGCTTTGGTGTTCATAGCGACACGGCCGGCGATGCGGGTCAGGCGAGTGAGCCCTACGGAGGTTGTCACGAGATGCGAGGTTCAACTCCCCACGGCTTGGGGTGTGGGGGGGGAGCGGTGCGGTGACTGCACATTCAACAATCATCAACAATAGACATCCGTTTGGCAGTACCAAAATATAATAATCAGGGTTTTCCCTTTTTTCTGGCAACAAAACTGAAACCTTTTTTTTTAATCCTTTATATTAAGTCCGCTTGCTTGCTTGCTTGCGTGCTTGCGTGCTTGCTTGCTTGCTTACGACCGTGCAAATCTTTCGGTCGTTTTTTAACCCACTTCCCGTGATCCAATCGAGCTGACATTTTCCACACAGACTCGTTGTGCGTGACAATTAATGTTCGTGAAAAATTTTACACTTTTTAGGCAAAAAAAATGTATTTTACATATATTCAAATAGAACTCATTCATGGCTTTGGCTGAACGTCAGAGTGTAAGAGCCCAGAGCGTAACCCCTCCACAGGCCGTGGCGGAGTAGCGCAGTTGGTAGCGCCCTCACTTCCCATGCCAAAGGTCGCGGGATCGATCCCCGCGTCCTCCACAAGCGAATATATTTTAAAATCCTTTATATTAAGTTCGCTGCCACGCATATAAAGGCTTTATAGTGAAAAACTTTGTTTTTACGGGTTATACTTATTTTAAAATCCTTTATATTAAGTTCGCTTGCTTGCTTAGGACCGTGCAAATCTTTCGCTCGTTTTTTCACCCACTTCCCGTGATCCAATCGAGCTGACATTTTCCACACAGACTCGTCGTGCGTGACAATTAATGTTCGTGAAATTTTTTTTCCAAAATTTTACACTTTTTAGGACAAAAATATTATGTTTAATTACCAATTGCTCAATGGTGCAATGCAATCATCTGACCCATAGGTGGCAGCCATCTCAAGCCAGAGGACGAGAGGACTCTAGCCGCCACGCAAATAAAGGATTTATAGTGAAAACCTTTGTTTTTACGGGTTATACTTATTACAAGGATTCATGTCTCGTCTCAAGACGAGGCTCAAAAGAAAGCTGTCTCTGGTGTGGACCAATCAGCTTCAAGGACAATGCATACATTATCAGAGCGTGTTTTTTGTTTGCATTTTGACCGCAAGTATTGTGGTTAATGCAGACATGAATCCTGGTAAAAAGGTTTCAGTTTTGTTGCCTGAAACAAGGGGGAAAACCCCCTATTATTAGATCTGATCATCATTAAATGACAGGTCTACGGAGTGGCTCATCCACATTTAGCAATGCCCACTGATGTGATTTAGATGACTTCGCTTGCTAGAACATTTCCACGGGATAAGCCGCTTTGTTGAGCGATGATTTGTGTCCAGGTCGCTTCTGAGAAAATAAATTCATACCGACTCGTTGGTTCTTTCGGTAAAAGTCACGTAGGTTAAAATTAATTGTATTTTTTTCGGTAAAGTCACGTAGGTAAAATTGTTTTAATAAATTAAATCACAAAGTTTCGGAGGCGACGCAAGCTTCCGAAACGTGCTGATTTAGTTTATTTTAAAATTTCTTGGTTCTTTCGGTAAAGTCACGTAGAAGGGAAGTGATAAAATAATATAAAATAAAACATGATAAAATAATTCTCACAACGTTTCGGCCACAACACAAGCAGCCGTCCTCAGGTGAAGACCAGGTCTGTCGAGGCGACAGCGTCTAAATGAAACACCACCACACTTTAGACGCTGTCGCCTCGACAGACCTGGTCTTCACCTGAGGACGGCTGCTTGTGTTGTGGCCGAAACGTCGTGAGAATTATTTTATTATGTTTTATTTTTATTATTTCATTATTTCCCTTCTACGTGACTTTACCGAAAGAACCAAGAAGATGAATCCCTGCAGTCACGAAAGCTTTAAAATTATTTTATTATGTTTTATTTGTATTATTTTATTATTTCCATTCTACGTGACTTGACCGAAAGAACCAAGAAGATGAATCCCTGCAGTCACGAAAGCTTTAAAATTATTTTATTATGTTTTATTTGTATTATTTTATTATTTCCCTTCTACGTGACTTTACCGAAAGAACCAAGAAGATGAATCCCTGCAGTCACGAAAGAAGCTTTAAATCGAAATTATTTAAATTTGTTTTACCCGCGTGACTTTACCGAAAAAACCGACGAGTATGAATCATTGCAGTCACGAAAACTTAAAATCTAGAATGAATCGTCAACAATCCTCAACAATCATCAACGAGCCTCCATCCGGCGGGAGAGGCGGGGTGGGGTGGTAGCTGGAGGACGTCTTGTTTTGCTCGAGTGAACCTCAGCGGAGGTTGTCCCGCGGGTATGGGGCCGTCCATAAATGACGTCACGCACCTAGGGGGGGGGGGGTCGGGGTCAGACATTTGTGACGATGTGTGACGAGGTGGGGGGGGGGGGTGAGAAATGTGACGTCACCTAAAAATGCGCAACTTTAAATGAATATAGACAACACGTTCTGCTTAATTAAATAGACTTTTTAATAAATGTTTTCTCCTACAACATCAGAGTGCAGCGCCACATTAAATACGCACTGCAATGACAATAGTTTCAAGCGATTTGAAGCATGTTTTATTTATTTTTTGGGGGGGACAAAGTTTTGTGACGTCATATTTGAGGGGGGGGGGGGTCTGACGTTTTGTGACGAGGGGGGAGGGGGGGAGTCAAAAATCGTCCTAAATCTCGTGACGTCATTTATGGGCGGCCCCTATGGGTTCGGCCAGCAGACGGTGTAGGATTTCCACGGCGTGGCCTTTGCGAGCCGAGCAAGGAGGTTTGTTCGCGCCGATGTCTCGAAGTTGTGTGGGTTTTTAGTTGTTGTTGTTGTTGGTTGGAGCAGGAAAAATAAATAAAAACACAACCAACTGTCACGTGACGACTTTCGCGATTGTCGGCATCACCCCGTACATCAGACGGTTCGGTGCGATGATCACGATCAGCAATCTTGATTCATCCGGAAGAAATCCGATGAGCTATCAAGCTCTTTTTTGCGTTGTTACTGATGTCATCAGTTCATTGTCAGTACGAGTCTCTGAGTGCCCGGGTCTCGTTGTGAGGCTATGGGTCTCTGTGTGAGTCTATGGGTCTCTGTGTGAGTCTATGTGTCTCTGTGTGAGTCTATGGGTCTCTGTAGTGAGTCTATGTGTCTCTGTGTGAGTCTATGGGTCTCTGTGTGAGTCTATGGGTCTCTGTGTGAGTCTATGGGTCTCTGTGTGAGTCTATGTGTCTCTGTGTGAGTCTATGGGTCTCTGTAGTGAGGCTATGGGTCTCTGTGTGAGTCTATGTGTCTCTGTGTGAGTCTATGGGTCTCTGTGTGAGTCTATGGGTCTCTGTAGTGAGTCTATGGGTCTCTGTGTGAGTCTATGTGTCTCTGTGTGAGTCTATGGGTCTCTGTGTGAGTCTATGTGTCTCTGTGTGAGTCTATGTGTCTCTGTGTGAGGCTATGGGTCTCTGTGTGAGTCTATGGGTCTCTGTGTGAGTCTATGGGTCTCTGTGTGAGTCTATGTGTCTCTGTGTGAGTCTATGGGTCTCTGTAGTGAGTCTATGGGTCTCTGTGTGAGTCTATGGGTCTCTGTGTGAGTCTATGGGTCTCTGTGTGAGTCTATGGGTCTCTGTGTGAGTCTATGGGTCTCTGTGTGAGTCTATGGGTCTCTGTGTGAGTCTATGGGTCTCTGTAGTGAGTCTATGGGTCTCTGTAGTGAGTCTGTGGGTCTCTGTAGTGAGTCTATGGGTCTCTGTAGTGAGTCTATGGGTCTCTGTGTGAGTCTATGGGTCTCTGTGTGAGTCTATTGGTCTCTGTGTGAGTCTGTGGGTCTCTGTGTGAGTCTGTGGGTCTCTGTGTGAGTCTGTGGGTCTCTGCAGTGAGTCTGTGGGTCTCTGTAGTGAGTCTATGGGTCTCTGTGTGAGTCTATGGGTCTCTGTGTGAGTCTATGGGTCTCTGTGTGAGTCTATGGGTCTCTGTGTGAGTCTATGGGTCTCTGTGTGAGTCTATGGGTCTCTGTGTGAGTCTATGGGTCTCTGTGTGAGTCTATGGGTCTCTGTGTGAGTCTATGGGTCACTATGTAAGTCTATGGGTCTCTATGTAAGTCTATGGGTCTCTATGTGAGTCTATGGGTCTCTATGTGAGTCTATGGGTCTCTGTGTGAGTCTATGGGTCTCTGTGTGAGTCTATGGGTCACTATGTAAGTCTATGGGTCTCTGTGTGAGTCTATAGGTCTCTGTGTGAGTCTATGGGTCTCTGTGTGAGTCTATGGGTCTCTGTGTTAGTTTATGGGTGTCTCTGTCGGTCTATGGGTCTCTTTGTAAGTCCATGGGTTTCTAGTAAGTCTATAGGTCTCTCTGTAAGTCTATGGGTCTCTATGTAAGTCTATGGGTCTCTATGTAAGTCTATGGGTCTCTATGTAAGTCTATGGGTCTCTATGTGAGTCTACGGCTCTCTGTGTGCGTCTATGGGTGTCTCTGTCGGTCCATGGGTCTCTATGTAAGTCTATGGGTCTATATGTGAGTCTATGGGTCTCTATGTAAGTCTATGG
>NC_136332.1:4619575-4652075 GCF_964198595.1 Lampetra fluviatilis | reverse complement strand
GTAGGTGAGTGAGTGAATGAGTAGGTGAGTGAGTAGGTGAGTGGGTGAGTGGGTCAGTGAGTAGTTGAGTGAATATGTGAGTGGGTGATTGAGTGGGTTATTTGGTTATTCAGTTGGTGCGTTGAGTGAGTGAGTGGGTGAGTAGGTGAATGAATAGGTGAGTGGGTGAGTGAGTGGGTGGGTACACTGATCCTTACTGGCCGTTCACCCTGCAGGCTCGGTTCATTCGCCGCTACCCACACACATGTTGCTGCGTTGGTGGGCATCTGCGGATGGAACCGTGCCCCGTAACGCGTGTGAATCATTACGTTTGGGAACGATGATTCAATTGGGAATGATGCTTCTCAGCTGTTGTTCACACGCGTGGTGCGGATGAGCGTGGAGGGGCTCGCGTTACGCATTGCCACGGAATCTCTACAGCATGGGGAACTGTTTTTCTTTGTTGCCAGGATCAAAGCATCGAAAATAAGAACGGGTGTTTTTTTTCGACTTAAAGCTTTCGTGACTGCAGGGATTCATCTTCTTGGTTCTTTCGGTAAAGTCACGTAGAAGGGAAATAATAAAATAATACAAATAAAACATAATACAATTCTCACGACGTTTTAGGTCTGTTCTTCACCTGAGGACGGCTGCTTGCGTTGTGGCCGAAACGTCGTGAGAATTGCATTTTATAATGTTTTATTTTTATTATTTTATTATTTCCCTTCTACGTGACTTTACCGAAAGAACCAAAAAAATGAAGTAACGAAAGCTTTAAATCGAATATCATCAATATCCTTTATTTTTTTGTCATTTTCATTTTATTATTATTATTTTTCATCTTCGTGACTTCACCGAAAAAACCAAAGAGTTAAGAGGCTTTGATGTTGCGTGATTTTTACTTTTGGAAAAGCTCATTTTTGCCGGCCTTCATCACCTCCAGATGCCAGACAATGCTGCTGATATCACCCTCCAGATGCCAGAGACTGCCGGTTACATAACCGCTTACGTGCGAACAAAATAAATAAGTACATTTTTTATTAATAAAAGTAAAATAAAATAAAAATAAAATAAAAATCACGACGTTTCGGAGGCAACACAAGCCTCCGTCTTCAGGTGAAACCGTCACAGCACGATTGCTGTATCAAGTAAATGAGAAATTCTAAGAAAACAGTCCTTGTATATATATACTGGTTGAGGGTGGGAGGAGCCAAGGTAGTAATAATATTCAGGGCCTACCTTGGCTCCTCCCACCCTCAACCAGTATATATATACAAGGACTGTTTTCTTAGAATTTCTCAATTACTTGATACAGCTATCGTGCTGTGACGGTTCCACCTGAAGACGGAAGCTTGTGTTGCCTCCGAAACGTCGTGATTTTTATTTTACTTTTATTAATTTTAATTTTTTTACCTACGTGACTTTACCGAAAAAACCTAAGAATATGAATCCTTGCAGTCACGAAAGCTTCAAATCGAGAACAAAATAAATAAGTTAGTGTACTGCAACAACAACAACGATAACGACAAAGCGAATGCAGAACGTGTTGGGGGGGGGGGTGGAGGGGTGGAATATGTTGGCACAGTGGTAACGCCAAAACGCCACGTGTGTCCTTCATTCCACAAAAGCCCCGTGGGATGTTATGTTTTTAATAAGAGATTTTTTTTTATTTTATCAAATATTTCTCACCCCGTAGCTTCGCACTAGCGGAGCCAGTGTGTGGGGGCGGGGGGTGGAGTGGCACGTGCCCCCCCCCCCAATGATCCGATTGAAATCCCTAATTTCGATCGGATCATTGGGGTTTATTAGTAATACATCGGCATTTTGCGACCCCCACTGCCACTGTGTAGCATAGTTTTACGTGGCCAGGGACTCTATGAGATGATAGGACAATAGTCTGAGTCAACAATTGGCAGTAAGTAACGGCAAAGCGGTCGTAAGCGACGCAGAATTGTGCGCAGTTGCGTGTACACAGCACACGACTTCCCTGAAGGCATCAAAAGCTCCAGCGAGCGCGATGCCGATCCCACAACACGGTTCGAATTCGACCCTCGATCGATGGCTGCGTCATCGCCGCACACGCGTCGAATAACAAGCAAGTGGCAAGTCATCACTTACTAACAACTCCTAACTAACAACTCCTTACTATGGGTCTCTGTGTAACTCTATGGCCCTCTGTGTGAGTCTTTGGGTCTCTGTGTGACTCTATGGGTCTTTATGTGACTCTATGGGTCTCTGTGTGAGTCTATGGGTCTCTGTGTGAGTCTATGGGTCTCTGTGTGAGTCTATGGGTCTCTGTGTGAGTCTGTGTGGGTCTCTGTGTGAGTCTATGGGTCTCTGTGTGAGTCTATGGGTCTCTGTGTGAGTCTATGGGTCTCTGTGTGAGTCTGTGTGGGTCTCTGTGTGAGTCTATGGGTCTCTGTGTGAGTCTATGGGTCTCTGTGTGACTCTATGGGTCTCATAGTTGACCATCCTGAGACCATAAACTCGCCGCGCTTGAGAACGCCGATTTTATTTTATTTTTTATCGCAGGCAGTGGATGAAACTTGGATATTCGAACCCAGGATTCCAGCCGTGCTCACACTCTTATAACTTCTGAGCCAAACGGTGACCTCAGCGTAGCTTTGGGTTAGATCCCCGCTTGGCACATGTCAAGGCCCACGCATTCCTCGGTGGACACGAGGTGTCTTATGTAAACTCCCTCGCCTGGAAGGCAGGAGGTCGTGGGTTCAATCCCGACGCTGACGCATGCTGTATTGTTGTAGTTTTCGTGTCTCTCTCTCCTCATCATCACGGTAGAAAGATGTTAGAGACCCATAGACTCACACAGAGACCCATAGACTCGCACGGAGACCCATAGACTCACACAGAGACCCATAGACTCACTACAGAGACCCATAGACTCACACAGAGACCCATAGACTCACACAGAGACCCATAGACCCACACGGAGACCAATAGACTCACATAGAGACCCATAGACTCACTACAGAGACCCATAGACTCACATAGAGACCCATAGACTCACACAGAGACCCATAGACTCACACAGAGACCCATACACTCACACAGAGACCCATAGACTCACGCAGAGACCCATAGACTCAAACAAGACCCATAAACTCACACAGAGACCCACAGACTCACACAGAGACCCACAGACTCACACAGAGACCCATAAACTCACACAGAGACCCATAAACTCACACAGAGACCATAGACTCACACAGAGACCCATAGACTCAAACAAGACCCATAGACTCACACAGAGACCCATAGACTCACACAGAGACCCATAGACTCACACAGAGACCCATAGACTCACGCAGAGACCCATAGACTCACACGGAGACCCATAGACTCACACGGAGACCCATAGACTCACACGGAGACCCATAGATTCACACAGAGACCCATAGACTCACACAAAGACCCATAGACTCACACAGAGACCCATAGACTAACACAGAGACCCATAGACTCATACAGAGACCCATAGACTCACACAGAGACCCATAGACTCACACAGATCCATAGACTCGCACAAAGACCCATAGACTCACACAGAGACCCATAGCCTGACACAGAGACCCATACACTCACACAGAGACCCATAGACTCACACAGAGACCCATAAACTCACACAGAGACCCATGGACTCACACAGAGACCCATAGACTCACACAGAGATCCATAGACTCACACAGAGACCCATACACTCACACAGAGACCCATACACTCACACAGAGACCCATAGACTCACTACAGAGACCCATAGACTCACTACAGAGACCCATAGACTCCCTACAGAGACCCATAGACTCGCACAGAGACCCATAGACTCACACAGAGACCCATACACTCAAACAGAGACCCTTAGACTCACACAGAGACCCATACACTCACGCAGATACCCATAGACTCGCACAGAGACCCATACACTCACACAGAGACCCATACACTCACACAAAGACCCATAGACTCACACAAAGACCCATAGACTCACACAGAGACCCATAGACTCACACAGAGACCCATACACTCACACAGAGACCCAATCACTCACACAAAGACCCATAGACTCACACAGAGACCCATAGACTCAAACAAGACCCATAGACTCACACAGAGACCCATAGACTCACACAGAGACCCATAGACTCACACAGAGACCCATAGACTCACACAGAGACCCATAGACTCACACAGAGACCCATAAACTCACACAGAGACCCATAGACTCACACAGAGACCCATAGACTCACACAGAGATCCATAGACTCACACAGAGACCCATAGACTCACACAGAGACCAATAGACTCACACATAAACTCACACAGAGATCCATAGACTCACGCAGAGACCCATAGACTCACACGGAGACCCATAGACTCACACGGAGACCCATAGATTCACACGGAGACCCATAGACTCACACAAAGACCCATAGACTCACACAGAGACCCATAGACTAACACAGAGACCCATAGACTCACACAGAGACCCATAGACTCACACAGAGACCCATAGACTCACACAGATCCATAGACTCGTACAGAGACCCATAGACTCACACAGAGACCAATATAATCACACAGAGACACATAAACTCACACAGAGATCCATAGACTCACGCAGAGACCCATAGACTCACACGGAGACCCATAGACTCACACGGAGACCCATAGACTCACACAGAGACCCATAGACTCACACAGAGACCCATAAACTCACACAGAGACCCATGGACTCACACAGAGACCCATAGACTCACACAGAGATCCATAGACTCACACAGAGACCCATACACTCACACAGAGGCCCATACACTCACACAGAGACCCATAGACTCACTACAGAGACCCATAGACTCCCTACAGAGACCCATAGACTCGCACAGAGACCCATAGACTCACACAGAGACCCATACACTCAAACAGAGACCCATAGACTCACACAGAGACCCATACACTTACGCAGAGACCCATAGACTCACACAGAGACCCATACACTCACACAGATACCCATAGACTCGCACAGAGACCCATACACTCATACAGAGACCCATACACTCACACAAAGACCCATTGACTCACACAAAGACCCATAGACTCACACAGAGACCCATAGACTCAAACAAGACCCATAGACTCACACAGAGACCCATAGACTCACACAGAGACCCATAGACTCACACAGAGACCCATAGACTCACACAGAGACCCATAAACTCACACAGAGACCCATAGACTCACACAGAGACCCATAGACTCACACAGAGATCCATAGACTCACACAGAGACCCATAGACTCACACAGAGACCAATAGACTCACACATAAACTCACACAGAGATCCATAGACTCACGCAGAGACCCATAGACTCACACGGAGACCCATAGACTCACACGGAGACCCATAGATTCACACAGAGACCCATAGACTCACACAAAGACCCATAGACTCACACAGAGACCCATAGACTAACACAGAGACCCATAGACTCACACAGAGACCCATAGACTCACACAGAGACCCATAGACTCACACAGATCCATAGACTCGTACAGAGACCCATAGACTCACACAGAGACCAATATAATCACACAGAGACACATAAACTCACACAGAGATCCATAGACTCACGCAGAGACCCATAGACTCACACGGAGACCCATAGACTCACACGGAGACCCATAGACTCACACGGAGACCCATAGACTCACACAGAGACCCATAAACTCACACAGAGACCCATGGACTCACACAGAGACCCATAGACTCACACAGAGATCCATAGACTCACACAGAGACCCATACACTCACACAGAGGCCCATACACTCACACAGAGACCCATAGACTCACTACAGAGACCCATAGACTCCCTACAGAGACCCATAGACTCGCACAGAGACCCATAGACTCACACAGAGACCCATACACTCAAACAGAGACCCATAGACTCACACAGAGACCCATACACTTACGCAGAGACCCATAGACTCACACAGAGACCCATACACTCACACAGATACCCATAGACTCGCACAGAGACCCATACACTCACACAGAGACCCATACACTCACACAAAGACCCATAGACTCACACAAAGACCCATAGACTCACACAGAGACCCATAGACTCACACAGAGACCCATACACTCACACAGAGACCCAATCACTCACACAAAGACCCATAGACTCACACAGAGACCCATAGACTCAAACAAGACCCATAGACTCACACAGAGACCCATAGACTCACACAGAGACCCATAGACTCACACAGAGACCCATAGACTCACACAGAGACCCATAGACTCACACAGAGACCCATAAACTCACACAGAGACCCATAGACTCACACAGAGACCCATAGACTCACACAGAGATCCATAGACTCACACAGAGACCCATAGACTCACACAGAGACCAATAGACTCACACATAAACTCACACAGAGATCCATAGACTCACGCAGAGACCCATAGACTCACACGGAGACCCATAGACTCACACGGAGACCCATAGATTCACACAGAGACCCATAGACTCACACAAAGACCCATAGACTCACACAGAGACCCATAGACTAACACAGAGACCCATAGACTCACACAGAGACCCATAGACTCACACAGAGACCCATAGACTCACACAGATCCATAGACTCGTACAGAGACCCATAGACTCACACAGAGACCAATATAATCACACAGAGACACATAAACTCACACAGAGATCCATAGACTCACGCAGAGACCCATAGACTCACACGGAGACCCATAGACTCACACGGAGACCCATAGACTCACACGGAGACCCATAGACTCACACAGAGACCCATAGACTCACACAGAGACCCATAAACTCACACAGAGACCCATGGACTCACACAGAGACCCATAGACTCACACAGAGATCCATAGACTCACACAGAGACCCATACACTCACACAGAGGCCCATACACTCACACAGAGACCCATAGACTCACTACAGAGACCCATAGACTCCCTACAGAGACCCATAGACTCGCACAGAGACCCATAGACTCACACAGAGACCCATACACTCAAACAGAGACCCATAGACTCACACAGAGACCCATACACTTACGCAGAGACCCATAGACTCACACAGAGACCCATACACTCACACAGATACCCATAGACTCGCACAGAGACCCATACACTCATACAGAGACCCATACACTCACACAAAGACCCATTGACTCACACAAAGACCCATAGACTCACACAGAGACCCATAGACTCAAACAAGACCCATAGACTCACACAGAGACCCATAGACTCACACAGAGACCCATAGACTCACACAGAGACCCATAGACTCACACAGAGACCCATAAACTCACACAGAGACCCATAGACTCACACAGAGACCCATAGACTCACACAGAGATCCATAGACTCACACAGAGACCCATAGACTCACACAGAGACCAATAGACTCACACATAAACTCACACAGAGATCCATAGACTCACGCAGAGACCCATAGACTCACACGGAGACCCATAGACTCACACGGAGACCCATAGATTCACACAGAGACCCATAGACTCACACAAAGACCCATAGACTCACACAGAGACCCATAGACTAACACAGAGACCCATAGACTCACACAGAGACCCATAGACTCACACAGAGACCCATAGACTCACACAGATCCATAGACTCGTACAGAGACCCATAGACTCACACAGAGACCAATATAATCACACAGAGACACATAAACTCACACAGAGATCCATAGACTCACGCAGAGACCCATAGACTCACACGGAGACCCATAGACTCACACGGAGACCCATAGACTCACACGGAGACCCATAGACTCACACAGAGACCCATAAACTCACACAGAGACCCATGGACTCACACAGAGACCCATAGACTCACACAGAGATCCATAGACTCACACAGAGACCCATACACTCACACAGAGGCCCATACACTCACACAGAGACCCATAGACTCACTACAGAGACCCATAGACTCCCTACAGAGACCCATAGACTCGCACAGAGACCCATAGACTCACACAGAGACCCATACACTCAAACAGAGACCCATAGACTCACACAGAGACCCATACACTTACGCAGAGACCCATAGACTCACACAGAGACCCATACACTCACACAGATACCCATAGACTCGCACAGAGACCCATACACTCATACAGAGACCCATACACTCACACAAAGACCCATAGACTCACACAAAGACCCATAGACTCACACAAAGACCCATAGACTCACACAGAGACCCATAGACTCACACAGAGACCCATACACTCACACAGAGACCCAATCACTCACACAAAGAACCATAGACTCACAAAGAGACCCATAGACTCACACAGAGACCCATAAACTCACACAGAGACTCAGACAGAGACCCATAGACTCACACAGAGACCCATAGACTCACACAGAGACCGATAGACTCAAACGAGACCCATAGACTCACACAGAGACCCATAGACTCACATAGAGACCCATAGACTCACACAGAGACCCATAGACTCACACAGAGACCCATAAACTCACACAGAGACCCATAGACTCACACAGAGACACATAATCTCACACAGAGATCCATAGACTCACACAGAGACCCATAGACTCACACAGAGACCCATAGACTCACACAGAGACCCATAGACTCACACATAGACTCATAGACTCACACAGAGACCCATAGACTCACACAGAGACTCATAGACTCACACAGAGACCCATAGACTCACACAGAGACCCATAGACTCACACAGAGACCCATAGACTCACACAGAGACCCATAGACTCACACAGAGACCCATAGACTCACACAGAGACCCATAGACTCACACAGAGACCCATAGACTCACTACAGAGACACATAGACTCACTACAGAGACCCATAGACTCACACAGACCCATAGACTCACACAGAGACCCGTAGACTCACACAGAGACCCATAGACTCACACAGAGACACATAAACTCACACAGAGACCCATAGACTCACACAGAGACCCATAGACTCACACAGAGACCCATAGACTCACACAGAGACCCATAGACTCACTACAGAGACACATAGACTCACTACAGAGACCCATAGACTCACACAGACCCATAGACTCACACAGAGACCCGTAGACTCACACAGAGACCCATAGACTCACACAGAGACACATAAACTCACACAGAGATCCATATATTCACACCGAGATCCATAGACTCACACAGAGACCCATAGACTCACACAGAGACCCATACTTTGTACGGTGCGAAAGAAGTTCCACAGAAACACAGCTCGGTTACAAATCAACTCCTATCACCCGAACGCTGATGCCAATTTCTAGACTTCTTGTGACAACCCGCGTGAGTGAGGTTCTGAGTGACTTGGCAAATGAATGAAAACCGGAATGAATTAGTGGGGAATTTAGTGAGTTACTTGGTGATTTGGCAATTGAATTAGCGAATGAATGAATGAGTAAGTGAGTGAATGAGCGAGTGGGCGGTGAGTATGTAAGTGAGTGGGTGAGTGAGCCGGTTACTTAGTGACTTTACAAACGAATGAGTGGTTGGATGAATGAGTGGGTGAGTAGGTAGGTGAGCGAATGATTGAGTGATTTGAAAAAAGAAACGAATGAGTGGATGGATGAATGAGCAGGTGAGTGGGTACATGAGTGAGCAAGTGACTGATTGACTTGGCATTTGAATAAGTGACTGAACGAGTGCTGGTGAGTGAGTGGGTGAGTTACTGTGTGGCTTGTCAAATGAATGAGTGAGTGAATGAATGAGTGAGCAAGTGAGTGGATGAGTGAGTGGGTGGTAAGTGGGTGAGTGAGTGAGTTACTTTGTGACTAGGCAATTGAATGAGTGGATGGATGAATGAGCGGGTGGGTGAGTCGTTAGGTGAGCGAATGACTGAATGATTTGAAAAAAACGAATGAGTGGATGGATGAATAAGCGGGTGGGTGAGTCGTTAGGTGAGCGAATGACTGAATGATTTAAAACAAAACAAATGAGTGGATGGGTGAATAAGCGGGTGGGTGAGTAGTTAGGTGAGCGAATGACTGAATGATTTAAAACAAAATCGAATGAGTGGATGGGTGAATAAGCGGGTGGGTGATTCGGTAGATGAGCGAATGAGTGAGTGATTTGAAAAAAAACGAATGAGTGGATGGATGAATGAGTGGATGAATGAGTAGTTAGGTGTGCGAATGACTGAGTGATTTAAAAAAAACCGAATGAGTCGATGGATGAATGAGTGGATGAATGAGTAGTTAGGTGAGCGAATGAGTGAGTGATTTGAGACAAAACCGAATGAGTCGATGGATGAATGAGTAGATGAATGAGTAGTTAGGTGAGCGAATGAGTGAGTGATTTGAAAAAAAACGAATGAGTGGATGGATGAATGAGTGGATGAATGAGTAGTTAGGTGAGAGAATGACTGAGTGATAAAAAAACGAATGAGTGGATGGATGAATGAGCGGGTGGGTGAGTCGTTCGGTGAGCGAATGAGTGAGTGATTTGAAAACAAAAACGAATGAGTGGATGGATGAATGAGCGGGTGGGTGAGTAGTTAGGTGAGCGAATGCCTGAGTGATAAAAAAACCGAATGAGTGGATGGATGAATGAGTGGATGGATGACTGAGTGGATGAATGAGTAGTTAGGTGAGCGAGCGAGCGACTTGGCACGAGGCCTGCGAGCAACACCCCAACACAGCTCAATGCATCAACAGCGTCACGGCCGACTTCGACTACAGCTACGGCCATTAACTACTCGTACCCGCCATCACCGGATCTCGGTGATGAATCATCTCAGATGGCGATTCCCCGGACTGCCAGGGGGTCACAGCGGGACAAGCTGCAGGCTCGCGGTCATTAATTTTACTTTCAAAATTTCCCCAAATCCTCGGAATCGCCAAGAGGATGGTGCGTGATTTCCTGGGTAACCCCCCCCCTCCCCTCTCTTCCTTCCCTCTTCCCCCCACGACGTTGCCCCCCTCCCCCCTCCCCCCTCCTAAACCCTCCTTCTGTTTACAGCCATGCTGACCCAGCGGTGGGAAATTCCACATTCCTTTGGCGTGGGCGGGTCTATCTATAGGGTAACTACTCGGGAGAGGCAGGGGAGGGGGTCGTATATCACTCGTCACTTACATTAGCTCTGGTCAGGAATCGAACTGAGGATGTGGCATTGTTATAGCAAGATGTGTGATGATGTTTTGGAATGTGCGTGTTCTCTCTCTCTCGCTCTCTCTCTGTGGCCACGTGGTTTTTTTATTCGGGGCCTGCCCACTCACACACTCACTCACTCACCCACACACTCACCACCCACACACCCACTCACCCACCCACACGCTCACCACCAACTCACCCACCCACACACTCACACACTCACTCACCCACTCACCCACCCACACACTCACCACCAGCTCACCCACTCACTCACTCACCCACTCACCCACACACACACTCACCACCAGCTCACCCACTCACACACTCACCACCCACACACTCACTCACCCACTCACCACCAGCTCACTCACTCACCCACCCACTCACTCACCACTAACTCGCCAACTCACCCACTCACACACTCACTCACTCACCCACCCACACACTCACCACCAACTCGCCAACTCACCCACTCACCACCAGCTCACCCACTCACACACTCACCACCCACACACCCACCCACACACTCACCACCAACTCGCCCACTCACCCACTCACCACCAGCTCACCCACTCACACACTCACTCACTCACCCACCCACATACTCACCACCAACTCGCCCACTCACCCACTCACCACCAGCTCACCCACTCACACACTCACCACCCACACACCCACCCACTCATCCACTCACCCATCCACTCACCCACTCACCCATCCACTCACCCACTCACCCATCCACTCACCCAACCACCCACACACTCATCCACCCACTCACCCACCCACTACTCACCCACCCACTCACCCACTCACTCACCCATCCACCCACTCACCCACCCACCCACTCACCCACTCACTCACCCACCCACCCACTCACCCATTCCTCTCTCTGCTTATTTCCATGCACTGCTCCACTTGAGCAATTCCCGTCTCGTCTCTCTATCCCTCTCCCCTGCCCCGACAACAAAAAAAAACCTCTCATCACAATCATAAAAACCTCGCTCATCTCAAGACGCGAGTGCTGTTTGTTGCTGGTCTCTTGGCACAGTGGGCTGGTGGGGTAGGGGGAGTGGTTTGGGGTGCGTGCACTCTGCAGCTGTAAGAAAGACTCCAGATCAACAAATCAAAAAGAATTCGAGCTCAACCACCACCAACCCCCCAAGCCCATAGAGAGACAAACGCAGGAAGTGACCAATTTCCCCACAACAAAATACGACGACAAATGAATCTTTAGACGCCAGGAAGATGAGAGAGAGACACGCAAACTCCAAATGTACAGCAGCAGACGTAGTCAGGGTCGGGATCGAACCCGCGACCTCCTGTACACCAGGCGAGGTAGTTAACATCTCCTAGCCACCGTGATGATGATGATGAGAGAGAGAGACACGCAAACTCCAAATATACAGCAGCAGACGTAGTCAGGGTTGGGATCGAACCCGCGACCTCCTGTACACCAGGCGAGGTAGTTAACATCTCCTAGCCACCGTGATGATGATGAGAGAGAGAGAGAGACGCAAACTCCAAATATACAGCAGCAGGCGTCAGTGTTGGAATCGAACCCACGACCTCCTGTACACCAGGCGAGGTAGTTAACATCTCCTAGCCACCGTGATGATGATGAGAGAGAGAGAGAGACGCAAACTCCAAATATACAGCAGCAGGCGTCAGTGTTGGGATCGAACCCACGACCTCCTGTACACCAGGCGAGGTAGTTAACATCTCCTAGCCACCGTGATGATGATGAGAGAGAGAGAGAGACGCAAACTCCAAATATACAGCAGCAGGCGTCAGTGTTGGAATCGAACCCACGACCTCCTGTACACCAGGCGAGGTAGTTAACATCTCCTAGCCACCGTGATGATGATGAGAGAGAGAGAGAGAGACGCAAACTCCAAATATACAGCAGCAGGCGTCAGTGTTGGGATCGAACCCACGACCTCCTGTACACCAGGCGAGGTAGTTAACATCTCCTAGCCACCGTGATGATGATGAGAGAGAGAGAGAGAGACGCAAACTCCAAATATACAGCAGCAGGCGTCAGTGTTGGGATCGAACCCACGACCTCCTGTACACCAGGCGAGGTAGTTAACATCTCCTAGCCACCGTGATGATGATGAGAGAGAGAGAGAGAGACGCAAACTCCAAATATACAGCAGCAGGCGTCAGTGTTGGAATCGAACCCACGACCTCCTGTACACCAGGCGAGGTAGTCAACATCTCCTAGCCACCGTGATGATGAGAGAGAGAGAGAGACGCAAACTCCAAATATACAGCAGCAGGCGTCAGTGTTGGGATCGAACCCACGACCTCCTGTACACCAGGCGAGGTAGTCAACATCTCCTAGCCACCGTGATGATGAGAGAGAGAGAGAGAGACGCAAACTCCAAATATACAGCAGCAGACGTAGTCAGGGTTGGGATCGAACCCGCGACCTCCTGTACACCAGGCGAGGTAGTTAACATCTCCTAGCCACCGTGATGATGATGAGAGAGAGAGAGAGACGCAAACTCCAAATATACAGCAGCAGGCGTCAGTGTTGGAATCGAACCCACGACCTCCTGTACACCAGGCGAGGTAGTTAACATCTCCTAGCCATGGCGATGTTGCTGTGAAACCCCCTTGGGTGGGAGTCAAGGAGGTGAGAAGTCGTCTGTCACATTCACGACACGACTGGACTTGAAGCCTATTAGCCTGGGCTAGAAAACAGGGTAAACCGTATGGGGTGACAGGTATGATACAGTAGTGTATAGTGTAGTGTATATTGGTGTAGTGTATAGTGTAGTGTATAGTGTAGTGTATAGTGTATAGTGGTGTAGTGTATAGTGTAGTGAATAGTGGTGTAGTCTATAGTGTATAGTGGTGCAGTGTATAGTGTATCGTGGTGTAGTGTATTGTAGTGTATAGTGTGTAGTGTATATTGGTGTAGTGTATATTGGTGTAGTGTATAGTGTGTAGTCTATAGTGTAGTGTATAGTGGTGTAGTGTATAGTGGTGTAGTGTATAGGGTGTAGTGTATAGTGTATAGTGGTGTAGTGTATAGTGGTGTAGTGTAGTGTATAGTATAGTGGTGTATTGTGTAGTGGTGACGATCAACTGAAGGTAGTGAAGGCGCCCACATCGTAACACGTCAGGCAGCAGCAGTGGCATCAGCAGCAGCAAGCGCCTAAACGACTGTGACGTCGCGTGCCCAGCTTGTGCCAGGCTAGGTGCACTTTGGGGCCATCACGTGATGCGTCGCAGGCTCTCTCGCTCTGTCTCTTCGCTGCTGGCAGGAGGATTAGGTCACAGGACAGACCCCGCCAGCACCACCACCAACAACAGCACCAACAACAACAACCACCACAACAACCACCATTCGCCGCTAAGTGTCAGCGACGTAACAACGACGCTTGTGCCAGGCTAGGTGCACCTTTGAGGCCATCACGTGATGCCAGGAGGTCATGGGACTGGATCCCAGCAGGTGCCGTGGGTTGACCGACTGAGATTGATGGGCAGGCAGCTATTGACCCCCCACCCCTGCGGTGCCAACTCCTCTGCGTTTTATCCGCCCGGCGCTCCGCTCGTTGTTGTGAGCGTCGCTCCTCCGCCCCTCCGTTGTTGCTGGAGGGCGACTGCCCCCAACTGCCCAGTAGCTGCGTCCTTCACGAGCCTCCTCCTCCACTGAAGCCGATCTTGACACCGCTGGAACGGTCATCGGCAAGTCCACTCAGCTCCACGTCCTTCCTGTACCGCATCACTCCATGCATGGTGCGGTGTGTAGTCAACATCGCTAGTACTGGGGAGACAAAGGCGGCCGGGCGTGGTGCTGTCCGCCCACCCCCTCGTGCGCCGTGCCGGCCTTCATAGGTCTGACTCGCTAACGGCACTTGCCCCGACAGCCTGCCAAGGCTACACGGGGGATCTTTGTCTTTGTGTGCGTGTGTGTGTGTGTCCACAGAAGTTGCTCACGGAGTTGCTCTACTGCCTCAAGTACAGCACACTCGGAGGTTCCCAGGACAACTTGAGCGAGGAGATACTCAGCTACCTGGAACAGGTGACACTCACAAAGACCTCCACAGCTCATTATCATCATCCTCAATCGTGAGCCATATGCTCTTTGGTTGTTTCGGTAAAGTCACGTAGGTAAAAAAATTTTTTTAATGAAAACAACTGAAATGAATTTCGATTTAAAGCTTTCGTGACTGCAGGTGAAGTTGCATAGAAGGGAAATAATAAAATAATAAAAATTAAACATAATAAAATACAATTCTCACGACGTTTCGGCCACAACGCAAGCAGCCGTCCTCAGGTGAAGAACAGGTCTGTCAGGGAGACAGCGTCTGAATGAAACACCATTTTATTATTTCCCTTCTACGTGACTTTACCGAAAGAACCAAGAAAACTGAAATAAAATTAAATCAAATCACGACGTTTCAACAACAGCTTGTCCTCACCTGAAGTAGGATGCTTGTGTTGTGCCCGAAACGTCGTGATTTGATTTAATTTAATTTTAGTTTTGATTTAAAGCTTTCGTGACTGCTGGGATTCGTATTCTTGGTTCTTTCGGTAAAAGTCACGTAGAAGGGAAATAATAATAATAAAATAAAAAATATATAAAACAAAAAAATTCTCACGACGTTTCGACTGCAACACAAGCAATCGTCATCAGGTGTGAAATCCACAGCAAGAAAATTTGAATTTGAAATCCACAGCAAGAAAATTTGAAAAAAAATTCTTGCTGTCGATTTGACACCTGATGATGATTGCTTGTGTTGCGGTGGAAACATCGTGAGAATTTTTTGTTGTTTTATATTTTTATTATTTTATTATTTCCCTTCTACGTGACTTGATTTCACACCTGATGACGATTGCTTGTGTTGCGGTCGAAACGTCGTGAGAATTTTTATTGTTTTATATTTATATTATTTTATTATTTCCCTTCTACATGACTTTACCGAAAAAAACAAGAATGAATTCTAGTTGTTTTCATTCTAATTAAAAAAAAATTATTTTAAAAAATTTCACCCACGTGACTTTACCGAAAAAAAACAGAGTATGAATCCTTGCAGTCACGAAAACTTCAAATCTAGAATCGTGAACCAGGCTCCCTCCACTGCTTAGTGAAGGCCTCTTGCAAAGCCGTTGTGCTGTTGACGTCACTCGGCGTGGGAGTGATACACGCCTCGCTGAGTCTTTGCCGGGAAGTCGGGGATTATTTGGAGCCCCATTGACTTCCAATGATGATTTATTTGGGGCCGTGCATAAATGACGTCACGCCAGTTTGGATGATTTTTGACCCCCCCCCCCCCTTCGTCACACGGCGTTACGAAAAGTCAGACCCCCCCGTCGAATATGACGTCACAAAGCTCTGCCCCCCCCCCCCCAAAAAATAATAAAACATGCTTAAAATCGCTTTAAACTATTGTCATTGTAGTGCGTATTTAATGTGGCGCTGCACTCTGATGTTGTAGGAGAAAACATTTATTAAAAAGTCAATTCAGACGCTGTCTTTCCGACAGACATGTTCTTCACCTGAGGACGGCTGCTTGCGTTGTGGCCGAAACGTCGTGAGAATTGTATTTTATTATGTTTTATTTTTATTATTTTATTATTTCCCTTCTACGTGACTTTACCGAAAGAACCAAGAAGATAGAACGTATATTTACACCATTGGAACCTCATTTGCCTGTAAAAAATATGATAATTGTTTTTGTACCCTTCTATCTGGCAACAAAACTGACACCTTTTTTACGAGGAGTCATGTTTGCATAGACCACAATACCTGCAGTCATAATGCAAACAAAAAACATAACTATGATAATATATATTATATAGTGCATATATTATCAGAGTTGTGTTTTTTGTTTGCATTTTGACTGCAGGTTATTGTGGTCTATGCAAACATGACTCCTTGTAAAAAAAGGTGTCAGTTTTGTTGCCAGATAGAAGGGTAAACAAACAATTATCAAGATAGAACGTGTTGTCTATATTTATTTAAAGTTGCGCATTTTGATGTGACGTCACATTTCTCACCCCCCCCCCCCTTCAGCACACATCGTCACAAACGTCTGACCCCCCCCCCCCCAGGTGCATGACGTCATTTATGGACGGCCCCTTTTTTGGGATGGGGGGGTAGGTGGGGCTACGTGTCAGAGGCAACTAGAAAAGCCAAAGCACACCCAGGAGGAGGGGGTGGGTAGAGGGGCAGGGGGTGACACTCAAATCTCCGCACGGATGGATTCAAGAATCCATTGCTGTCGCTGCGAGCGGGGTTCACGTATTTGTAATTGTACCACTCGCAGTCCCAGAAAATAAAAATAAAACACGCACAGTCAGCGAATTCCACCTCCTGCATTAACATTCGCAACCCAGGGCAACGATGACCGTCGTTTTGCTCCACGTGCTTTGTTATGTAGGGTGTGTGTGTGTGCGCGTGTGTGTGCGCGTGTGTGTGTGTCTCTGTGCGTGTGTGTGTGTGCGTGTGTGTGTCTGTGTGTGGGTGTGCGCGTGTGTGTGTGTCTGTGCGTGTGTGTGTGCGCGTGTGTGTGTGTGTGCGCGTGTGTGTGTGTGTATCTGTGCGTGTGTGTGTGCTCGTGTGTGAGTGCGCGTGTGTGTCTCTGTGCGTGTGTGCACGTGTGTGTGTGCGCGTGTGTGTGCGCGTGTGTGTGCGCGTGTGTATGCGCGTGTGTGTGTGTGTGCGCGTGTGTGTGTTTGTGCGTGTGTGTGTGTGTCTGTGCTTGTGTCTGTGCGCGCGTGTGTGTGTGTGTGCGCGTGTGTGCGCGTGTGTGTGTGCGCGTGTGTGAGCGTGTGTGTGCGCGTGTGTGTGTGTCTCTGTGCGTGTGTGTGTGTCTGTGCGTGTGGGTGTGTGTGTGTCTGTGCGCGCGTGTGTGAGTGTGTCTGTGTGTCTGTGTGTCTGTGCGTATGTGTGTCTGTGCGTGTGTGTGTGTGTGCGTGTGTCTGTGTGTGCGCGTGTGTGTCTCTGTGCGTGTGTGGGTGTGTGTGTGTGCACGTGTCTGTGTGTGTGTGTAAGTGTGTCTGTGTGTGTGCGCGTGTGTGTGTGACAAAGGCGGTCGGGCGTGGTGCTGGCCACCCACCCCCTCGTTCGTGTACCGTTCCGGCCTTCATAGGTGCTTGCTAACAGCACTTGCCCCTACAGTCTGTTAAGGCTATATGGGGGATCTTTGTCTTTATGTGTGTGGAGCCGGTAGTGTAGTGGTTAGCACGCTGTGCTACGAACCCGGCAACCCGGGTTCGATTCCCGCTCACGGCCAAACACCGGTGACGATTTATCCGAATCTGTCGTGTGCCTCCGCTAGGTCGACTCGGCTTCAAATGAGCACATAATGCGGTGTGTAGTAAACATCGCCACTGGGGAGACAAAGGCGGCCGGGCCGTGGTGCTGGCCCACCCACCCCCTCGTGTGTGCCGTGCCGGCCTTCATAGGTGCTGCTCGCTAACAGCACTTGCCGCAACATTCTGCTAGAGGCTACACGGGGGACCTTTGTCTTTGTGAGCGAGTGATGCGGTCAGCATCCAAGCAGCAGCAGCAGCAGCATGGGGCCTCATCGCTGAGAAAACTTTGCAAGACCCCCTCCCGAAAAAAAAAGCGAGGGTCATGGTGGTTAATTTTTTCCTGGGTAATCAAGGCAAGTTGGGATACTTTGGACCCTTCAAAGTAAACGGATAATACTAATAAGAAGAAGAATGAACTAGTTATCTCGATTTAAAGCTTTCGTGACTGCAGGGATTCATCTTCTTGGTTCTTTCGGTAAAGTCACCATGTAGGTAAAAAATTGAAATGATACTGCAAATCTGGCTGTGACGGTCCCACCTGATGACGGAGACTTGTGTTGCCTCCGAAACGTCGTGATTTTTATTATTTTATTTTTTATTAATTTTAATTAAATTGTTTTACCTACATGACTTTACCGAAAAAACTAAGAGTATCTTTCGGTAAAGTCACGTAGAAGGGAAATAATAAAATAATAAAGCAGCCGTCCTCTTCACCTGAGGACGGCTGCTTGCGTTGTGGCCGAAACGTCGTGAGAATTGTATTTTATTATTGTTTTATTTTTATTATTTTTTTTTTATTTCCCTTATACGTGACTTTACCGAAAGAACCAAGAAGATGAACTAACAATCATCATAATATAGTAATAGGTTTTTACCTTTTTATCTGGTGTCAGTTTTGGTGCCAGATAAAAGGGTAAAAACCTACTACTATATTTTGCTACTGGCAAAGGAGGAGGTCTCGTAATGTAAATGCTTACCCTGAGCTCTCAATACTCTGATAGTGCGCTGTCTTTGAGTTGTAGGCATTTGGCATCATCTGGTCCAACACCGATGGAGACTAGGCTCTAAGAAAAGCTGTCTCGGGTGTGGACCAATCAAATTCAAGGACAGTGCATATCATTATCAGAGTTGTTTCTTTTTGTTGGCATTTTGACTGCTTGTGTTGTGGTTATTGCAAACATGATCCCTTGTATAAAGGTGTCAGTTTTGTTGCCAGATAAAAGGGTCAAAACCTATTACTATATCTTGCTACTGGCAAATGAGGTCTCATAGTGTAAATCATCATAATACTAATATCAACAAGAGCCGATGCAATAATGTGAGAAGTCGATCTCATTCCACGTCATTTTACTTTTTAGGGAGCCTTTTCAATTCCCCATTGATCTCTTCCGCCTTTGACATTTGTTTCCTATTTCCACTTTTCATTTCCCTCTGAAACTCGCAAACTCACGACCTCTCAATTTCCATGAAACGTGTCACGTGCCAATTCTTCCCATTTCCGTGATTGTGACGCTGATCAAATCCACAGGCCCCCCTCGGATATAGAAACGCGCATTGAGATCATTTCGATTAATTTGGCCCTCTTATAAATGTCCAAACGACGGGGCCCACTTCGTTGAGCTGTCCTTTGTGGCCAGGCCGCTTCTAAAGATTCAGTTGATTCATCAGTGGGGCTTTGCCTGGTCGGATTGGGATGCTTTAGAGTTGTATTTGTATTTGCTTGGGAGATTTGTTTAATTCTCTTGTACGTTGAGCTCCCATCGCGTGTTTGTGCCGCTTGTTGTTGTAAACTTCTTACCACGTGGGCACATGGGTTCAACTCCTGGTCTGGGTGTCTCTCCATATTTTAAGGGTCTGGGTTCAACTCCTGGTCTGGGTGTCTCTCCATATTTTAAGGGTCTGGGTTCAACTCCTGGTCTGGGTGTTTCTCCATATTTTAAGGGTCTGGGTTCAACTCCTGGTCTGGGTGTCTCTCCATATTTTAAGGGTCTGGGTTCAACTCCTGGTCTGGGTGTCTCTCCATATTTTAAGCGTCTGGGTTCAACTCCTGGTCTGGGTGTCTCTCCATATTTTAAGGGTCTGGGTTCAACTCCTGGTCTGGGTGTCTCTCCATATTTTAAGGGTCTGGGTTCAACTCCTGGTCTGGGTGTCTCTCCATATTTTAAGGGTCTGGGTTCAACTCCTGGTCTGGGTGTCTCTCCATATTTTAAGGGTCTGGGTTCAACTCCTGGTCTGGGTGTCTCTCCATATTTTAAGGGTCTGGGTTCAACTCCTGGTCTGGGTGTCTCTCAATATTTTAAGGGTCTGAGTTCAACTTCTGGTCTGGGTGTCTCTCCATATTTTAAGGGTCTGGGTTCAACTCCTGGTCTGGGTGTCTCTCAATATTTTAAGGGTCTGGGTTCAACTCCTGGTCTGGGTGTCTCTCCATATTTTAAGGGTCTGGGTTCAACTCCTGGTCTGGGTGTCTCTCCATATTTTAAGGGTCTGGGTTCAACTCCTGGTCTGGGTGTCTCTCCATATTTTAAGGGTCTGGGTTCAACTCCTGGTCTGGGTGTCTCTCCATATTTTAAGGGTCTGGGTTCAACTCCTGGTCTGGGTGTCTCTCCATATTTTAAGGGTCTGGGTTCAACTCCTGGTCTGGGTGTCTCTCAATATTTTAAGGGTCTGGGTTCAACTCCTGGTCTGGGTGTCTCTCCATATTTTAAGGGTCTGGGTTCAACTCCTGGTCTGGGTGTCTCTCAATATTTTAAGGGTCTGGGTTCAACTCCTGGTCTGGGTGTCTCTCCATATATTGAGTGCCTGGGCTCAATCCCTGATTTTGGTATTTCTCTGAAAATTAATGGTCCAGTTTCAGTTCCTGGTTTGGGTGTCTCAACTGGGATTCAGCATCTGGGTTCAATTCATGGGCTGGTTTTCTCTCCAAAGATTAACCGTCCATCTGGGTTAAATTTCTGGTCTTGGTTCTCTCTCCATATGTTAAGGGTTATGGGTTCAATTCCCGGTCTTAGAATTTCTCTGGAGATGAAGCGTCTAGTTTCAGTTCCCTGGTTCGGGTGTTTCCATATTTTAAGGGTCTGTGTTAAATTTGGGGCCGCGGTAATTCTCTGGAATTCAAGGGCCTAGTTTCAGTTCCTGGTTCGGTGTCTCTCCAGTGATTAAGGGTCTTGTGTTCAATCCCAGATCTGGGTGTCTGTGTACGAGTGTATGGGTCCCTAGGTCGACTCAGCCTCAAATGAGTACCCGTGGCGGTGTGTAAACATCGCCGAGTGTGGTGCTGGCCACCCACCCCCTCGTGTGCCGTTCCAGCCTTCATAGGTGCTCGCTAACAGCACTTGCCCCAACAGCCTGTAAAGGCTATATGGGGTATCTCTGTCTTTGTTCTCTGTGTGCCGGTGTATGTTATCACGCGGTCGACTCAGCCTCAAGTGGAGCACCTGGTGCGGTGTGCCGCTAGGGAGACAAAGGTGGCCAGGCGGAACGTGGCACTGCCCACCCGTGCCGGTCTTCGCAGGCTAACAGCCAAAGGTCGCAACCGGGTACCCGATACCCGTACCCTACCCGATACCCGGCTACCCATACCCGGCCGTGTACGGGTAGCCGTTTGCGACCCTGGTGCGGCCGGGTACGGGTAGGCCGTGAGTCACTGGTGAGTCACCGTTTGTCACTCATTTCGGGTAGAGTACGGGTACGGGTAGGGAACGGGTACCCGTACCCGGCCGGGTACGGGTACAGGTACCCATTTGCGACCCTGGTGCGGCCGCGTACGGGTACGGTTAGGCCGTGAGTCACTGGTGAGTTACCGTTTGTCACTCATTTCGGGTAGGGTACGGGTAGGGAACGGGTACCCGTACCCGGCCGGGTACGGGTACGGGTAAGGAATCAAAATCCGTTTGCGACCTCTGCTAACAGCACTTGCCTCCAACAGCCTGTTCCTTGGGCTATACGGGTGACATACTCTTAGGTTTCTTCGGTGAAGTCACGTAGGTAAAAAATAATAAAAATATAATAGAAATAATAATAGAAATAAAATAATAAATCACGACGTTTCGGAGGCAACACAAGTCTCCGTCATCAGGTGGGACCGTCACAGCTCAATTTACTGTATTAAGTGAGGAATGAAATCCAAGAGGCGAGCCCTTAAACACAAGTTAAGGGGGGGGGGGAGGGAGGGAGGGGAGGGGCTTGTCTGAATGTGTTAGCCAGGGGTATATGACCTGATGGTTATATTTTTTATAAATTTTAATTTTCTTTTTTACCTACGCGACTTTACCGAAAAAACCTCAGAGTATGAATCCTTGCAGTCACGAAAGCTTCCAATCTAGAATTATTCGGGTGACCTTTAACCCCCCCCCCCGTGTGTCTTTGCCGCGTGTCCGTGCACAGGCGTTCGGCTGCAGCACTGAAGTCATGCAGGCAGCGCTGGACAACGTCAAGAATGCCAAGGTGAGGATGAGGTATTGTGGTCTATGCAAACAAAAAAGGTGTCAGTTTTGTTGCCAGATAGAAGGGTAAAAAAAACCCAATTATCATATTTTGCTACTGGCAAATGAGGTTCCAATGGTGAAAATGCTAACCCCAAGCTCTCATACTCTGATGGTGCATTGTCCTTGAGTTGTGCGCATTTTGGCGTCATCTGGTCCAACACCATGTGAGACTAGGCTCTAAAGAAAGCTGTCTCGGGTGTGGACCAATCAACTTCAAGGACAGTGCACGCATTATCAGAGTTGTGTTTTTTGTTTGCATTATGACTGCAGGTATTGTGGTCTATGCAAACTAGACTCCTTGTAAAAAAGGTGTCAGTTTTGTTGCCAGATAGAAGGGTAAAAAAAAACTATTATCATAGTATAAAGGTGTCAGTTGTTGTACCAGTTTAAGGGTAAAAACCTACTACTACACATCAAGTTACAGCCGTTTCGCCACTCCACTGCTGGATTAAGGCCTTGACCTACACCGTGTCGGCCAAGGGTGGGGGTGAGCGTTGGGGGGGGTGGGGGTTTGGATGTTTGACCATACTTCACCAGGCTGGTGAGTGCGCGTTGGTTGACGGTGGGCAGGACGGATTTCTGCAAAGATGGCTTCATCGCGCGGTGCGCTAACCGCTGCACCACCACTCCCCGCACGTACACACAGGAGAAAAAGATTCCCCAACGTGTAGCCTGTAACAGACTGTAGGGGCAAGTGCTGTTAGCGAGCACCTATTAAAGGCCGGCGCGGCACACGAGGAGGTGTGTGGCCAACACCACGCCCGGCCGCCTTTGTCTCCCCAGTGGCGATGTTTACCACACACCGCACCAGGTACTCATTTGAGGCTGAGTCGACCTAGGGGAGGCCGACGACAGATTCAGAAGTTCGGAACACACGAGGGAGGGAGGTGGGTGCCCAACACCACCAACCACCACCACTACCACCACCACCACGCCCGACCGCCTTTGTCTCCCCACCCCTCTGCACCGCCCCCCAATCTCAGGCTCCAGTTTTCCAAGTGCGGTTGCTCCTCGGAGGGGCGGCCGGGTTGCAGAACAAGAGCGTGGACGGTGAGGAGGCTCCGAGCGTGCAGCGGTGGTGTGGTGGCTGTTCGCGCGTTACCGCTACCAACCCCGATTCGCGCTCACGCGCACCTACACCGGTTTCAAGTTCAAGTTCGTGTATTAGGCGCAGCCCTGTGAGCCATTCGGCTCTTGAATCGGGTGCAACCGCAACAAACAAAGAAACAAAAACATGAGCAAAAAAATTTACCCGTGAAAAGAAAGTTTTTCACTATAAATCCTTTATATGCGTGTTCAATGGGCCACAAACCAGCCCACATTGGTCTTTGAAACGGGCGGCTAGAGTCCTCTCGTCCTCTGGCTTGAGATGGCTGCCACCTATGGGTCAGATGATTGCCTGCCACCATTAAGCAATTGGTAATTAAATATAAAAAAAAAATTCCTAAAAAGTGCAAAATTTTGGAAAAAAAATTTCACGAAAATAAATTGTCTCGCACAACGAGTCTGTGTGCAAAATGTCAGCTCGATTGGATCACGGGAAGTGGGTTAAAAGACGACCGAAAGATTTACACGGTCGTAAGCGCGCAAGCAAGCAAGCAAGTGAACTTAATATGAAGGATTTAAAAACATCTTAAAGTGAATATGTGACTAAGTGCAAACAGAAAATCCAAGAAAAGAAGCAAAATATTGCAGAAAAAGCACCGTACACAAAAATGTGCATGGCGGCCATTTTATGAACACGGGCCTGGGCCTACTTGCCTAGGGTCAGCTTGGGGCCTCCAATGAGTACCTTTGGTGTGCGTTGTGTTGTAAACATCGCTACAGGGGAGACAAAGGCGGCCGGGCGTGGTGGTGCTGGCCACACACACCCTCGTGTGAGCCACTGTGCCGGCCTTCATAGAGTGCTGCCACTCACTACTAACAGCACTTGCCCCAACAGTCTGCTGAGGCTATACGGGGGATCTTTGTCTTTCTGTCTATGTCATGGGAGGTGCTACTCGCTACTAACAGCACTTGCACCGACAGTCTGTTGAGGCTATACGGGGGATCTTTGTCTTTGTGTCTTTGTCTTGGAAGGTGTTACTCGCTACTAACAGCACTTGCCCCAACAGTCTGCTGAGGCTATACGGGGGATCTTTGTCTTTGTGTCTATGTCTTTGGGAGGTGCTACTCGCTACTAACAGCACTTGCCCCGACGGTCTGTTGAGGCTATACGGGGGATCTTTGTCTTTGTGTCTATGTCTTTGGGAGGTGCTACTCGCTACTAACAGCACTTGCCCCAACAGTCTGTTGAGGCTATACGGGGGATCTTTGTCTTTGTGTCTATGTGTCCTCCGTACCACCCTCGCTGACCCCACGAACCCCCTTTTTCCGCGTCATCTTTCCGCTCGCCTGGCCCCCAGTTAGGGGAAGCTGCCGATTTTTGAGCGTAAACAGGAACATCGTCAAAAACAACAAAAAACTGTCGTGTTTGGGAGGTATTTTAAGGCGACTCGTTTTGCCGACGAATCTCGGATCTACGATTTTTTTTGATATATTTGATAATTTTCCGGGCCCCCCCGGATTTCAAAGTTGGCTTTCTCAATTGTCCTCCCCCGTCGATGGATCGGCGGGAAAACAAAGAGATTCACAGCTCATCGGATTTCTCCCTCCTGTGCAAATAAACATTCTGATCCTGATCTCGACCCTGGTCACTCTTCACCGTCGGGGTTCGTAACACGGCTGCCCCCCCCCCCCAAAATGATCGTCGGTGCGGCGATGCCACCCAGACTATGGATCATATCATGAACCGATAGAGACACACGGAGGTACACAGAGGTACACAGAGACTCATAGAAACACGATGGAGATACATATACACTCATAGACACGTCGAGATAGATACATACTCATAGAGACACGTGGAGGTACATACCTGACTCATAGAGACACATAGAGATATATACACACTCGTGCTGGCTTGGGTGTGGCAGTGGAGAAACCATCAGGACCGTGAGGGCCTCGTGCTGGCTTGGGTGTGGCAGTGGAAACACCATCAGGACCGTGAGAGCCTTGGGCTGGCTCGGGTGTGGCAGTGGAAACACCATCAGGACCGTGAGGGCCTCGTGCTGGCTCGGGTGTGGCAATGGAAACACCATCAGGACCGTGAGAGCCTTGGGCTGGCTCGGGTGTGGCAGTGGAAACACCATCAGGACCGTGAGGGTCTCGAGCTGGCTCGGGTATGGCAGTGGAAACACCATCAGGACCGAGAGAGCCTTGGGCTGGCTCGGGTGTGGCAGTGGAAAAAACATCAGGACCGTGAGAGCCTCGGGCTGGCTCGGGTGTGGCAGTGGAAACACCATCAGGACCATGAGGGCCTTGGGCTGGCTCGGGTGTGGCAGTGGAAAAACGATCAGGACCGTGAGGGCCTCGAGCTGGCTCGGGTGTGGCAGTGGAAAAGACACCCGGACCGTGAGGGCCTCGAGCTGGCTCAGGTGTGGCAGTGGAAACACCATCAGGACCGTGAGGGCCTCGAGCTGGCTCGGGTATGGCAGTGGAAACACCATCAGGACCGTGAGGGCCTCGTGCTGGCTCGGGTGTGGTAGTGGAAAAACCATCAGGACCGTGAGGGCCTTGGGCTGGCTCGGGTGTGGCAGTGGAAAAACCATCAGGACCGTGAGAGCCTTGGGCTGGCTCGGGTGTGACAGTGGAAACACCATCAGGACCGTGAGAGCCTTGGGCTGGCTCGGGTGTGACAGTGGAAACACCATCAGGACCGTGAGGGCCTCGGGGTGTGGCAGTGGAAAAAGGGTACCAAGTTGTTTCTCCCTGGCCCCCCACCCACCCGCCCCCCCCCCACCCCCTGGCCCCCCACCCACCACCCCTGCCCCCCCCCCCTCCACCCCCTGCCCCCCACCCACCCCACCCGCCCCCCACCCCCTGGCCCCCCCTTATCGCCCGCAGGCCCCAGCCGCCCCTACTTGACGCTGTGCCTGGGGGGGCAGGCGGAGACGAGCGACGCGGGCGGCCTGCAGCGGAGCGCCGTCAGGGAAGGTCCCCAACCCACGTGGAACCAGAACTTCATCGTGTACGCAGCAGCAGCCCCCCCCCCCCCCCAGCCACACACTTACCCTGCCTCCCCCCCAACGACACCACAAACCCCCCCCCAACCCCCCCCCCTCCCCACACTTGCCCTGCCCCCCCCCCATACCACCGACCCCCCCCCCCCCAACCCCCCCCAACCCCCCCCCTCCCCACACTTCCCCCCCCCGACACCACCAACCCCCCCCCCCTCCTCACACTTCCCCCGCCCCCACACCACCAACCCCCCCCCCAACCCCCCTCCCCTCCCCACACATCCCCCCACACCACCAACCCCCCCCCCTCCCCACACATCCCCCCCCCCACACCACCAACCCTCCCCCCAACCCCCCCCCTCCCCACACTTCCCCCCCCCCACACCACCAACCCCCCCCCCATCCCCCCCCCCCGCCCCCTACACCGGATATCACGATGACCTCTTGATCTTTCGCTAGGGGTGCCTTGCAGCGATGGTGAGATGTTAACTGCCTCGCCTGGTGTGCAGGAGGTCGTGGGTTTCGTATGTGAGTCTCTTGGTCTCTATGTAAGTCGAAGTACTATGGGTGGTTATGTGAGTTTATCGTTTTCTATGCGAGTCTATGGGTCTCTGTGTGAGTCTATGGGTATCTGTGGTGAGTCTACAGGTCTCTGTGTGAGTCTACGGGTCTCTGTGTGAGTCTATGGGTCTCTGTGTGAGTCTATGGGTCTCTATGCGAGTCTATGGGTCTCTGTGTGAGTCTATGGGTCTCTGTGTGAGTCTACGGGTCTCTGTGTGAGTCTACGGGTCTCTGTGTGAGTCTACGGGTCTCCGTGTGAGTCTATAGGTCTCTGTGTGAGTCTATGGGTCTCTGTGTGAGTCTATGGGTCTCTGTGTGAGTATACGGGTCTCTGTGTGAGTCTACGGGTCTCTGTGTGAGTCTACGGGTCTCCGTGTGAGTCTATGGGTCTCTGTGTGAGTCTATGGTCTCTGTGTGAGTCTATGGGTCTCTATGCGAGTGTATGGGTCTCTGTGTGTCTATGGGTCTCTGTGTGAGTCTATAGGTCTCTGTGTGAGTCTACGGGTCACTGTGTGAGTATATGGGTCTCCGTGTGAGTCAATGGGTCTCTGTGTGAGCCTATGGGTCTCTGTGTGAGTCTATGGGTCTATATGCGAGTGTATGGGTCTCTGTGTGCGTCTATGGGTCTCTGTGTGAGTCTATAGGTCTCTGTGTGAGTCTATGGGTCTCTGAGTGAGTCTATGGGTCTCTGTGTGAGTCTATAGGTCTCTGTGTGAGTCTATGGGTCTCTGTGTGAGTCTATGGGTCTCTGAGTGAGTCTGTGGGTCTCTGTGTGAGTCTATAGGTCTCTGTGTGAGTCTATGGGTCTCTGTGTGAGTCTATGGGTATCTGTGGTGAGTCTATGGGTCACTGTGTGAGTCTATGGGTCTCTGTGTGAGTCTATGGGTCTCTGTGTGAGTCTATGGGTCTCTATGTGAGTCTATGGGTCTCTGTGTGAGTCTATGGGTCTCTGTGTGAGTCTATGGGTATCTGTGTGAGCCTATGGGTCTCTGTGTGAGTCTATGGGTCACTGTGTGAGTCTATGGGTCTCTGTGGAGAGTCTATGGGTCTCTGTGTGAGTCTATGGGTCTCTGTGTGAGTTTATGGGTCTCTGTGTGAGTCTACGGGTCTCTGTGTGAGTCTATGGGCCTCTGTGTGAGTCTATGGGTCTCTGTGTGAGTTTATGGGTCTCTGTGGAGAGTCTATGGGCCTCTGTGTGAGTCTATGGGCCTCTGTGTGAGTCTATGGGCCTCTGTGTGAGTCTATGGGTCACTGTGTGAGTCTATGGGTCTCTGTGGAGAGTCTATGGGCCTCTGTGTGAGTCTACGGGTCTCTGTGTGAGTCTATGGGTCTCTGTGGTGAGTCTATCGGTCTCTGTGTGAGTTTATGGGTCTCTGTGTGAGTCTACGGGTCAGAAGATCTTTAGACGCATTTTACATTCGATCAGATGCTTGATGAACCCACCTTGTATTGCATTGCACGGTGACCTTTTGACCTTGACCTCCCCTCTCTTCCTGCCGACAGCGACCTGGGGAATTCTGACAGCCAGTCGTTGGTGCTCAAAGTATGGTGAGTGAGCAGTCCATCGATCATCTATCACCTGGGTAGAGGTTGATTCATCTACTAACATCGATTGTCTATCACGTGGCTAGATGTGACAGAGACACGCAGATTCATCTACTATCATCGATCTTGCATCACGTGGGTAGAGGTGACAGAGGCACGTAGATTCATCTACTATCATCGATTGTCTATCACGTGGGTAGAGGTGACAGAGACACGCAGATTCATCTACTATCATCGATCTTGCATCACGTGGGTAGAGGTGACAGAGACACGCAGATTCATCTACTATCATCGATCTTAGATCACGTGGGTAGTGGTGACAGAGACACGCAGATTCATCTACTATCATCGATCTTGCATCACGTGGGTAGAGGTGACAGAGACACGCAGATTCATCTACTATCATCGATCTTAGATCACGTGGGTAGAGGTGACAGAGACACGCAGATTCATCTACTATCATCGATCTTGCATCACGTGGGTAGAGGTGATAGAGACACGCAGATTCATCTACTATCATCGATCTTGCATCACGTGGGTAGAGGTGACAGAGACACGCAGATTCATCTACTATCATCGATCTTGCATCACGTGGGTAGAGGTGATAGAGACACGCAGATTCATCTACTATCATCGATCTTGCATCACGTGGGTAGAGGTGACAGAGACACGCAGATTCATCTACTATCATCGATCTTGCATCACGTGGGTAGAGTGACAGAGACACGCAGATTCATCTACTATCATCGATCTTGCATCACGTGGGTAGAGGTGACAGAGACACGCAGATTCATCTACTAGCATCGATTGTCTATCACGTGGGTAGAGGTGACAGAGACACGCAGATTCATCTACTATCATCGATCTTGCATCACGTGGGTAGAGGTGACAGAGACACGCAGATTCATCTACTATCATCGATCTTGCATCACGTGGGTAGAGTGACAGAGACACGCAGATTCATCTACTATCATCGATCTTGCATCACGTGGGTAGAGGTGATAGAGACACGCAGATTCATCTACTAGCATCGATTGTCTATCACGTGGGTAGAGGTGACAGAGACACGCAGATTCATCTACTATCATCGATCTTGCATCACGTGGGTAGAGTGACAGAGACACGCAGATTCATCTACTATCATCGATCTTAGATCACGTGGGTAGAGTGACAGAGACACGCAGATTCATCTACTATCATCGATCTTGCATCACGTGGGTAGTGGTGACAGAGACACGCAGATTCATCTACTAGCATCGATTGTCTATCACGTGGGTAGAGTGACAGAGGCACGCAGATTCATCTACTATCATCGATTGTCTATCACGTGGGTAGTGGTGACAGAGACACGCAGATTCATCTACTATCATCGATCTTGCATCACGTGGGTAGAGGTGACAGAGACACGCAGATTCATCTACTAGCATCGATTGTCTATCACGTGGGTAGAGTGACAGAGACACGCAGATTCATCTACTAACATCGATTGTCTATCACGTGGGTAGAGTGACAGAGACACGCAGATTCATCTACTATCATCGATCTTGCATCACGTGGGTAGAGTGACAGAGACACGCAGATTCATCTACTGTCATCGATCTTGCATCACGTGGGTAGAGGTGATAGAGACACGCAGATTCATCTACTAGCATCGATTATTCTATCACCTTGGTAGAGATGACAGAGACACGCAGATTCATCTACTATCATCGATCTTCCATCACCTGGGAAGAGGTAGATTCATCTACTATCATCGATCTTACATCACGTGGGTAGAGGTGACAGAGACACGCAGATTCATCTACTATCATCGATCTTACATCACCTGTTTAGAGGAGGAGAAGCGTGTTGAGGTTCAGAGTGGAGGATGAGGGTAATGAGTGGAGGAGGTGGCAGGGGGTGACTTCTGTGTGACCACGTGGCCTCCACTCACGTCACCCGCCCGCTCGCTGCGTGCCCCCCAGGAACCAGCAGAGTGGGAACTCTCTGCTGCGCATGCTGACCAAGCTGAACAGCGCACGGCGCATCCATCGGTGAGCAAGCATCTGCAGAATGTGCACACACACCAGTCACACACACACCAGTCACACACACACACAGTTACACACACACACAGTCACACACACACAGTCACACACACACACAGTCACACACACACACAGTCACACACACACAGTCACACACACACACAGTCACACACACATTCACACACACACACACACAGTCACACACACACACAGTCACACACACACAGTCACACACACACACACAGTCACACACACACATAGTCACACACACACAGTCACACACACACACACAGTCACACACACAGTCACACACACACACACAGTCACACACACACACAGTCACACACACACACAGTCACACACACACACAGTCACACACACACACAGTCACACACACAGTCACACACACACACACAGTCACACACACATTCACACACACACAGTCACACACACTCTCTGCTGCGCATGCTGACCAAGCTGAACAGCGCACGGCGCATCCATCGGTGAGAGAGCATCTGCAGAATGCGCACACACACCAGTTACACACACACACACAGTTACACACACACATAGTCACACACACACAGTCACACACACACACACAGTCATACACACACACAGTCACACACACACAGTCACACACACACACACAGTCATACACACACACAGTCACACACACACACAGTCACACACACACAGTCACACACACACACACAGTCACACACACACACAGTCACACACACACAGTCACACACACACACACAGTCACACACACACACAGTCACACACACACACAGTCACACACACACAGTCACACACACACACAGTCACACACACACAGTCACACACACACACACAGTCACACACACACACAGTCACACACACACACAGTCACACACACACAGTCACACACACAGTCACACACACACACAGTCATACACACACAGTCACACACACACAGTTACACACACACACAGTCACACACACACACAGTCACACACACACACAGTCACACACACACACAGTCACACACACAGTCACACACACACACAGTCATACACACACAGTCACACACACACAGTCACACACACACACAGTCACACACACACTCAGTCACACACACACACAGTCACACACACAGTCACACACACACACAGTCACACACACACAGTCACACACACACAGTTACACACACACATAGTCACACACACACAGTCACACACACACACAGTCACACACACACACAGTCACACACACACACAGTCACACACACACACAGTCACACACACAGTCACACACACACACAGTCACACACACACAGTCACACACACACACAGTCACACACACACACAGTCACACACACACACAGTC